>NC_052535.1:76686539-77011312 GCF_016699485.2 Gallus gallus
TATATATAATACTGGGAAACCGTGAACAGCTGCAATTTTAATTTAAGCATTTGAAAAATTCTCTGTTGCCTCATAACATGATTTCAGACAGCAGTGCTAGTGGTTTGCATTGCACGCTGCTGAAGCAGAGCAATGAAGTGCAAACTTTGGTTTCATCCAGCAATGATCATTCAGTTGGGAGCCAGAAGAAAGTCTGTCTGAAGAGAACTTTGTAAGAAATCCACTGTGACGAAATGGGTATGTGTCTGGGATTTTTCACCCTATTTGTATCTGCTCACTGCCTTGCTCCCACTGATTAATGCATGGTTCCTCAAAGCCTAGAAGATATATGGTATGACAGGTAGGCTTTTTTCCTACAGCCCTGAACTTTGTTTCTTTGAGATAGTCTTGCTGATCCAGAAAGCTAAGCAGGTATTTCTCCGTGAACTTCTGCATGCACAACTTTTGCAGACAGAAATATTGTACTATTCTAATATCTTTTTAGATGTACCTGAATCACAGACAACTTGGGGATGAGCTGTCAGTGATGTGCACAGAAATGAAAAATAGCATTTCCTCCAGCAACTGCCTCACATTAAAAATTGTTTTGCAAACTTGTGGAGTGGTGGTTGGGCTTGGTTCGCATTCAGATAGCCTTTCTTCCTCAGGAAAATGAGCACTTTGCAGTCTGCCCAACACTGCCGAGCAAAACAAAGCCCGGGCAGAGGCTGCCTCATAGACGCACACATTATCACCCCTCTGAGCTGATAACCACAGCCGGCAGTGTATGAACGAAGGTGCCATGCATGTGGTGATTATGCAATATGTATCCACACTGTCCAACTCTCATTAGCATCAGTGCGAGCATCTTATCAGACTGGGCTGCTTCACAAATGAATGCTGCCAGGCTGCTGGAATTATCTGCACAGTCAGATGCTCATTTTTAGCTTTTTCATCGTGGCTGAAGACAGCACCACTTGATCTCAGCAAAGTTATTTTAAAATCTGAGAGTTTGCCAATGTTTCTTTTTAAAGGATCACATCTAGTGTGACTCATTACTCCTGGATTTCATATGTCAGAGCAGCCAAATAGTCTAGCTTTTACATTCCCACTGGCCATTATCTCTGTTTGTTAACAGCTAAATGGCTGATGCAGAGATATGCATTGTTCCTGTATTTTCTTACAAGGAGAGAGCTTTTGCTGGAAACAAAATAGTGAGACAAGAATCCAGAAGTATATAATAATCCATAGCTTTTAAAGAAAAAGATGGCTATTGACTGGGAATATTTTCATACAGTATAGGTTACTGGCTGTTAGCTCTGGGGGTTTGATTCATTGGATTTCTTTCTCTTCAGATTATACATTGCATGTGCTGAAATAAGGTCTTGTGCCACTGACACCATATGTTAAATAATCATTTCTAGCAGAAATCAATACATTAATTCCAAATACATCAATTGGTTTCCACAGTATGATCTTTATTCATCAAACTAGCACCAGGATCTGCTTAAAGGTGAGTATGGGAATGATACTGTATGTATTCAGACACCCATTTCAACGAGTGAAGGTTGATCCATTGGACACTCGATACAACTGATTTTAGGCAAATACTCCAGTTAGTTGTGCTCTGAATCACTGTAAAATTTGACTTCAGAAACTCTTTGATGAGCTGATGTGGAGTCTGAACCATATAATTATAGGATCATGCACAGTTGGGGTGGAATTCATTAGCCAACACATTAGAATTACCTTTTGATAAGCACAGAGGGAAAATCATTGTTGCTCCATACAATAGGTGTTCTACACTTTGCGCTTTTCACGTCTGTGATATGGTGCTGCATCCACTTGCTTTCTCATTAGCAGTGAATGATGATGATAATGATGATGATGATGATGATGTTACATAGTTGTTCAAAAAGATTTCATGCAATACTTATCTTAGAAAATTCCTGCTTCTAGTACAAGGTGTTAAAGCAGATGTAATTCAAAAGGTTTCAAGCTATTGATATTTCACATTTATAAAAAGATACCCTCTAATAAACTGCTTCATTATAAGAGTAGCATCAGCAGTAAAAAGAAAGAAACATTTAAATTGTTACTGCAACCAATAAAATCAACTAAATCAATTTGTTGTATAAGTAATGTAACTTAATGTTTGCCACTTGTAAATCAGTTCATTTAAAGCTGATAGGTCTAAAGTAGGCAAGATTTCATTCTGAAAACCAGACATGAACATCTTTCAAGGAAGACAAGACCATTCTGGGACACAGCAATTGCAGATATATGTGTGCCTGCATCTGCAGGGCAGCTGTTGAGTGGACTTTGCAATGAGCCAGGCAAGCAGAAATTCTGTTGCGGTATGGGAATGAATTAAGGCAATATTATTAAATGTACGTGGTACAGCTACATAAAACTATTAGTTCTTCTGTGAGGATGCTATACTTTGAGATCATAATGTAATTGTGTTAGTTACAAGGAAGGACAAATAAAAGATGAATGATATTAACTAACTAGTAAAATAAATAACATTTCTGTGATGGCAATTAAATATTATAATCAGAGCTTTTCCACCATTCTTTGAAAAAAATTACTGAGCTATACCTGTAATTAAAATTTTAACTTTTTTCTTTTTTTTTTTTTTAATGAAAATAGTGCTAATAGGTATTGTGTTCAACTGAACTGTTTCTGTACTCATTCAAACTATCATGTAATGATAACACTAACATACGAAATAATTCAGAGAGTAGTTTTAGGTCTGGAACCATTCTGTATGATTTAGAAGTCAACAGAATCTGCATATTTAAAATGCCCTTCAAAAAACCATGTGCAACAACTTGCTAGTACGTGTATAACACTGAGAGATGACTTTTCATACAATTCATGAGCATGGCACTCTTCTGCTCTCCCTTACATCCAAGGTGTCCAATTCAAGCATGCCAGCAACCTACTAAACCTCTGGACTTTGGGGATCAGCTATCTTCTCTGGATATATTGCAAATCATTGTCAGAATGGCCATAGGGTGGCCTGGGTGTAGTTCAGAACAGGCATCATATGTACAACTTAATATGTCTTCAGTCTTGCTGAGACAATATTACATGCCTGGGTACCCATTTTATATCATCAACTCATAATAAGGCAGAGAAGAGAACTTAAATCCTCTTGTTTGCCCTAGTGAATCCCTGCATGGTGTAAATGCACCCACCAAGGTCAATTCTTCCTACAAATAGGTTGATATGGTATTCCAACATATATTTTATGTAGAGGGAAGTTGATGAATTCATTTCTAATACATCATCTCCATGTCTCAGGTGACAGGTCCAAGCCAACAAATGTGGCTCATGGGCATCATGGCAGTAGCATTCATGGGTTGTGAGTACTCTGCTTGAGCACAGTGCATTTTTTTTTCTGCTGAGTGACCTTGAGCAAATCATCTCTCCAGCTATGATATGAGGAAAATGACACAGTATTCTATTTAAAACACTTTACAATTTATGCCTGAAAAGCTCTAAATGAGAAACAGCTATTATTACTAAAAGTGATGTGAGGATCTGTATGAAGTCCCCCCTCAAACAATGTAAGATCTATTGTTCTTTATCTTCACTTCTCCTTTTGTCTTCGCTCTTTTGCCTCCCACACATCCATTCCCATACCCAACCTTTGTGAGACCACACTCAAAACAGATGCAATAAGCAGCCTGGAATAATTACTTCAGTTTAAGGCAAGCAAAGAGGTAGAGAATAAGTCAATAAACAAGCTGATGAAGATTCTCCCTCACAATCCAAAACAACCCTATAAACTTACATATAATCCTCATACTGTGTTTCTTCTGCAGTCCCTCCTCTTTCTCTCCTTGTTGTTTCCCTGTTGTTGTTACTTGACATTCTGTATCTGCTTCAGTCCAAATGCCCTTAAAGGCAAGGGCTGTATCTTTTTCCTATCTTTATTGTGTCTCCATATAAAGGTAGGAATGAACATTACTTTTGAAATATTTTCAAGAGAACGCTTTGATGATTTATGGTTCTGAGTCTTTGTAAACACTTTGTTACTCCCCTGCAGGGAATCAACTGCCTCTTTTGGTTCTTTTGTCACTGATACTTTCTGAGTGTTCCTGGTTTGTCTATCACTGTCATGGTTTTATGATTTTTGATTATTGTCAAAAAGAGCTGAAATGGGTGTCTTTAAAATAATTTGCTTCATACTGATTTATTTCTTGCAGAGTCATATCACTCCAGGGTCGATTCTCCCTACGCTTTGCACAGTTACTCATGCTGCTTGGTGCCCTGCTGACTTCTTCCTGCTCCCTCTCCAAGGAGAATTCTTTTTTCACTGCAAGACTGCACCTGATTTCTGAAGAAACCTAAAGGCTATCTTTGCAACAGCATAAGGAAAAGCAAGGGTCTTTATGGCACCTTGTCCCTGGCCTTTGGTGGTATTCATGGCACACCCTTGGGCTTCCCTGACCCACACCACCATCTTTATCAGCACACAGCAGACATTTATTCCTTGAGTTTCTCTCAAGGAGTTGTTTCTTGAACTCATTTATAATTTTGGCTTCTAAAGCATCCTGTTGGAATGGCATTTACAGGCTGTGCATTATGTGAAGACATACTTTTTCTGTAAAGCCTGCAGTCTGATAGCCTCATTTGGTGCCTCTGTGTTCTTGTCTTATGAGATATAATAGCCATCATTCCCTCCCTTTCCTCTTGCCATTCATCATTTTATAACTCAAAATCTCTTTTAAACTCTTTTTTTTTCTCTGTGTTGAAAAGTGCTATTCTGTTTAATATCTCTTTGGACAGAGACCATTTCAAACCTTTTCCTCTCTGCCCTTCATTGTACCTTATCCTTTCTGAGCTGGGGCATCCACAGTCATGCCTAGCATTTAAAACTGGGGTTTTGTGCAGTGATATAAAGATGTTTTCTCTCCCTTCCTCAATTCCTGGCCTGACTAATATACTACCAGTATATATTTCTAATATCCTGGGCAGAAGGGGAAGGTTGGCTGCTATTAACCTCAGAATGAACATCTTCAAAGGAGTATCCACAAAGACTCCTGCAGTCCAACAGATCATTATTATTAGATAGCATATTTTGCATGTAATCCTGCTATTCATTTATGCTATCTTTCTCTGGATTGCTCTTACTGAGAGAGTGACAGCTTCTGATCCTTAAGACTGAAGTGTAAAAACACAGGTACTGATGCAAATAACAATGAAAAAAAAGTTTGTCTTTATGTAGCATATTTTTATAAAGATCATGAACTGTGTGGATAATTACTAGTGAAGAGTAGCAACCTTACTCTGTCACTTAGATAGAATGACCTATATAGTTCATTTCAGCTCACTTTCCTTCCCAGAGGCTCTCATTTGATCCACATAAGTTGATCCTTTCCATTTTTCCCTGCTTTCTTTATATTTTCTTTGAGTTTTCATTTTCAATGCAAACAAAAGTCAAAAGTGAAATGAATGGATACCAGACTTCTCAGTGAGGTCACATCTAGTTCTTCTGGCTCATCTATGTGTCTTGCAGTGGGAGTCTACAGAAAAGAATGGAAGGAGGAGAGATGACTGACAAATCTTTCACAATGTAAACAATTAAAACAAAGAAATACATCAACTCTTTCTTCTCCTTAACTCTTTGTGGACATTAGTTTAGTGGTATTAAAAAGAGTAGAGGTTAGGAAAATATTTAAAGATTAGTTCAGGGAAGGCCTGCAATAAACAACCTAGGAGGCTGGTGGAATTTTTCCTTGGGGAATTTTTATAAAACAGAAATAGGTCTTAGAAATGGTTCAGTTATATTCGTCCTACCTCAGTGTAAAGCAATGAACTGGACAGTAGGAGGTTCTTCTCTGCTCTGTCTTTCCTTGAAATATAAATTAGAGTTGAAGACACTGCATGACCAAGCCATAGCTCCCAAGCACTTTATATATTACTGTTATCGGTTCAACAATACCAAAGAAATGCTCCTTTTCATATTTTTAAAGTGGCAAGCTTCAGAAATCTGTCAGTAAAATAAAGCCTGAAAGAGAGCATTCCATCTGGGCTAACCTTTTTTCCCGTATGTCAGTCCCAGTGAAATGTTTTATGTATGTCTTCTTTGGAAAACATCTAGCAGAAACAGCTGTGTGTGCTGCCCACCTGCTAAAGCCTACAATCTAGTGTTATTTCAATTAGATTTGATTGCAGGAAAAGTTTATGAAACAGCTATCAATGATTTCATGCCATCTGGCTTCCGCTTTTCTCCTGTTTAGAGAAACCCTGTGTTTACATTGATTGGCCTTCTATATATACAAGCATGATTGAGTTTTATTATTCTTTTTATTTGTCTGATAGCAGTGTGCTTGGTGCTGTACGAACTTACAATGGAAGAGAAGCTGTCAAAGATTCAAGCTGTGAAGTTCAGCTCAGATGTATACAAGGTTTCAGCTGAAAACGTAGCAGAAGGAAAATCGTATTTCTGAAAGTGTGATTTATTAATTAGAATAGAGAGTTTCCAAAGATGGTAAAACACACTTCAATTTTGTTTTGGCCATGTAACATATTCTAGAGCAACGTGGTACTTTGGTTCCTTTCCAGAGTTAGCAGAAAGAAACAGAAGCTTTATGAGGAGTGGATTCAGCCAAAGTCATGACTTGAGTGGAGGTGGATTACCTCTGGAGACACTTTTCTTCATCATCATGAGAGCTTGGACAGCCAGTTTAGAGGCTTACCTTCTCAACTTCTAAAATCAGTAGATTTTAGAAAAAAGGAGTTCTCCCTTGACTACTTACTTCTCTGGCTATTTTTAAATCTAGTTAAAGGATGTTCAAGAAATGCCCTCCCATAAGCTATTTTTTGCATTTAGCAACATTTAAAAGTTCTTTCTCCTGTCAGATGGAATGTGAACCCATTTGTCTTTTAAGATGCTAACTTCATTTTTCTTTCTCTTCCCAGATTCTTCATGTTTTTGTTGACTGTTAGGATTTGGTATGTAAAAGTCAATATGAGACTGACTGTCTCATTGGTACAACAAATTCCTCTTCTAGCTTTGACCTGGACTCAATTGTGGCAGGCTTTAACTCTGGTTTAGTTAAACTCGATGTTTCAAACTAAAACAGAAGGGTTCATCCCTGTTTGGATGAACCACCTCTAGGAAATAGCACTTCAAACTGACCCAGCTATCCTCCGTGTTCATCCCTCCTGATAAGAACCAAGTTTAGGAACATGACTTGACTCTGGAATTAACACCATCTGCTCACACTGTGCTTGCTTAAAGTTCGTTTGTGCCACTCGCCTCTTCCTTCACAGAAGGATGACATGTTGTGTGAGGCTTGCAGAAAGGCTGGACATATGTTAGGTTGTCAAACTCAGCGGTCTGGAGGAATCTCTTCACTATGGAAATGTTATAACCTTTTGAAACTTCGTAAAAAGAAGAGCATTCTCCCATTAGAGGATACAGACCTCTTCTAAGTTGACATTTTGGGGTTTCTACTATAGCTGTGTACCTGCCTGGAATGCTAGATATTTGTAGAAATTAGATTAAAAAAATTTGGATAAAACCAGTGAGAGGGATTGGGGGGGGGGGGGGGGGGAGAGGCAAAGGGAGATTGGTGAACAGTGCCTCCCTTTAATTTTTCTGTAACATCCACTACAATGGGTATTTGCTCCTTCACTTTCATTGTGTTGTGCAACTGCAGTGCAGGGGCTGTAGCAATGTTTTAAACCACTGTGCAAGCATATGATTAAACTTCAGTGGAAATTTTCTGCTTAAACATCACTTAGACCTTGCACCAGGTACTCACAAGAAGAAATCCACTCCAACTTTTATGTCCTGCTGTCTTTTAAGAACAGAGTAAGAACATCAGTTGTCTATGCACTTTCCTTGCTTTCCCTATTGCATCACATTTTCAAACATTTTACTCAGAAAATAAAAATGACACAAGCCAGGTGGAGTAGAAAACAATGTACTGTTACTGCATTTTAAAATCAAATATTTGAAGAAAGTGAACAATTCTCTTCAAACCCAATGAAAGTGGGGGAAAAGACAAACATATTTGCTTTTGCAGATTCTCTTATGAATTATTTACTACTTTACTAAAGCAATTTATGCTAATAATATTGTAATAAGCAGTGCAGCTCTGACTTGTGTTTGGCTGAGGACACTTTGAGAGAGAGCTCAGGAAACATTGCTTCAACTTCCCAAGTTTCCCTGAAATACAAATGGTATAATGAGGCCAGTACTGCTGAAAGTATATGAATGTAAATGGATATAGAGTATAGTTCATGTTTAAAGAGTATCTAAACACCAATTTTACCATTTTTCTTCCTTATTTTAATTATTAACTTGCATGACCATTGCACACAGTGGCTAGAATAAATATAATCAAAGCTATCTGTAAAAAGGTGGTGTCTGCAAGCATCTTTAAATATTATGGCAGTGAGCCTTACTCTGACAGACTCAAGATCCACCTGGGCCCAGCCTTGCTTTTTCTTTAAAGGGTGAGGAATTGAAGCATAGGAACAGATGTGCAAACATTGAAGAGATGGGCATTCTTTACAGGAGTAGCACTCTGCCTTGCTGTAATCAGCTGTAAGACACTTTGTCTACCTATGCAAAAACACCTAGGACTCTAAATCTGAGAAATTTCAAATCAGGGAGTTTAGGAAGTGATTTACTTCAAACTCTTGTATGAGGCTGTGGAAGAACCTGGTCCTGTCCCAGACCGTGTATGGCCCAGCTCAAAACTTTGTGCTGGGCTCAATCTTTTTATAATTGACATTACACTTGAAACTATCTGTTTAAGATGTCATTATCAGTAGATTAATTCATATATACCTACATGTATACAAAATCCTATTTAAGTTCTTAAACTGCCAAAATTTACACTTGTCCTAAGTGCTAATGCTCTGGACTTGGCTGGACAGATCATGTGTAAAGTAATGAACATGGATCCAAGTCTTTGCAGGAATGAGGTTTGATGACAAAAAAACAAACAAACCAACCTTAAAATCTCTATAATAGTTGCCTGTTCTCTGGATGGATGAATGCAACCTCCTGTAAAAAAAGGAAGAACACCCACCCTCACCAATACAGAAAACAACAACCCTGATGACAAGCTAATACAAAGATTCTGAAAGATCTGGGTTATTACCATGAAAAGAAAATCAGCAATACAATCGGCAATTTAAGGAACAGAGACTGTCATTAAATAAATACATGTGCAAACCAGAGTCTAGCATTATTGCCAAAAATAGACCTGCAGAATATGGAAGTGATTAAGCTATTTCATTTGAAAACCTTTTCATACTTTGGGCCCATCTGATCTGAGATGTTCAGTAGGAACAAACAGTATTTGTCATACATATATATATATATTTCCGCGTCTGTATTCAGAATAGATTTAAAGTGTAGGGAAGTGGATGAGAATCTGAAATTAAGCTTTGATCATTACCTCAGAAAAAAATCCTATAGAAAACTTTTGTTACAAAACCTCAAACCATTACTGGTTTGTTAGAGACTTAAAACTCAGATTTGTCAGGAGATGAAAATGGTTTATGAAATGTCTTGAATAGGTGAAGGTATATTTATAATTCTCCATTGAATCTATGCAGATCTTTGTTTTTTTCTGCATGGTTTCAGAGTGATATGAAATAACATTCTGTGGCTTGATACTTTCATCTGTGTTTCGCCATAGGAGGTTTTTGTAACTCTGGATAGATCTTCAGCTGGTGTAAATTTTATTCCAGCTGAGCATCTGGTCCTTATTTTCACTGATTTTATATTAGTTGAATGAATAACAAAACTGTGAAGAAGTATGTTCATAAAATGAACATGGTATTCAAAATATATTGCTTGAAAAGAATTGTATCAAAACAGATGCTGGATTACACAGACCTTGTGTAATTTCCTTGTCCTGTTGAATCTCTTCCCTATATTGCTACATTAGACAACAATTTAAGAGAATTGGGACAAAAGGAAAACTTGAGGAGTGCACAGCATTACATGTAAACTGATAGCAAAATTTACATGCATCAGAGCATCTCTAACACCCAGAATATCACTTGTTTGTACTCTGATATATTGTGAACCTCAGAAACTATTAATTATTGCTGTACATTCTGTTGGCTGTCGGTGTTAACTATGCACAAAATCAGCTGGAGAATCACAGCCATTGCCTCCAGGTGCAACATGGACCAAACTGCAGAAGAGTTAAGCACTGGATTAGAGGATTGCTTTCTTGAACTGCGTGGCTTGATGTTCATCTCTGCAAGTGCATATATGCACACTGCATTACCGGAACCACAACTTCACTTTGTGTTACAATGAGACACATACCCAAGTTTGCACTGTTAATGTAGAGGTATTATGCTGTCCAAATGGCTGGGAGCTGGACCAAAGCACTCACATGCCTCAGTGTTAGACATGTCATAGAGCTCAGTCATAGAATCACTTAATCATAGACTCGTGGCACTGAGGGGCATGGTCTGGTGGGCATGATGGGTAAATGGCTGGACTAGATGATCTTGGTGGTCTTTTCCAACCTTAATGATTCTATGACTCTAAGATTCAGTTTGGAAAAGACTTTAGAGATCAACAGGTCCATCACTAGTCAACCCAACCTACTGAAACTCATCACTAAACTATACTTCTTATTCCACATCACACCTCCAAGCATTTTCAAGAAACCAAAGGGCATTGAGCAGTGTTTGAACTCACTGATCTTAATATTTAAAGTACTTCTGTCAAAGTAAAACTGTCCTTTGAAGAAAATACTGGGTGATGTGCCATCCTGCATTAAATCTGAGCTGAGAAAAAAAAAATCAATTAGAAATGAGAATGGATAACTCTAAGATATATTTTACAACAAGAGGACCAGCAGAGAGAGGGCAATTTAGAATGATAGCTACATCAAGCACAGCAGAGTTGATTAAAAATTTAGCAGTTCTACTGATGAATGTCCTAGTTCAGATTTGGAAAACATCTATGAACTTAATTTTCCACTGATTAAATAATCATTTTATAAACCGTGTATAATTCATGTAATGTTAACTTGACAGTCTGGTGAAATATGACTGCAGCTAAACAGTTAACACATGCCCAGTGGAACAGGGCTTGCAGCATACTGTTAGTATCAGCTGGACAGAGCAATAACCCCTGATATCAGCTGCTTGATTCATTCATTTTTTCCACTGTAGCTGAACATAACACTACAAATACCATTTGAGGTACTCCTGCAGCACCAGATCCCCATTACAAGAGTTTCCGGGTGAGAGTCCTTAAAGGTGGTGCCTGCATCCAAGGTTCAGTATATTCATACAAAACCTGCACTTGAGAATGCTGAACAGCAATTGATCTTAGCCGTATCCTCAAGAAGTGAGGAGTAATCATAATTTATTTCAGAGAAAAAAGTATCCTCCAAAGTGAAAACTGGGATTAACCAGGTTATCCTTCGTTGCCTTCTAGATGGTTGTGGAGTGAAAATATATTATGGCCTGGAAAAAATAGCTCAATTTTGCTGCGAAATAATTTCCACTGAAGTCGAGATGCAGAATTAGCCATTAGCCATACTTCTTAGCTATCTATGGATGATGCCTTTGTTAAAATGTATAGCAGCAAAGTGTTTATTAAAAGTAATTTTACAGATAATCAAGCAAGACAGACTGTTAATAGGAGGGTTAGAGAAGGCTTTGACTTCCATCTGTCTTGGTGAAAAAACTCTGTGGGACTTAGCTGGAAAAGTGTGAAAACACAAAGACTGGAATTTACAAGACCATTGCTAATTATTAGAAAAATCAGACTCTGGAAAGGTATCCTAATCACCATAGTAGCAACTAAACTGGAGTTCTGTAGGTCTACAAAATGAGTAAGATGATGTGGAATGTGGATATGGTAGAGTCAGACTCACAGACCTAGGATGCAGATCTCATACAGAGTGAAAGGAAGATAACTTACTTTGTATTTAAATCAACAGAGAAGAGCAAAGAGAAAAGTGAAGGGACTGGACATCCTGCATTAGGTCAACAAAGATAATAATTTTTAATTAAACTGTTGTTTTTTTTTTTAATTAAACCAAAATTAACTATTTCAACTGATATTTTCAGATGTCTCCAGGAAGAACAAAACCTTAAGAATATCAGTACAAAAAAGAATACTTAAATTCTTGCATGATTTCAAATGTTTCTAAATGTGCTTTTTACAGTTTCTTGCCACTCAAACATTGTTTTCTTTATACTACAACCAATGTGAAGCAATCTAGCCTATTTCTGAAGGAATGGAAGAAATGAATATCCCTATTATAACTTTTCCAAGTGTTCTCAGTGTAAAACCAAGTAAAATCCAACAAAGCTGGGCTGGCTCACAGCTTTGAAATGTGCTTGAGATTTGCTGTAAATATTGAAATCACATTTGCCTTGCAGTTTTGCCCGGGTTTCATTATGAGGTGTTAGTTTCAATGATGCCTCAAGGACTGTGAACTCAGATTCAAACTAGTGAGAACTTTGACATGCACATTTGCAAAATATTTGCAGTGAAGCATTGCATGGCTTTGGCTCTGTCTCGTACCTTCGAGCAGCTGCTCTGGGTTCCTGAATTTGGAGGCACCACAGAAGCCAGAAGCATTAAAAAAAAGAAGAAGAAGAAGAAGAAGAAGAAGAAGAAGAAGAAAGAAAATATATGTGCACTACAGTCAAACTTCTCCAGACATCTTTCCTGTTTTCTTCACTTCCAGTCCATGCCAAAACATCTTATTTTTTTCATACTGTAACAGATTCTGTGGGTAGTTTCTATGCTTGTTATCTTGCTCTGAAGATTATTAAAAGCTTGAAGGTAAATCAGAGAATGGTTGAGGCTGGCAGGGACCTCTGGGCCCATCTGGCCCAGCCCTGCTCCAGCAGGGACACCCAGAGCAGGGTGCCCATGCTCATGTCCAGGTGGTTTTTGAGGATCTCCAAGCAGGAGTCCCCACAGCCTCTGAGCAGCCTGTGGGGCGTGATGTTTAGAATGAAAAGCTTATTGTCTGGGAGGCCCAGCCAAGGCCCACAGCAGCAAAACTGTGCACTTCTCTGCTGTGCCGGTAACAGAGCACTGGTATGGTCTGCCCAGAAGCTGTGGGATCTCCTTGTTGGGGATCTCCAAAAGCTGCCTGGACATGGGCCTGGGCACCTTTCTTCAAGCAGGATGTCCCTGCTAGGGAAGGAGTTGGAGCAGGCAACACTCCAGAAGTCCCCTCCAACCTCATCCATCCTGAGATTCTGTGATCTGGACCCTGCCCACTGTCTGGAGGTGACAAATAAAGGCAATGTTTCACCCTCTGTAGGTGAAAGGATATGTTTAGATGGCAGATGTTCCTCTGCCCAGATGCACCCCTGCTTTTTAAATCACCTTTTTGCTTATGGAGGCAGCAACACGGTCTCAGCTAAATGCTACAATGCTTGTTCTGTCACTGGGTGACATAATGTTGCCATGGCAATGCTTGGCAGAATTTCATAGAGGATTTCTGCATTTCAGATAATGGAATTTAAAAGGGCTTTGGTCTGAACTTTTCAGGGTCATTTTGAAACAGAAGATCCTGTCCTTTTATCTGTTATAATGAAAGGGCAGGGGGGAACACAAATCTGAAGCAGCGCAGTTGCAAGCAAGCCAGGGATAGCTCACTTAAAACGGAGAGGAGTTGACCTTCAAGGCACACTAGGCATCCCCTCCACCCATTTATTTCTTTAGTTAAGCTTGAAGCTGTTCTGATGTTTGACTTTTCACTTACAGGCATATGCACTAAAGCACACACATCTCTTTGCAAATTAATAGCTATCATCTGTCATGTAAAATGGTGTTTCAAACTTACCTCACTGGCATTTACCAAGAGGTTTCCTCATCACTAGTTGTCGTTCTCAGGAGGATCAGGAAGTACTCCGAAAAATCAACAGCTTCTTTTGAATAATGGGAACATCTGCTTTTGAAAGTGATGTAATTTCATCGGATCAACTTTTTAATACACACTGTTTATACCCCGTTAGATGACTAAAAATATTTAAAGAGCTATTAAAATGTCTGAAACTCATGAATTAAAATAATTATCATCTGAAAAGGGAGATTTAGATTAGATGTCGGGGGAAGTTCTTTACTGAGAAAACAGCGAGGTGCTGGAACACATTGCCTAGAGAGGCTGTGGATGCCCCATCCCTGGAGCTGTTTTAGGCCAGGTTGGATGGGGCCCTGGGCAATCTGATCTAGTACTTGATCTAGTGGCTGGCAGCCCTGCCTGCAGCAGGAGGGTTGAAACTTGATGGTCCTTGAGGTCCCTTCCAACCCAAGGCATTCTATGATTATGATTCTATTATTAAGAAAAATCAGGTTAAAGTTTATCAAATTTATCACAAGGTTATGCTATCATAGGAAGTTTGATTTTCTCTGTTAGCCAGCAGAAAATCTGTGTGATTTCAGTACTCTGATACTTCTACCTATATCAGAGATCAAGTATGAACATTCTGGTTTCAAGAAAGAAGAATAAAAATACTCACTGAGCTTTTATGTCAACCAGAAAATACCTGTTTCTTACAAAAATAATTTTTCTGGGAATTATTTCCTAAGCACTCAAGCTTTTGCTTCAAGAGATCCTTCAGGCAGAGAGCATGCAGAAGAATTACACATCTATGGATCTGGTCATGATGCAAAAGAAAATATATAGTAAGTAATAATAAAGTTAATCTCCAGATTTCTTACCTTCAGGTACCTGCAGTTTGGCTGCTTCTCAGTTCTGATAACTCTTAGGAAAACAAGGAAGTCTTCAAAGTTTGCATGGGTTTGGGCAAGTATTTATTAGACCAATTTGCATGAATTGGCACTATGTATTTTTTATCTGCAACAAGTAAGCAGCAAGCAATCATTTTAATGAACAGACACGCCCAGTGATACACAGATATTAATGTCAGTTCTTCGATATTTATTAAATAAGTGTACATTTTCCCCATGTATAACTGCACCAAAATGTGTGATTCATCCCAGAATCAGAGCACGTCCTGAACATTATTTCAAGATTGCGAGTAAACATGGGAAAACTGCAAGGCATTCGCACATTAACTTATAGCAGTTATAGTTTAAATAACCCCATTAATGTGTGATACTACAAAGTTTATTACAGAGAGCCATGATGAGTGTAACGAGTGAGCAAATGGGAGTACTGCAGAATAAATAACACTCCTTTGCTTACAAACATCCCCATAAGTTACAATAATAAAGTGTATAAAGTGACAACCCATGAAGAAGCATGGTTCAGTTGGCTACACTAAACTTTCCTTCCTAGGCAATAAAAGAAGCTGAAATAAATTTTTTATGTGTAAAGTTAATTTTTCATTATACCGACTAACACAAATGCAATCAAAATGTCAGCAAAGGTTTTGATTTGATTTAGCCCATTACTTTAAAAGATGTTACTCATCTCAAAGGTGGTTTTTGACACTCTTAATGTGTTTTTGAAAAATGTTTTATTGTCTCCAGCTCAGACATCCTGAAAGTTTCCACCTTTGTAAATCAAGAGGGGAGAAGGCAGGGGGAAGTGCAGTTTAATAGGTTTGCTTTATCACAGAAAGATTTAGAGTAAAATGTCATTGAAACCTTTTTTGATTGCTTGCAAAAACTCATTTTTACTGGTGAGAAGAGGAGGACAACAGTTTGCACTTGGGCCAATGCTTTCTTCTTTGTCCTGTAGTTTTTCCAAATGACAAGTCCTATTTAAAGCAGTGAAATTCACCAGACTAAGCGAGCAGGATTTGGCCTGTAGCAAAAATAAGCTTCCACATTGCATTTAAATGTAGTGTTTAAGCTTAGGATAAGCTTTATTACTTAAGTTTCATTTGTAATGGGCAGAAAACCCGGGCAGAGCCCAGTCACTGCACGGTAGCTGATGAGTTCAGGTCTGCAAGCTTGTGCCTGTGTGTCCTGAGTCTCTGTAGAACTAAGCATGTGAATAAAATGGTGAACAGTTAATCCTGTGCAACTTCTGTTTCATATAATCACTCTAGCATTTTCTGTTCTGCAAGATTTCACCAGGAAATCTCTGGGTCCAGCTGCTGGAAGTTGGATTTTTTATTTCATTAAAAAAAAAACAAAAAGGAATTTAAAAAAGCATTATTTAATCTAAAATGAAATTTCAAGTGAAATTTGTCATTTTTTCTGATGAAATAATGCTTTTTAAGGAAAAATAAATGGGGGTAACAAGTATGAAAATGAACTAATAGCATTTTTTTTTATTTATGCTTTGTTTCAGTAAGGTCTCTTTAGCCTTGGCGCTCTCACAGAGCTCTTGCTGCAGCTCTTGCTGCAGAAGACACAGTCTTTCAGCACTGTGTCATGTTATACCACATAGAGAGTTGCAAGGGAGGGATTAGGAAAGCATTAACTGCCATCTCTTCAACCTCAGCTGTTGTGCAGACCTGTAATTCTCTGCAGCTTTCTAACAGGAACCAACACTGGACCAATTAAAAGTACTAGCATAATAGGTAGAATTGCGGTTTATACAGCACACCGGTGTGGGAATAAGGTAGTTGGGTATGAAGCTACACATATCTGGGATTTCAAGCTATGTCAGATTCCTTGCCTCATTGCTTGGAGGAAACTCTTCCTTATTTCTTGATTTGCTGAGGAAGATTAAGCAAAAAAGCAAACTGGAATAACAAAACAAGCAATGATTTTTTCAACTATACGTTGGTTAGATACTGGTCAGTATGTGAGACACTGATAAATTACTCATTTTTCTAATACTGACATTTCTGTCCTTCCATAGATTAGGGAATAATGAGTCTCACCATACAATTAGAACAGGATTCAACTGTTCTGATTTCAATCATCTAAATGTTCGGCACAAATCTATGTTTTTGCTTAGGAGCTCTCCATGGTCAACAAACAGAAACAAGCACCTTCACAGAGGCATTCATCCCATCTGCCACAGAAATTCCCAAACTACCTTGGAATAAAGGTTTGATTTTGAGCTTAAAGTCACATAAGATGAATTCCACTCTAAGTCACTTGTGGAAACCGGGGGAGCCCTGAGTTTCTGAAGCTTTCACCAGCTACTCGATACATGTGGTGTTGCAAGTAACAGAACAGCGTGAAAATAAATTATCAATTCCCATCCCTCCCACACCCCCCCATCCCCAGATTTGATTGAAAAAAGTGGTATCCTGCATAAGCATAGCATATTCTCATCGTGATGCATGGGAATTTGTGGTGTCAGTACACAACTCAGTGAGAGCTCTGAGAACGTGCTCCATAAAGTTCAAGAACTCTAATCTCTCGAGTGGTACGTGGTGCCCGGTGAGTAACAGCCTTACAGCTGGGATGGTCTTTCTACAGCTTAGCAAGAGGTGAGGTTTGATTGATAATAGATGGGGTGCTCACTTCCCTTTGAAACTGTTATAAATCAGCCAGATAGCTGCAAATAAATAAATAAATAAATAAATAAATAAATAAATAAAAGTCAGGATTAACAGAGGATTTTTCAAAGACATTCGGAGGTCGGAGGTATTGCATTGCTGAAAGTGAGAGGAAGAACAGGGCACTGGACTGTTTGTTTGCCAGCCTCTAAGAATTAAAAACTGATCAGTCTTAGGTCCATAAGGAGAAAAGTACATGGGTACAAAGGGATAGCCCAAGCCTTCTGCACTATCTGGATCCTGCTGGAAAGTTTCGGGACTATTCACCTGCTCAGGGCCTGAACAGGAAAGGAAGAACTCAGGAATTTCACCTTTATGATTACAAGGATCACGTCTGTCTGTGGTTCTCCATAGGTTCCATAAGTAAGAATGTGACTCTGCAAATTATGGAAGGAAATGATCTCTTTTAATGAAAAAAATCGCTGTTAGTGAGATTTCAACTTAACTACCCTGATCTAACTGATCCGAGAAGATCACTGAGGATAATGAGGAATCTCTCTTTTTAAATTAAGCATAGGAAGGACCACAAATAAAGCCTTGTCAGTAAGGAGCAACTAGAAAAGAGCTGGTAGCAGTGTCTATTATTAATGTTTTCCAGCCCATGCCCTGAAGAAATTCCACTTTCTGCTGCTTACTCTCTGCCAAGCTTCAGCTGTTCAAACTGAAATTTGACATGGCAGGCATCACCCAAAGGGGGTCACAAAGCTCATCTAGGGAAGAAAAGAGACATGCTTTTACGTCTATAATCACTGCTAGCTGTTGTGTAACCCTGGTGGTGACAGAACTAGTGACTTTCTGCTTATTATCTGTGCCCAGAAATCTTTCATTTCTTCCACAGAAGAACCCCAACTTCATAATCAGGACTGATCCCATCGGTGCTGTCCAATAACCAGAAAGCTAAACCATTTGCCTGTAGGTCTTTAGAAAGATTTAATCTCTTAGGAAATAAGTTGTTGTCTTTATTTTTTAAAGAAAATTGGATTAATCTGCTTAAATTGGTGGTGTGGAAGATATGTGGGATGATGACAATCCATTGAAAAGCTTCTTAAGGAAACCAGTGGGTGCTAAACTCGAAGCATGCTAGTGGACATCAACAGCTGTCCTATGCTGTAGCATGACAACAGCTGATTAGGAGAGTACCCCAAACAAGCTCAGGGAGTGAATTTTATCTCATTTAAATGTAAATATCTACAATGCAGATGTCAGTAACTGAACAAGTCACCTAGGAATCAATTTATGTTGTGTGGCACTTTCAAATAGTGATTCATCTGACCTATTTTACCTGCCTAAGAGGAATTGCAGTGTTATGTAAAAGTTCCTGTTTCTCTCCAGTAAGACGGCTGTAAAGGGACTTAGATGTGGACCACTGCATAGCAGACATCGACAATGAGTTGGATGAATTATACAGTTTGCTTTTGTACTGTGCATAGACCTCTGATGAGTGTAATGCCAATGGGAATGTAGCAGGATGAAAGCTGGCACTCCAGAATTCATGAGTTTGCAAAGACAGTGCTGCAGAAATAAATTCACTCCTACCCCAGTGTAGGGTAAGAACAGTGTGGAGCAAGCAGCAAAGTGAGCAAACTTCAGAGTTTCCATCATGAGATGAATAAATATATTAAAGCTAGAAGTAGAAAACTTCTTTAGTGTTTGAATTTGAAGAGTAAAATGAGTAGTGTGAAAAAGGTCTTCCTTACCTCAGCAATGAAACAAACCTTTCTAATTTTAATGTCTTATTCTCAATAAGGAATTAGTTTGCATCTGGGGAGATGCAAGGCTGCTCTTAAAGTAATGCTTCCTCTTTTATTATGTTGGCCCGTGATGTCAGAGACAAATGGTGGTGGTACGGCAGTAGAGGCTGAACCTTCCTGTCAATATTCCATTACATTTTGTTGCTGTGTGACAGATAGCAGCAGAGGGGCAGTCTAACAAAATGGCCTCTGACATGGAAATGTGGATGAAGGAAAGATATGTCGTTTAATTTCTCCATGCAGAAAAAACTGTACCCACTGACATTCATCAACACTTGCTGAATGTTTATGGAGACCAAATGGTGGATGTTAGCACAGGCAAGTGGTGGATAGTGCGTTCCAGCAGTGGTGACAGAAAGTGAAAGTCAAGCCATGTTCCAGACACATGCACATCTGTCACACCACAAAATGAAGAATATCTTAAAATCACAGACTCATAGAATTGCTCAGGTTGAAAAGACCTTCAAGATCATCGAGTACAACCGCAACCTAACCATACTACCCTAACAACCCACCACTAATAAATCATGTCCCTGAGCACCACATCCAAATGTATTTTGAACACATCCAGGGATGGTAACTCAACCACCTCCCTGGGGAGCATATTCCAGGGCTTCACAACCCTTTCTGTAAATAAGCTTTTCCTGTTATCTAATATAAACCTCCCCTGGTGCAACTCGAGGCCATTTCCCTTCATCCTGTCACCTGTCACCAGTGAGAAGAGACCAACCCCACTCTCATTTGCAATCACGTTTCAGGTACTGGAAGAGATCAATAAGGTCAGCCTCAGCCTCCTCTTCCCCAAACTAAACAGCCTCAGTTCCCTCAGCTCCTCACAGGGCATAGTCTCCAAGCCCTTCACAAGCCTTGCTGCCCTTCTTTGGACCTGCTCCAGCACCTCAGTATCCCTTCTGTATTGAGGTGCTGAAAACTGAACACAGTACTCAAGGTGGGGCGTTACCAGTGCTGAGTACAGGGGCAGGATTACTTCCCTAGTCCTGCTCACCACACCATTCCTGATACAAGCCAGGATGCCATTGGTCTTCTTGGCCACCTGGGCACACTGCTGGCTCATATTCAGCCTACTGTCCATCAGTACACCAAAGTCCCTTTCCATCAGGCAGCTTTCCAGCCACTCCTCCCCAAGCCTGTAGGGTTGCCTGGGGTTGTTGTGACCAAAAAGCAGGATTCAACACTTGGCCCTATGGAAACTCATACAGTTTGCCTTGACCCATCAATCCAGGCTATCCAGGTTCCTCTGTAGTGTCTTTCCACCCTCTGTCTTCACCTACCATGGTCTTACCTCATGCACGCAAATTGGCTAATGGTGCTGACTATGTTGAAAAATAGTGTTTTGTGGATGAGAATTTGCTCTATCAAATATTGTTATTGGGCCATTTGAGTCTGTTGTACCTTTCATGGAAATAAATAGAAGGCATTACTTTTGGAGCGAACCATGTATATTAATATTAACACTGACTACCTTTGGAGTACTTGATTTACAGTGTGAAAAAAAAGCACTAGTTTAGTATCATATGTGATATTTTAAAGTATACTAATACCAAATACTTGTATTCTGGCAGCCATCCAAGATTTAATTAGGAATCTTTTGTGTCAAAAGCTTGAGCTGGTACAGGCCATCTCTGCCTGTACCATCCTGTGCCAGAGGAGCTTTGGAATGTATGGGGTTTAGTATTATTTTGGCAGTTTCAGCCATATCAGATAATGGTAAAATATTGACCTATTCAGATTTTAATTTTAATGTTGCCCCATCATGCTTAGATTAGAGGGGGAGAAATTAACTGAGTTAATTTTCTCTTACTGACTTGTACAAAATGTAAATGATGTCACATATGTGCACTTTATATGATTTAAAAAGTCGTTTATTCTTTTCCAAGATTTATTTTTTTACTAGATGATATTCTTGAAGTATATCAAAGCCAAATATCAGAAATACAAAATTTAAATGGAAGGAATTTTACATGTGAAGAGTTATATTTAAATAAAAGCATGTATGATAATTGAAATGGTACTGGAAAAGAGTTCCCAAATGCCAAGAACAGTTGTCACCTGAAGAGTCACGTATGCCCTGCAGTCACACAATATTTGATACATAAAAGAATTTTGGTACAGTTTTCAGTGTACCAGAACATTATCCTTTATTAAGGTGGTGGTTAGAAAGTTCCTACTATCCTTTTCTATCTTTGTCTCATTAATTTTATCTTTAAGACTTCTCTTTTATTCTCCCTGTAGACACAGTATTATGTTTTATATCTTAAACTTTTAGGAAATTGAAACTGAAATCAGTTCAAGAGAATTAAATTTAGATTGCTCAGTTTTGAATGACTGTAAGATTCATTACTGAAGAAATATTTGGAAATGCATGATATTATTAAGCAGTAACTTAAGGACAGCCATGTAGTGAAGTATAGAACTAGGCATCAGGAGATTTGAATTCACTGCTCTACTGCAGGCTTTCTTTGCAAGCTGATGTAAAATTCTGTGTTCCCATCTGTATAACAGGAATAGTTATTCTTCCTCTGTCTGCATTGTCTAGATGTCCTGCAAGCTGCTCTTCAGAGGTACATTTGTTCCTCATCTGTAAACACTGCATAAGAGTATAACCATTCAATATATTCTTTTTCCAGGCAAGAATGATTTTATTATGCATTTGAAAGAGTACTGTGTAACACTGGGATATGAATCTGCCTGTAGCTCCTTCTGCTACAGAAATACAAGTGTTAATAATAATTAATGATATTAGCAACTTTTAATTGTGCTGCACTTGTAAGATCCTTCCTACCGCTTTGCTATGGGTTGAGGAACTCCCCGTTGTCTACTTTAGCAATGGTAAATACCACAGTTGCACAATATCATTATTGTTCTAGTTGTTAGCAATTTATTCAAAGAACATCTTATGAGTGCAAATAAAGCAAGCAGGTGTCTGCACTGAGGAGTTTATAACTACGTTAGAGATAGCACAGCAAGATGTGAACAACAGTGAGGGAACATTGGAATTCAGTGCCTTTCATAGAGATACAAAGCACCAGGCTTTTTTGTTCCTTGTTCTTTTCTTCCTGTTTACTTTCTTTTTGCTGTCATGGAGTCTAAATCCTGATGGGTGGGTGTGCAACTTCTGGGCAAAATACACTCAGCTGAAGTTTAGACCAAGATACATCAAAAATCTTGGAGATGAATCGTGCAAGAAACAGAGTTGTCTTGGCAAAACCTTTAATTAAATGCCCTGTCCTGAGGCAGAATCATCCCCCGTGAAGGATTCAGATCAATCATCACTTTCAAAAAAACAGACGTGCAGATAAGTTAGGTCCTCATATAAAGACCACTGGTAATAGCAGATTCCTACTGAGCTTTGGACCACATCTCTTTACTAGCCTATGCAACCAAGAAAACAATTTCCCCTTTTCTCTTTGTAGATTGTTATGATCTCTTGATGGATCTTGCCTTAGCTGAAACTGTGCTTTCCATGTGCAAATTTAGAGGAAGAAGTAAAGGTATGTGAAGAGGTTTTGACCTCCCCTGCTCTAAGACCAGCTGTTGCAACATGTCCTACTGCATCACAAAATTGAGCTACACTTGTTCTGAGACACCCATCCATTGAAGTGAACATCTGCTGGGAGCAATGAGGCTCATTCCTGACTGAGACTTTGATGTGCTCCTGTCTATCCATCTACTTGCACATACTAAATTAAACAAAGAAATATTAAGAAGATACTGGAACATGAGAGAGCATATACGGCCATGGGGTAGAGCCCAAGCCTACCACATTTTATAGAGATGTTATGGAGCCTGCACAGGAGTGGAAGACTGAGGAGGGCGAAGTTGCTGCAAGCTATTTTCATTACAAGATTGCACACTAAAAAAGAAAATGCCACCCCAGAGCTTGGTGTTAACTTAGTTATCTTACAGACAACTCAATTTGAAGAAGAATTACAGTTTAGAAAGCAAAGAGAAGAATCTGTCACCAGGACTAATAGCAGTCAGTGTTTCTTCAAGGGAGAAAATGTTAGAGGCTAAACTACTGCCAAAATCCATGGCAAAGCCAAATACAGTGGGGAGGTTCTTCTGTGCTTCATCAATAAACCCTGGGTCAGGTCTTCCATTTCCCCTTTGTGTGCTAGAGGAATGAAAAATGAGTCATCCCTGCAGAAGGCAGCCTGGCCCCCATGCCAGGTGGTCTGATGACAGCACACTGCTGTGTAGGGCATGTTACACCTCTGAGCTTTTCTTATCAAAATGTCAATACTTTCTCATTGCTTTTGAGTGTTCCTAGGAAAGTATATACAGGCTGTAGGAAATGAAAGTCATGAGATTGGAAGGGCTGAGATAGGTGCTCCCAGGAAAAGGCCTGAGGTGGAGACAGGAACTTGAGCAAAAGGACAAATAAGCTGTTAGTTACTTATTTTTCTAAGGCTGCAGTTGCAATTTTGAAAGGCAGAACAAGTAGTTCAGTGCCTGATTCCCAGTGAGTTTTATGAAATCTGTTGAAATCAGAACAAACTAACAAGCCTACTGTCACCATGAAAAATGCAGCAGGTTTCCCCTCTTCTCCCCTGTACTTTGGCTTCCTGGCTGGGCTTCATTTTGTGAGGTCTGTTGTCACTGCTTAGGGAAAAACTGCAAATTACCTACCCACATTTTCTTTTTTGTGGGTCAACAGCACTGCAGTGTAATGCTGCCCATTCTCAGTCTGTGACAACTTTACCCCCATCCTCCCGCTTCAGCTCAGCTTTGTTCTCATTTTGCATAGGTCACATTGGACTTTTGGAATTCATAACACCAAAGCAGTAGAAGGAAGCACTAAAGCTCAGTGTTTGGGCTTTTTCTCTCTCTAACTTGCCCTGCCCACTGCTGTGGCTCTGAGCTGCCCCAGACATGGTCTCCGTGGTCCTACTGATGCAGTGAGTATAAGGCAGTGCGGGCAGTACAGTACCATGCCCCCAACTCTTGTTGCATATTGCTATAACCTTAGTAATTATAAAAATAAAATAAAAGAATCCAATGCTTCACTTTAAAACTTCATTGCTTGATTTAATGTCAACGGGAGCCGACCTCTCACCATGGATCTGTGGCTGAAGCTTCCCGAGGTGCCCCCACAGGGGCTGTGCCTTCGCACAGCTGGGCTGTGCAGAAAGGGAACGCAACCTCAGGCTCTGCTGCCTTCTCCGAGGAAACTGAGCTGCTTTTCTAAGAGAGAAGTGGAGACTGCATTGTACTACACTGCCTGTAAACGCAGCCTGAATTTCAGGCAAGAGTGCATTGCACCAGGTAAGTTGGTTGTTTATAAAATGCACTTTTTAAAGGAGCTACAAAAAAAAAGTAAGGTGTGCAACAGCAACAGACAGCACTAGCAGCAATAGTAAGCTGGTTACTAATGGGCTGGGTTTTAGGCATAGTTTCAAGGTAAAATTGTATTCACATAGATGCACCAGGAAAGATTTTATATGAGAAAGTCAATGAAAAGAAAAACCCAAACTGATCACAGACGCTTACACGCTATTCTGGCATATCTGAATTTCATGTGCATGTTTGGTGGCTGATCATTTGGATAGAGACAAATTTGTTTTATTTCTTTCCCTGCAGCTTGTTCATTAAAATTCTGTTTTACTCCAGCAGCCAGCATTGTGCTGCATCCTGACATCCGCGCAGAGGGAAACTGCCACAACAGACACATGCCAGTCGTCCCTACCAATCCAGCAAACTATTGCTTCCCTGCATGAAAATATAGTATTTATCCTCTTCCTGGGGAAATAACACATTCTGCAGCAAGACAATGGAACGCAGCTTGTTCATACACAGTGAAAGTACACATGTGGTAAACACAACAGCCTGATTTCCCTCTGCATCGCCTCGGCTTTGCACAGATGCGTACCAAAATGATTTCTACCGATCTGTTTTTCTGGCAGCTGTAACACTGAGCTCCCATTCTGCCAACCTCCCACGTAGTTCCCAAGTCCCAGAAAGGTGGCTGGCCCCATGCTTGTTCCCAGAGGGCCAGGGCAACGCGTGTCTTCCCAGAGAGCCACGTGCTGGCAAAGGGCATGTCCCTGTGAATTCCAGGGTGCCTTATCTCTTGGATTAGTGCAGAAATTCCTCTGCAACGTTGAAACGCTGGCTTCGTGCCAAAATTCCTAGGTGCCTAAAATTAAGCTTTGAAGCCCTAGCTAAACAAGGGCTTAAGTACCCAAAGTGGACTTTAGATGGAATTCTGGCACCTGAGTGCCAAACGATCACAAAACCTTTGAAAAATGTAGTTGTTCAACTGTTTTCCATCCCTAGAGATACAGAACACCTGGGGATGCCTTATTTTCTAACTAGAAATTCTCCAGGTGCCTGAAGCTGTTTGCACACCCTATCCAGAACTGCCCTAGAGTTTGCATAAATGGATATGCCAGAACCTAACTCAGGTCTCAGCAACCCTCAGCTTGCAACTAAACACTTGTAAAACACTGAATTTTCAGCAGTGTCTGTGTATTGCAGCACAGATTTGCTGGTGTTCAGCACTTCTGCAGTGGAAGCCATAAACTCTGATATCTCATTCTGATTCCTTTCTCCTTATCTAAACTTAGTTTCATTTGCATTGTTGATGTATCAGTGCAACAGCTTAAACAGCAAAAGTATCTTCTTTTAGAAAATGCTCAGCATCTATTGAATTCCAGCATCCTTCAAGCCTTAATGTTAGGCTATATTATATTTGAGATGCAAAGGGGGGATATGCACAGAAACCCTCTCTGCTGCAAGTTATGCCTGGTTGGCTTTCACATTGACTCACTGTTTGCTCATTCAGCATTAGAGAGCCCATTATTTGGGCCCAGGCTCTAATAGGTAAGGGATCAGAACAGGAGGAGATTTTGCGTCAGTGTGTGGGCTGTGAACGCAACGAGGTGATTAAATAGACACTGGCAGCAGAAGATAAAGTTAGCAATTATGAGGCCATTTCCAGGAACAGCCTGCTCAGAATAAAATTATTTTGCTCAAAATCAGCAGGTAAAAGTAAAAAAAAAGGCTTTCAAAGAGATCTGCTGCTGCCACAAGATTGGGTTTTCTTTCCCTTTCCTTTAGAGTTGCCAGCTAAAAGGTTGCACAGATTCCCTTTGCACAAATCTCAGTGATTACATTTAATATTGTTGCCCCTCTTTTCAGTGTTAGTAGAGCTCATGCAGAAGTTGGGCTGGAGAGCGATACTGCCTGCTCACAATGCCAAGGCAGAAGGAATAGGGAACTATAATGGTTCTTACACCCTCTCTTCCTGATGCTGTGAGCACAGCACAAATAGGCAACCACCTACAAGTGTATTAATACTGCTCTCCACCATACTTAGGATGAGGCGACTGAATCCTCACCAGATAATCTGCTTGGTGCCAGCTGTAATGGAAAATATTGAGGAAATGGGTAAAGAACACAGCTTTCTTCCCTATGGGATGCCGGATCCTTAAGAGATGACAACTATTTTCAGTCATTTTTGACATGATTGGCTTAACAATACTTTTCTCACAAGTGAAGATCAAATTCTGTAAACCATGCACATAAGCCTTCCACTCCTCTGCCTTTTGCTTTGTTTAGGAAATATGCATACATCATTTTCATATTGCACAAGCTGGCTAATATCGATCAACATGAGCTATTGAATATGCATTTATACCTGCTGAGAGCACTTCAGGTGCAGGGAAAATTATGTTATGAGCCATAAATGCATGAATTTCCATTGTAAGAAGACTGATGTGACAGCTCACCCTCCTGTAAAGATTGTTACCTGTACAAGAACCTTGATCTCCTTACACATTTCCACTGAGATTGAAACAGTAGGTATTTTGGAAGCTTTCTGAATCACCTGACTTTATAAGATTTTCTTACCAGAACAAAATACTTGAAGGATATCTCTGTTTTGTTACGAATTTCACATTTTTTTTTTTCTGCTGTCTCATAAAAGTAGATACATGACAAAATAGCCCTTAAATCCCACTCCCTGCTACCAAATCCATCCCTCAGAATAGATTCTTTCAACTGGGAGACCACCAAATAACACACAAATCCACCAAAGTGGTTTCAGATAAATATAACAGTACGGCGCGAGTGCACAAAATAAAATATACATATGTTCTCTTGTGCCTTTTGTGTAACCAGGGCCACAGGATTTTGCCAGTGCCTCCTCCATCCCTCCTGCCCAACTGTACCTCAGGGTCCAACCTCAGTTCTGTTCTCTCACTGCACATAACACAAGTAACACAATTTCTATAGAAGTCTCCATATAGAAAGATGCACCTAAACACAGAGCCTCATTGCTGCAGTTAAAGCTTGAGACATAAAACCTGGACAAGTAGACCTTCACAGTGAAGGCACTGACAAACAAGGCTGCAGTTATGTGGAATATAAATGACCAAGGCATTTAGGTTTTACTCACAGTTAAAAAGACACTACAAATAAAATGTATCCTATGCACAATTATTTTGCTTCTGTGTTTGTTTGGATGGTTTTTTTTTTGTTTGTTTGTTTGTTTTTTAGGGAAAAAAACATTTTAAAATCCATGCTGTGGGAGATGGGAGACTGTAAAGTCAATGACACTAATTCATGAATAAAATTGAGGACACCTGTAATATCTGTGTATGCTTCTATTTCATTAGTAGACTTGCTACAGTGTGCAGGCATCCGTGTCATGACATAATTGCAGCATAATAGCTCAAAGATTCACAAGAGCAGTCCAGTGTGCGGTTAGAGGAGTGTTCTCCAAGAGTGTTTTTTACATGGAAGTGAGATATTTTCCAGTTATGCCAAATAAACAATGCAGTAGGTTAGAGTGCTGTATTTTGTCCTGTGTGAACAAGTACAAAGATATTTCATACAAGCTTATTCTTATTCTGACAAAATATACAAAAGAACAAATGGTTCAATCTTTTCTACTAAGTACAGCTTGAGGCATATAATTAGCAATCTAGAGAGGATGATTGCAAGTGAACTGGCATGAAAAGTTACACTGTTATCACAGATGAAGTTGTAATATTTCATTATCATTTCATGATGCGTGAATTAATTGATATTTATTCACAGAGATGCACTGGAAATAGTGGTGCCTCTTATGATAATTATACATATTTTTCAATCTGGAGGACAAAAAAAAGTCTGCCTTAAATACTATGAGTTATGAGACAGACTTTCAAAGAACAGCATAACTACTTGTATCTACAAAAAAAAACTGCAGCTATGTGCATCTCTTTCATATATTCACGATTCTGGTAGCTATGCATAAGTATACATGCACAGTGTTTATGTCACATAATAATGTATCTGGGAATGTGAAAATATATCTCAGGAAGAAAAAAAATAAGTGTTTGCTCTACCCCCTATTGAAATACAATCTCCCCTCAAGTGAAATTACAAGAGTTATTTGGCAACAGTGAAGGTTTTATAGACCCTAAAAAGGATGAAAAAAACCGTACCAGTTTGTGTGGGTTTCTCCCTAAGGTTAATGTTGCTGGATCCTATGGGTATAGTATCAGTCTTGGAGTTTATATCTATATTCTCTTAATTGCTAGAAGCAAATTGTGTTGAGCAATGCTGTGAGCCTCAGAGTTCTTCTCAGCTGCTTTGTTAACCCTAAGCAGATAGACAAGCCCTGCAGACAGGAACATTTAGAAGGAGTTTTAGGAAATATCTAAACGTTCTGCCCTGTATACAGTTAATATGTATTGCCATGATGAAAACAGATTTGTGTTGTGTGTTGTTTGCCTCCTGAAACTAGAAGGTATCTCCTTCCTACGTTGTGAAATTTGATCTGTCTTGTAGGAATGAAGTGTGATTGGAAGGACAGGCATTAAAATTAGGAGGGATTAGAGATGATTCTAGTTTGGTCACCAGAATGAGAGGGAACAAAGACTCTGAAGAAAGGAATATAAAATAGAGAATGAGATTTTCATTACTATTGGAGGTGAAAAGAATGGATGGCACTGAATATCCTGGATGCAAATGAAAACTGGAAGATCGTTCTCCTGAAGAAGATAGCCGAAAGGAACTGAATAGTCTCATAAATATCAAAGTACTGCTGAGTTTCATGTGGAAAATGGAGAGGCTTTCTTTGAAGATTCAGATGGTCAAATGGAGCAGGGAACTTTGTGACAGAAGCACAAGTCTAGCTTTCAGGACCACCTGAAAGATGCTGAAGACTTTTCCAAGACTTCATAGATTCAAAACTACTATGTTGAAAGCAATGGGAAAGAACAGCTTGTAAATGGGACTAGACAATAACAAACTATGCTGCTTTCTTTGAGCCAAGTCTAATGACATCATTCTGGGAAGGCTTTCTGGGGCTGGAAGGAAAAGTTCCACTGCTGATACTGCACATTAGAGCAAACGACACTTCTGTATGTGATAACATATGGACAATTTGGAGGGCACTGGCAGTGAAGCAATTCACAATGATGTCCTATCCTTGAAGACTCTCAGATTAAACAACTGCATAGGCATATGATGTCAGATATAAAACAATGATGCTGCAGCACAAGAAGTAAGAACTGCAGTGTCCATTACAGCATGGAAAAAAAATTCCACTGTGGGAGAGATTGGACAAAGGCGTTAAACCATTAAAAAGTTCAGGTATCAGAGAGGACAAAAGCAGAGGAAAAATATTTATTTAATGCCAAATTAAGATAACAAAACAAAAATTAACCAAGACATCAGGTAATAACTGACTAATAACCAGTAAGAATTTGAATAGCTTGTTTAGAACCACATACTAGATTTAGTGACAGGTATTAAAGTCCTGCAAGATGCAAATGACTGAGATGTTAAAATTGCAAGTTCTGTTTTGTGTGGGATACGGTGGGAGAAGGGAAGGCATATTATCATGACCTCTCCCAAAGTTACTGATAAGCGTAAATGATCTTGAATATCTGTAGAACAAATTTCAAAAAACATTAAATGGGGTAATAGTTTGTGTCTGACATAGATCACTAAATCACACTATGGAACAGCAGAAGGGGATCTTTAAGATTCATCCCATAATGTACATGTGACAAAAAGGCATGCTGCGATGGGGAAATTCTGTTTCACTCAGATGTGATAAATTGTCAACTTTGACATTGCTGATGTATCCTTGTAAAATTTTTGAGGAAGAACATTGCTGAAATCCAAAAAGCAAGATAAAAATACAGTGATTATAAATTTAAATGCTGGCCATACTGAGAGCCAAATGTCTGCGACTTTGTTGCATTTGTCCTCTGCAAAGAGAACAAACTCCATCTGCTATGTATGTACTTGATATCTTAAAAGATCAATTTGCTATATAGCAAATATGAGCTGGATCGGTTTTATTTCATCATAGCCTTCAAGAACCTATCTGAGGTAGAAAATTTTGAAAATAAAGGGCCAATCCATCCGTCAGACAAAGCGTTAGGAAGCCCCTTAGCTGACAGCTAGAATGATTCAGACTAGAAAAAAATGCCCTACTCCTGAATTTCTTGTCTCCTCCTTGGTTTCTGCTGTCATTAGGTTTAAGTGCAGCTTTGTGTAGCATAACAGAGGCATTAATCTGTTTGTCTGTAGGCAGGTGATACTTTGTATGGGTATTAACTACAGAGCCTTGTCGGTAGGTCACTCTGAAAGTAATGCCTCCGATTTATTTTCATGGAAATTACTTGTATTTAAATCTACGCGTGTAGAGTTGATTGATGATGGTGATTTAGGCTTCTCCTTAAAGCAAAGAATACTTATTATTAAAACCTTTTCTCAGAGGCTTCATAGTGGTCTACTGCTAATAATGGTTGTAGCAGAAATGCTAAGTCATGGCCTGAGGCAGTGATTGAGCACCTGGTGGGAAGGCAGGGCCAACCCAGGGGAGCTCAGGTGCATGCAATGCATCTGAGTGACTAGAAGGGGAGGAGCCAGGATGCACCCCATCCCAGACCTGACTTAAAGGTTGGCAGTGGAGGCAAGGGTGTCTTGCTGGAGATCTGAAGGTAAGCAGCTTTTTTTTCCCTTTGTTTCTGCATCTATGGCTGCTTGCTGCATTTGAGCTTATCCTCACTTGCTGCAGCCTGGGACTCTGCTACCTTCCTGTCACTGCTGTGTTTTTCATCACGTTATAGTGTTACAATGCTACATGTGAATTTTTTTCTTGACTCAAGAAGGACAGCTGCAAGACCCCACTTTCTGCTTCAGTGTTGCAGTGCACAGCTCCCTGTTCTACTGACCCTACTGACAGTCCTTACTTAGGACAGTAGTTCTGTCAGTATAAGAAACCAGGAAAATGTCTGAAGTCAGTTCAGAAGAAAGAATATCTAAAGGTCTTGTAAAGATTATTTCTGTAGAGAAAGAAAATGGATTTTCATGCTTTAACTTCCATCACAGTATTTCTCAAGCATAGAAAGGAGGAAAGAAAAGATTGTTTAACATCACTGTCTTGCCTTTCTGGGTTACAACCTGAAAAGAAAAAGCATGCGTGCTACCTGCTTTCCTTTTCATCTGCAGATCAGGAATGATATTTAGATGATCACAATATCACAATTCCACACTACGGAACAACTTCCCAGGAGTTTTGGTGTCCAAAATTTCATTTAGGCAGACAAATTTGTTAGGTACCAAAAGGAAACCCATATTAAACTTCCTCATGGCTGTGTAAGTTTCTGTCATTTAACATGATAAAGACTGTCCAAGTCTTGAGAAACTTAAAGCTCTACATTAGCTGTGATGATTTCTCAGAAAATGCGTTTCAACTTGTTCCTGAGAGCTCATCAAGGGATGCACTCTCACAGCAAGTATGTCCCTAGTAGAAAGAGAAGAGGCTGGTCGACAGTTTTTTCAAAAGCATAGTTACCCTGTGGTTGTAATCGTTCCTTTGAATGTATTGAACAGAGCTTTGATTCCTAGAACTGCCTAGTTTAGTGTTGACTAAGTGGTTACTCTGGTTACAATGCTGATTCTGAGGTTATTACCCAAGAATCTGTTGGAAATCCAAGCGTAGTTCTTGCTTCTTGAAACTAGATTACTTATGTATTACTTGTATTAAGTTCTTGTTGAGCAAGAGGTACTGTTACTCATGCTGTAGCTCATTGCTGACATAAATTCTAGCATTTGTTATCAAGCCAATCCATTTATTGCATAAGATATCATAGAGGCCATAAATACAGGTGCCTCTTTCTTGGGTGGATTGTCATCGTTCATATCCATTTTGTACTCAAGATGGAATAATATTTGAGTTGAAGCTTTACAGCTGCAGATCTTTATCATATCCTATCTAAGCAGATAAATACAGCCAAGTCTTGTCAGCTAGTATCATTATTTTATTCTGCATTCCCTGATACCTAGCATATTTCTACCAACATATATAAATCATCAAGAAAACAGGGATGAGAAGTACGTGAGATAGTATTGTCATCAAAACACATCTACCCATTTAAAGAAGTACCAAGGCTATTCAAATCATGCTGATAGGTATTTGTCTAACATGTTTTATAAACTTGCTTTTAAAAGGCATAAGTGATGTTATCCAAACTATTGCAGTTGTTCATGTGCTTGCCTCTTCTCCTTCCCTCTTTCTTGAACCAGAGGCCCAAGAGTAAACACTGTACTCTAACTGCAGCTTTATCAATGACCTGTACTAGGATGAATCTTTCAATTCTGCAGGTTTTCCTTGTGCACATTAAACAACCCAATGATACTGCTTTTCTTTTTAATGGTGCTATGACATTTTGGGCTTGCTGCTCTCTGTTCTCACCACATCCTCCTCTCCTGGACTAGTTTCTAGCCTGTTGATCCTTGTTCTGTATTTGTGTGGTTCATAATTTTTTATAAGATATAAAACTCTGTACTTGTCCTTATTGAATGAATCTCTTTTTTTTTTTTTTCAAGACAGTACTTCAATTTATCGAGATAATTTTGCACTTTAATCCTGTTCTTCAATCTAATTACAGCCTGGCCAGTTCCAGATCACCTGAAGATTTAATAAATTTCCACTCTATTCCTCCCTATTCCTTCATCCTGATCATAGGTGGAAATATTGGCTAGGTCCAGGACAAACTAGCTGAAATCTACTTACATATCTTTCTATTCTGACATTAAATTTAAAACAGTTTTGAATCTACCCTGTAGCAGTTTCTTTTAGTTTTCTGGACTTGCTTATAAAAGTTTTATGTGTAGCTGTATCAAAAGGCTTCCTAAGATTCATGGCATTTATCATTTCTTTCTTATCTCTTCAACCTGTTAAAAGAGTGACACTATTTTTTTTCCTCATTGATGTAAATAGATTAGGGTTCATAAACCTGGAATAAAAGATGGCTGAAGTCTATAAAATCCTGAAAGGTGGGACAACAGTGTAAAGTGAACAATTGTTCCCTGTCACTTAAGGCAGATAAATGTCTTCTGAGATTGAGATCTTAGCTGGTTTCCACACGTCTCTCACATTTCCATATTTGGGGCTACTTCTACTCTTATCTCCCTCATCTGCACTGACATCACTGAGGTATTAATTTTCTTTTCAAAGACCTTTTGGTGATAAATAGAATTTCATATACCCCAAAAGATTAACAAAATACAGATTTTCTCCACTTCGTCATAATTACAGTAAATATACTACTTAAGCAAGAGAATTACTTATTTACACCAAAGTTTTCTGAGTCAGCACCATTTATCAGGCAAGACTGGGATGTTTGTCAAGGACTAAAGAACTGTTTTCTGCTCAGTACTATCTCTGATTGAAGAAGTTTGCTTGGATTCCCATCAGGGCTACGTAACCAAGATGAAGACTAGCAAGCAGCAGGTATGAGCAGGCTACAGATACTGTTTGGTTTATATCAGGAAGCGAATATTTGAGAGTAAATATATATCTCAAAAGTGGAGGAGAAGTATGGCTAAATGAAGCTAGAGGCTATCTATCTCAGCATTGGTTGAGCAAGGTGGATAAAGAATTTATGGACAAGTTTTAAATGATGCTTGTGTTATATACTGTGGGAAGATTTATGGGAAATATCAAGCTGAAGTTCATGTATTTGTGACAAAAACAATACTGCTCAAGGATTATTTATTCATGTGTCTCTAACATATTCAGAAGAATCAAGGGGGGAAAAAGTATTTTAACAGGGAGAGCAATCTTTCACTGAATACAAACCAGTAAGAATGAGGCTGTCATCAGAGAAGTTTAAAATAGTGCTTCACTTTATCTTGTATGTCTCAAGTACTTCCTGCTGGACTGAGGCTTGTAATCTTTAAATAGAACCTTTCAGGGAGACTATCACATGGTTTGGTTGGTTTTTTGTTTGTTTGACCACATGATGCAGTGGCAACCAGGCTGGTACAACTTCTAGGTGTTGCAGACAGGGAGCACAGAAATGGTGTTGCTACCACCATGAATTATTTTTCTACCATTTAAATTCCATTCTATTTTGACTTATAATCCACTACTATAATCATGCCCTAGGGTCAGTCTTGGATATACAAAGGTTTGTAAGAAAGCAACATATCTTATTTTCACTTCAGTTTGTTATTAATAATCTGGAGTCCTGGAGGAAGAAACATGTCCAAGGTATTCTGAAAAAAAATCCTATTTTTTCCCAGATATATTATTTATCCAGTAAAATTGATTATTAACCAAAAATGTAATAGGGATAACTTTCTTGAAGTCTACCAGAGTAACTATTTAGACTATTTCTTTGTTTTGTTCATAAGGATTTTGAGAATTTATTATTCTGAAATACATGAGACCAAGAATTATAGCCCTTTATTTGTTTTTTTTTTTTTCCGTCAGTCTCATATTCCCATTAGAGTCTTGTTACCTATGCCATGACAACAGTATTTTAATTTATCTATTTCTCTCTCCTCTGGTAATGAATTAACAATGATGGGAACCATAGCAACTGAAGCAAAAACTTCATTAAGCAAGAACAGTTTTTCAGTTAACATTATACAATATGAAATTGCTTTGAGTAACCAAGTCTTCCACAGAATGGTCATAACTAGAACAAAGAAAGCAGTTAAGCTGAACCCCAGTGTAGAGGAGTCTGTATTCCAAAATGTAAGATGATACCAGGTTTTCACCTTAAGGATAATCATCAAAGATTGTCACTAAGTGGCAAAAAGTACTTAGTAAATTTAAGATTTCAAGAAAACATTTGGCAGCAGTCATGGTGATTCATCCTGAAACATCATCATAAGCCAACAAAAACAGCTAACACCATCAAAACTTTATATTAAAGTGATTTTCCAGCTGAAATGAATGCAATTTGAATGAACTGTTTAAAGTTTAGCCAGAAAAGCATCTGTTCCATCACTCTGTTTTTGAGGTTGCCAATAACTTTGGTACCACAAAAAAGTATAGGAGTGTACATATATATTCTTGAGTATCGTGTCTTAAGTTTTGAAGATAATTTTTCTCTTCTAAATGAAATCTCACTCAACATGGGAAGCTGGAGGCTTACCTATTCTTGCAAAAAGTCTGGGGTTAATAAGGTATGGCAAAATGTTAATGAAGTCTCCAGCAATGTATTCTTCAAGAGCTATTTCAAAAGATAAAAGAACCCAAAAGTTAATTAATAGTGAGGGTAAACATCCTACCCCAAAAGATCTGCTGGTACAGACTTTCTGTAAGCTACACAAGAGCTTATTTATTGAAGCGCACAAACTGAAACAAGAGGAATGTAATTAACCTGTCATCTGTTGAGAAAGAAATGCAGGAGGGCAGAAAGTGTCCAGCAAGTTCTTCAAGTACATTGTGAACACTTTTTAATATATATTTGAAAGATAAGGAAAGCATTCTCTTCTAACTAATAAGGCCAAGCTAATTAAGAATGAGATGAAGGAAAGCAACTTAGTGGAAGTGACCATAAAACTGAAGTGCTTGTGATGCATAAGAAAGTGAGAAGAGTGGCAAAGTGGAAATATTTTGCATTGGAGGAAGAGTGAATTAAATAAGCTCAGTAACAGGAGAGATCTTAGACTACAAGGACCAAGTCTAAGTGTATGTACACAAAATGAGATACAAAGAGAAAGATGCATGGAAAGCCTAAGAAAACTTACAGAACAGCTCACTGAGCATAGCCAGTGGTAAAGATCCAAGTGAAAGTATAAGTAGAGGGCGTGTGTGCAGCCTGCCAAGGTCCAGTGAGAGGAGGTCAGGTGCAGGATTGCAAAACAGATATACTGTCCTTATATTTCATAAGACAGCTCTTCAATGAATTCATCCAGTAGGTTTACAAATGTTTTCACAGTATTAGCATCCTAAGTATTCTCTTGTGAAAGTTTAACCAGTCATCTTAGAAAGCAGTATCTGCTTCTGTTTGCCTTGAATTTGTATTGCTTTTTGTATTGTGAGCTGAAAGTGTTTAAGTCAATTTTACAGGTGATATCCCAGTCATGGGATCCATTTTAAAGTCTGTTAAGAGAAGTCCTATATTTATCAATTCAATGTCATCACAGCAGTATAAACTAAATTTCTACAGATGTCAACAGGAAAATCCAGAAAGTTTGGCTAGGTGGTTTTTGGGAAGTGTAGTACTGGTAAATGCTGTTCTTATATTAATGCTTATAATGCTGTAATTGTGCTTAATTTAAGAACACTTCCTTAAGTTACAAGCATGATAAATGTGTGAAAACCTGAAGACCTAATGGTTTAAGATAACAAAGCAAATTGTCAATTACTTAGTGGCTTCCATTGTCCAAGTACACTGCAAAAGAACTCTAATCATTATTTGCAATATCTATTGTAAGAAAGCTAAAAGATGTAAGCAAGAACATGGTCAATATAGAATGTATGTAATATAAACCTATGATTAAAATGTGATCATATAGAATTATATATATATACATAATTTTGAAGTGACTTCTCACAGGTATTCTTTGTCTCTGATATGGCCCTTAAAAATGTTATTTGCTTTTCAAGGCATATGCTATGTAGTATTCAAGATTTATGTCATCTTTGGAAATAATCTGTAAGAACTTCACTGAAGTTTGTTTCTGAAGCAACAAGTAAGCTTTGAGTTTTAAAAGTCAAGAATATCTGTAGAGAATTCCAGTAGAAATGAAAACTTAGAATTCAAACAAAATTCCACTAAGTAGCTTCATAAACATGAAGGTTCAGCTAGAGGAGCCATGACGGTTTGTAAAATGAATAGCTGACACTGTCTGCCCACTAGTTATCTGAGAAATGTTGCATGGATTCAGAAGCCCTTCACTTAATCATGTGCCTCCTTTGCTAAGATAAAACATCTTCCCTCCTTTGAAGGAGTACATAGGTATTAACAGAGATCTGGTCAAACACCTATCTGATTTAATATTAAATTTACTTGCTTTGATTTCTAAGTAAGAATACAGTAGTATGTGCAAAAGTACAGGTATTTGGTTGTGGGGAACAGAAGGGAAACAGGTCAAAAGCATGTTGTTGTAACTGGTTTCTAATTCTTGAGAATTTTATATCACAGAGCATTCTAGAAGAATGACTACTGCCATGGGAATGTGGAAATTCCATCTTTGTTTTAAACCTCTAGACATAAAAACAGTATTTTTTCTCTGCCAATCCATCATCTTTTCTAATGATGTCACATGTCTATTGCATTGTAGTCACTTTAGCAGGAAAAAAAATTACCAACCTCCTGATGTCAAAATTTGTCACAATAAGTTAAAACTTTAACTGTGACTGTGATTAATAACTTTTTGAGACACTGAGTATTATGTACTGCTGTCTTTATCCTATAAAGGAAATTTCTTCAACATCTTAGGTAGCATATGCCACTTTGAAAGAATTTCAAAGTTAAATTTAATTGATAGATTATTTGCATTGCTGAGACACACATTCATGTATTTTTTTTTTTCCCTGTGAAACGGAAGAGTTAATGCATCCCCCACAGAGGAAAATAAGCATGCTTCCTACGAATATTTTACTGTTGCAGGACAGATTATGCTGATACTACTTTTTCATTCTCTTTTTTGTCCAATACAAATTATACCTCAACTTATGTGATGAATTCATAGTGTTCTGTTGTGGTTAAAAAAAAAAAATAATAAAGGTGTAAAAAAATATATATTAGAGAGATTTATTCACGTAATGTGTATATATAGTCTTGCTTTACTAAAGAGAAACACACCAAGAGACTATATACTAAAGAGAGATGCACAATATGCAGAATATATGCATTTGTGGGGGGCGGGGGGGAAACCTGTATTGGTGAACGGAACACTGAATACGGCCATTATGAAGCAAACAGAATTTTTAAGCAGGGCAGGAAATTTCTGTTAAAAAACAGAAGAAAATACACTCTTCAGAGTCATAGCTATGTTTGTTTTTTAAGATTATCTTAAGCTGATTATACAGAAGCTGTATAAAACGGGAAGAGAGGAAAGCTATGGACCTTAGCACCTATTTCTGCCATTGCAGTAGGTGGCATCCAGAAATTGCAGGAAAGTGTATTTTTTTCCGGATGTTGAGCACATGTAAGAAACTAACATGAATTAACTTAGTTCCAGGTGAGATTTCATGAAAATGTAAGGGCTAAGAATATCTTAGAAACTTTGCCAAAATTCTTTACAGCAAAACCATTTTGGGTGTGAGGCTTCACCCTGCCAATGGCTATGGTGCAGAGTTATCCATTAAGAAATGGATACAGAACCCAAATGCTAACTCCAGAGCTGGGGAAGTAGGCTAACAAGCATGAGGATCTTTTGACTAATTAAAGCACATGAAGTTCAGGAAAATGACATAAATTATGGATTTTGAGAGCTGCAATGGCTACTTTCCACACTTTTAACACTTTGGAAAGCCAAAAGTATCTTGGGACTATGCCTGAAGTAGAACTGGATGCTGTTAGCTGTATGATGCAGGGAAGTTACATTTTCTGGGGAGGTGTTAAGCTAACCAAAATAAAATAGTTGACCTCTAAAAAGAGCTGGCTCATTGCAACCAACAGGATGTAAAAATGTTGAGAGAAACCTGCATCCTCTACAAAAAGCAATGAATGAAGTGGCTGTGGCAGTGGGAGTTAAAAAACAAACTGCGGTTTTCTTTGGACATAGAAGATTTCCATGCTGGCTTCACACTTTTTTTTTTCTTTTCTTTTTTTTTTTTTACCCCCCTCAACCAGCAAACTTCTCTTACCAGACAACCACTTCAGGCAGAAAAAGTAAGATTCAACCCAGGCTATTTCGTGGCTGCTATTTACTTGCCATAAATATTTAGCGTGAGTTTGCTGTCAGAATATCAATAGGCCCCTTACTTTCACATTGCCTTCATCGGCAAAGTTAGACTCTCTAATTTATCCACTAGCTTTATTCTGCCATGGATGCATTTATCAGCTGTACTGAAAGGCAGCTATGAGGCTAGGTTTTTATACTATTATATTACTTTTAAAAGGAGAAGGAGAAGCTGATTTATTCAAAAAGTAGAATCTGTGCAACATGACTAGGAGGCTGTAGGACAATCTGACCTTGCTGGTGTCCCAGAGCTCATCCTGGTAGAAGTAATGCTATTTCTCTGTGGAACAAACTCAAGGCCAGCAAGAAAAATTATAGTCATGATTTTACATGTCTGAAATTGTGTGAAGATAAAATCAAGCTATGCTATCGTGGACACTTGGTAATCTATTCTAAAAACTGAGTTACTTCTGAGCCTCTGTACAACTTCTGCAGTTACTAAAAGTGGACAGTCTGTGAAGCCTCAGGTTTCACTCCTAAGGACAGACTGCTGCTTGCCAAGGCCATCAGAGCAGATCTTCAATAAAGGCAGGAAAGGTCAAAGTTTCCTGCTTGGTACACAGAACAGTACTTGTTATTAATTATTACTATACTTAAATTATTATTATACTTTATTTCTGTGAGAAATAAGGTATGCATTTATGATGATGCTAAGTTTTCTGCCATATTGTTTGAGAATTTCTTAATGGTAGAATTCAGATGGGGCTAAACCTGTTTGATGCTTGCCTCAATCAGTGCCTTACTTGAATATGCTTTTTCTAGAGGTCTTCCAGTACTATCTGCAGATGGTTAGATATATATGGGAGATAGGCTCAAGAAAGTTTTTGGAAGGACTGTTTTCTCAGAACTGCTTTCTTGTTATTTATATGCACTCAGTTCTATGCAATCTCTTAGAGCTGTTACAGAGTAGTCTCTGAACTTTCATGCAGCTTTTGTGACATCTGTGAACCTCCTCACACTGTTTATTGAGAGGACTTGACAAGCTATATTCTGCTAGATCAGAACATTAGTGTCAGCAGGGTGAGCAAACTAAGGAAGACTGAATGGCCTGCATAAAAATTGAAGGCATTATTGTGTCTGGAGAGGCTAGTGAAAATATCAGCTTTGAAAACTTGAAAGCTTTAGTCTGTTGCTTAGACCCTCTGCAGGAGTGCTGTAGAAAAGTAATCATCCCACAACCAGCTGGCATAAGGAATAGAAGACAGTGCTGACAGACACTTAAAGGACTTTTCCAACATGTATCCATTTTCAGGCATTTTTGAAGGTCAAGGAAGTATAGGAAACTTTTCTCTACAGAGAAAATAAAGTTAAAATATAAGAACTTGATGTTCTTTTTGCCTGTGAGTATGGTATCTGGCATTTCAACCACTGGAAGCTTTGGTTTAAAAAAACATTTTCAAATAGATTTTTCTTGGTTTATGGAGGGCTTATAAGGGAGGCAACTGTTTCCACTCAGTGCCTGGAATGTGATTAATTGTAGGTGACTTTGGATGCTGCTTCTGAAAGCAATGAAATTGGGAAAATTAATCAATGGGGTATGATTGGAACACGTATATTCAGAAAACAAACAAAAAAATATATCTGCAGAAGATAAGCACAGAGCGCATCAGACTTGTAAAAATCCTTAGAAACAAGGCGGAGATCACAACCCTGATCAGTGAGTGTTGCTGTCAATCTTGAGTTCTCTACAGAAGCTCTGAAGGTGATAGCAACAAGCCAGATAGCTCCTCTGTGTCAGAACTGAGAATTCTAGGGCTTAAGAGCTGAGCTGCTCCCTTCAGGCCAACTAGGAGTTGAGGCTTTGAAAAAATCAACAATAGAATATCAAAAGAGAGAACTTCTTTGTTGGAGGCTCCTGGGTCTGTGAAAACATGGCTTAGCTGAGAGATGAGAATCTGCTTCTTTCGCACTTCTGTATCTAGGCCCTGAAAAAGCCACAACATTCAGCTCCTGGCGATTTCAGTAGTGGCCACTTACAAAAGAGGACGGGGTGACTTCAGAGGGAGCTCTTGGGGTCTTACTTTTGATACAGAATTGCACAAGCAACCACATGTACATGAAGCCAAATTTGTCGGGGGGGGGGGGGGGGGGGGGGGGGGGAATAAGGTTTAATTCTAAAGAGAATTATTTTTGAAATGGACAGCAAGGTTTATCAGGACTGTTAATTTTCAGCCATCTTTCAACCAGCCAGTGGCTGAGTGCAGGGAATGGAGCACATGCAGCCTCCCTGGGACCCTGCCTCCAACTGGGGCAATTCAGGCCACTTCTGTTCCAGAGGAAAATACCAGAGCCACAGGCATTTACCTTCTGGATGCTGACATAGAGAAGAGTCTGCAAAGAACAAATTTCACAGAATGCATAAAAGCCAAACTTTTCACCTCTGTGCTTTGTAAATATTGGATGTATGTTATGCAGGATGATCTGCACAAAAGAAAAATGAGCATGTCTCTGCAGAGCAGGAAAGACACAAGAACTGTCAAACTGAAGGAATGCCAAATAATTGCAGTTTTGTTGTCCAGGAAGTATTGGGAAGTGTGAATAAATATTACAAGACAAGGAAACACTGAAGTACTACTAAATAAGCTGGGCTGATCTCAAATATATTTCTTCTCAGAATGATAAATGAGGTTTTGTGTACAAAGGCTTAGTTGTTAATTATTTTAGAATACTCACTTTGGTTTGGTGTATTACCCAAGCTCTTTGCAGAACTAAAGTTTGGGAAAGCTTTGCACAAATGGCATTCCTTAGTTAGATATATGTGGACCAAAGTTTATAAAAATGCACTGTTGGAAAGATGGTGATGTGCTGACACAGGCTGCCAAGAGAAGCTGTGGATGCCCCATCCTTGGAGATGCTAATGGCCTGGCTGGAGCCCTGGGCAACCTGACCTAGTGGTTGGCCGCCCTGCCTGTGGCAGGGAGGTTGGAAATGGACGGTCTTCATAGTCACTTCCAACCCAAGTCATTCTGTGATTCTGTGAAAAATCTAGCATGGACATGGAACATGACTGGAGACCAATGAAAGCATCTCCTGCCTTCTCTTTTAAAAAGCTGAAAACTACAAAAAGTCTTCAAACTCAGTGTATGGTGCTTGTGTGCTCTAACACCTATATTTCTGATATTTAATAATAACGTTTTACTGTAAATAAGGTGAATTTTTATTATTGCATTATATGATCTCTTTGAAGTAGTCCATTGCTATAAGGAAAGACAATGGTAGTGGAAGAAAGGCACCTACAGTCTTTGAGCACAGGCAGTTTTGTGAGAAATATGATAAAAAGAACATTGCAAAAACACAGGTGTTGGCTTTCTGAAATGTATTTAAGCAAGTCTGGGCATGTCCTATGTTTTAGTTTTATAAACTGCATCATGAGCCAGTTGTGCTGCTCTAAATTAATAGAATATAGTCCTTAACTCTGTTCAGAAGATAAGTCCTTGCCATGGTGATGCAGGAAAACACACGGTGATATACACAAGCAACTGAGCAGGGGTCTTGCAGTTGTGGAGTGTGGAATGTAGAACCAGAGGCATTTTTGTTTAAAATTCATAGCTTTTCTAGGAAAGGAAGCACAGGTTGTGAGTGTTAATACAAATCAAAGTATTTCCAGCAGTTGTTTCTGCCAGGTGCACAGCAAGCCATGCTGTGTGTGTACTTTCATGGGGTTTGCAAGGCCATAGACAGATGTTTGCCAGGTCTCTCTCTGCTGATGGGAGATGGCTCAGTGCCTACCTCCCCACATGGCAGTCACTGCCCTGTGGCTCTTCTGGTTCAGGGCTCCTTGGATGCTCCATACCCAACCTCAGGTAAAGCAAGCTGCCTCACTTATATTGGTAGGTTAATGCTGCTGGCTGACTGTCAGGTAAGATATGCTTAACAACACTTCAGCTAGCCAAGCCATGGGAACAAAAGCAGTGCAGCAATGACCACTATTATTAGACCACTACAACTGATATGATTATATAAAGTTGAAGGAGTTTTTAATACAGTTTTTGCAAATATCTCCATCTGGAAACCTGGTAAAGATCACCAAGTCTCCCCTAAAGAATATCTTCCAGTAATTTCTGTAACAGAACACTGGGTTTCATCATCCTTTTCATACTTAATAAGTTCCATAAGGAGATAATTGGGTTCTTCTCTCCTGTTGGTCCAGAACAGCGCTGCACTAGTGGTTATCAACTCTTTTTCAAAACCCAGCATAGATTTCCTCATGATCAGATGGAAAGTTTCTAGCTCTTTCAAGGATATTTTTGGCTAAAGCCAAGCTACAAAGTCTGTGTTGTAAAATCGTCTTTCCCTCTTCCAGTTTAAAATAATCTTTCCTGCATTTGGCCAACCAATGCTCTAGGCAGTAATGTAGAGAAGGTCTTAAAGTGTGATGCAGCAGCGCTAGTACCCATCTCTCTTTTCATGTATGTGACATTCAGTAAAATTGATAATTATTTTTTTTTAGCAAAACCTTTTGGTTCTCTATAGGCACTGGACTCTCAATCTTCCTTCTTTGTGCCCACCAGCTTGTCTGTTTTAAATCTTACCATCCATGTTCATTCATTCATGGTCTTTGTTGAAGAGGCCAGCATTAAGCTGTGCAGCAAGAGTGTCATCATTTTAATTGAGCACTGATTATTTAAAGAGCACAGTTGGTACTTTGGTTGATGAAGCCACCTCTCAGACTGACATCCACACTGAGAACAGAAACTTGTGGTAATTTACCAGACCCTTTTTATATCCCTTATCAGGATTGGTTTCACCTTTTACTGTCCTGCAATACTTATGTCTGAAATTAGGTTCCAACAATGGGTGCCATACTCAGTGTTTCACTGACTGATAAAGACAATGCCTTGCTGAATAGATATCTTTGAATACTAGTCTGCAGTGAGAAACATGCATATATTCATATAAACAGCATGGCTTTTGTGCTGAAATAAAGTAAAATTAATACTTGGCTGTGCTGAAAATACATTTAATTTAATATTCTATGATTTCATTTTTTTACTGGAGAAAACTTCCTCTCTATCATGCCTCATTTTTAGAAATATACAGGGATAAAAAACAGCAGGGATTATTAAGCTTCTTTTCTTAGCATGCTGGAAAATACTTCAGCATCTATTTAATAAATATTTTGTTTCTAATTGCGCATGTGCGTGAGACCCCATTATGTTTATTTTAGCAGACATTACTGTGGCTTAAAAGCATATTTTCACAGGAGGGCATGTTAAAGGATATGTGTCACACCTTGGATGAAGCTGAGATATTTAAGGAGTGAAACATCTCTGTTTTAGCAGCCAAAAAGTACAGAAAAGTTTGAACAGAAAACAAATAACTTTCAGAGTGAGATTCTCTACTTCTCCCAAACCAGACTGAAAATAAAAATTCCAGGGCTCTCTTTTCAGAGGATGCACGTTTACAAGAAAACTAAATGTGCAAAAGTATCCTTACACAGTTGGAATGAGAAGGACATCTTTCATGGGTGACTGTTCTATGTAATGTGCTTTGGCCTGAGACATAAAATGCAAGACAACTGAGAAGTATCTATGGCCTTGAAAGTTAACTACAGGGGTTAGTTAACTACACATATTCTGTCGGTTTTTTCACTGAATATCTGAAGTTGCCCTAAGTTAGCAACACACAGAAGGGAAATGACTATTTTAACCACTTAACAACAAAAAGGAAATGTCACAGAAAGTGAAAAAGATGCTGCCGTAGCCTGGATGCATTCATCTTAGCAGAAGGCTGGATACCCATAGAGGAAGAATGGAAAGTCCACAACAATCCCATTATAATCAGTACTGCTGAGCAATCTAAATACAGGGATTAGTACCAAATTCAGTGTTATAAATGAATAAGGTTTGTTTCCTTCCTGGGAAAAGCTGGGTGGGGATATATGCACATGTATAACATATGAGTAAATTGAAAAGACCTAACCTTTAAGATATCATGCCAATAATATTTTGGCCTTACACAATAGACAGTGATAGGTGAATTTTTTTAATAATAACTGCAGCTGTAAATTCATGGATGCAAAACTGTTAGCAGCTACTCAGACTTCTATTGATAGGGATGTAAAAATAGAGCATTTTCAGCTGTTGTGTACCGCTTCCGATGGGCAAAATGCTGAATCTGCTCTGTGGGTTCTTTTTTATTTGTGATCCAGAATTATACAGTGCAATCATACTGACATTTAATAATGGTCTTATTATTGTCTTGAAATACTTGCTCACCAGCTGCAAAGCAACAACATTTTATTTGCCCTCATGTGCTGTATGGCTTCCCGTAGATGAAAAGATATTTGTGCTTGACAAATGTCTCAGGTAAGATGATGTGTTTAGCAAGAGTTAAAGCCTATCAAATTGAAGGTTGATCTATACTAAGGGGTGAACTGTCATTCAATCATTGCTAGGAAGGCTGCAGGAGTCTCAGCAATGAAGGGTAACAGTCCTATTTTGTTTGGTTGGTCTTGGTTTTGTTTGTTTTTGTTGTTGTTTTCCTGAGGAAAAAATGTGTTTTACCAAGTTATGGTACACACACATCTTTCCTGGCGGTATAAAGCAAGCTGTTGCAGCACACTACAGGCTTGTTTTTAGGAAAACACTTCAACAAACAAACCAATTTGAGGGAAAGCTTGGTTAGATCAGAGTCTGGACCCTGAAAAACTTGCTCAGAAGTCACAAATCTTGGAGAGGACAAAGAAAAGGATAATGCTACAAAGGCAGATAGAAGCCAACAGACCTGCTAGCTGAAGCCCAACAATTTGTGCCTGCCAAGCTCTGTATGAGAAGAGGTGGCTTCTTTGTCTTTTGCTACTTTTTCTTATTTGTTTTAGTGTTCATTGTAGGAAAGAAAGCAAGAGTGGTGAGAAAATGCTGACTCTGGTGTCAGTGAAGTAAATGGGCCAAGTTCACTGCCAATGTAACTCAACATAGTTGCAAACAATGAAGCTAACACTGGGTAAGTCCACCACCCTTTACTTTCCAGCTGTTTTGGTACATACTCACTAGAGAGAAGCTTGCATTAGTCCATAAGTGCATGTTATATTTTAGTCCATTTATTATGTGTTATATTCAAGGTAATGTAAAAAAAAAAATCAACTATTAAGACTGAGGGAAGGGGATACACATTCCTTGGATACACATATATATATTTTTTCTTTTTCATTTTTTCTCTTTTTTCCTTTTTCTTTTTTTTCTTTCTGTAAACATTCCTTCTTTTTGCCTCAGGCCACATTCATCCAGAGCTCTGAAGTACAGACAGACCCTCTGCCCACACTTCAATAGGTGGGAACTCATCCTGCACATGTTCTGAGCTCACTGAACATTATACCTGCTCTTCTGCAGGACTCATTTTTTGACTCAGCATTGCCCTAGCACAGTTACACGGAAACAGGCTTGTATTGTTGTTAGCAAGTCTGCGTATCTGGAAGGCACAGTCACGAGCAGTAGCAACACTTCTTGCATCTTGAAATGCATCTTGAAATTTTCATGAAACTACCAGCTTAATCACATACATGCTGCTAGTCATAGAGAGAAGCAGAGATGGAGTGTTTATGGCTTTGCTCTTCATTTTTACCATTTCTGTTTCTTGGTTTGTGCATGTTCTCATTAGGCTTCCATTTCTTAACAACCTCCTTCCCCTTCCTTGTTAGTCTATCCAGTAGCAGTTCTTCATGTTTACAGCATGAGATTTCAGGGAGGATATAAATATCCTTCCCTTCTAGGATACAAATTTCTCTCATTCATTTGAATTACTTATTCCTATCCTGCAGTAAAAGGCGGTTGTGCTGTGCACCATTAATTGTGTTGAGTTTTCTGGGGAGGATGTGAAGGAATTTTCTTTGTAAGGTTGTGCTCCAAAATATTTCTTTTTTGTCCCATTCAAATCTTACGTAATATTCTTATTGTCATGCCTCCACCTTGTGTTCTTATGCTTTTTGTTTAGGCTTCTTGTTTTTTGTGCTGAGGATCACAGATTATGACCAGAGAAATAGAGTCTGAGATTTTCTCATATCATTTTCAAAATTTTTTGCTAACGTGGTCGAGTTCTTTTTGCAGATGGCCCTTAAAGGAATAGCAGAAATGGAGAGTACAGAGAAAGTTCTCAGTGATTTTCAGGTGGCATCTTCACACATACTGATCATCAATAATGAGAACGCAAGGCCTGAGATCTTCCTACCCTACATGATTATCCACCTGACAATGCAAAAGGCTACTTTCTGTACAAAACTGTTCAAGCCCACCAAGATTTGTAATTTCACAACCACTGATAAAATTAGCTTTATTTTATACATTCTTTCACAGTTCTCATACAGTCCTTTACCATCCAATAAGCTATAAAAATAATTGGAAAAATCATTTAAAACCAGGTGCAGTGAGATGTCAGAACAGTCTGGTAAGATGCTTTACAGAGCATTCCAACTCTTTACAATATCACTGATGTTGAAAAAAAAAAATCCAGTTAGTTTAGAGTGATGAGATTATGAGAAGCTCATAGCCTAGAAAGGAAAATGCAAGAAATTCAGATATCTATCATGTAGTGTACAAACTTTACTCATCAATTAGCGTAATTATCTTCTATTGTTTACATGCAGTACTTTTATTAATGAGAGATATCAACTTGCTTTGCCAAAAGTAAGAGTCAGTACTGATTGAACAGAGAGCAAACATTTGTAAATTCTTAACTGCAGATTAAATAACTATTTTTATACTGTTTCTGTTCAATTTTTCTAGAAAGCCAACTCAGAAAATATACTTCTACACAAATATATATGGAAAATAATGCTAAATATGTTTGTTTTCTAATTATGAAACAAACAAGCAAATTAATGAGAAAAAAGTATTTTGGGGAATAAACTTCAGAAGCAAAGTAGATGTCAGACAAACACGGGAGAGAAAATCTGTGTATGCTGACCTACCTCCAAATGTGGAAATTCCAGTCTTGGGATCAGGACAGCCAGGTCAGCACAGAGCTGTGCCAACTGAGTGGAGCTAACTCATTTATGCAGCCTCTGGGACCCAAGTGAGTATGCAGAGTGGCAGCATGCCATGCAGACGTACTGTCCTTCCTGGGCCATCTTGGCTATGTCTCCCATGGCACAGCATTGTGTAACACAGACATGTCCTTAGTTGACCAACCAGCCCGGGCAGTGAGCAAATTCCAAATAGCAAATGCTCAGACAAAGGGCTGTAATCGTTTATGAATGCTCTGCAAGCACAGATATTTGCTCAGATGAACTGCTAAATAACAAACAAAGGGGAAAAATCTAGGACCTTATTATAGACAATATATTAGCAGAGAAAGGAACTAATTTCAGCCTCCTCTCCCCAATTTGTTTGCTGCTGGCATATCATCCAGCTGCCAAAATTATAGCTGCATTTTCTGAACCTCATTTTAATATTCAGAGGAGTTTTATCTCCCATTATTTTTCTTGTAACTCTTACAAGGAGGGTACCGCAAACATTTTTCCCTCACTGTTAAGAAGTGTGAAATTTGCAGCAGTACCTTTTGATATATTTCAAACATACTGTTGTGTTCACCCATACAAAAAGCACTCCAGTGAACGTGCTCCGCTGCTCTATTCATCTTATTTCCGAGGTCTGTTTGGAGGTTCACACTCTTCAGTCACTGCTTATTTGCTGCAGCACACAGTGAATTGCCTGAAGATCCTTCCATCTCGGCAAAAAAAAGGTTTTATTTTTAGATCACAAATATTAATAATAATTCAAATTGAGGAAAGCCTTAGAAAGTACAGTTGAAAGTATGAACACATATGGATGTATTTGAGAGAAAGACAGACCTGAGCACATGCTTGATTGCCATCCTAAAGGCCAAATCTAGCTCTCACAGTGATAGACCCTTTTGTGGGAGCTCTGTTACAATATCCTGCCAAGAAGAGGGTCAGGCATGGCATTGCACCAGGTTGCCTGGGGATTCATCCATTCAAGGCCTGAAAACATCCAACATATCATACCTTCTCATTTTTGTAAGACCAGCATCTAGCCTGAGGATTTACAGTCATGGGGATAATTTCAAATAGATAAAGCATTCGGTATCTGGACTCTTTCATGCTTATTACATCAAACTATTTCATCTACTTCTATGATGTTTGGAAAGAAAAAACAGTATTCAATATCATGTATTTTTTGGAAACTTATATTTTAGTTGTATAAATCTTTCATGCATATTCTTTTGCAAGACATGAGTAGAAGTAGATCATTTTCAAATACCAATTTTTATATCAAGCAGTTATTTTTCCCTACATTTTCATAAATTAAACCATGTGATATTGATTTTCCCTTATCTTGAAATGAACCTACTCTTGTTATATGGACAATGAAATGGAATCTGAGGAGGTGGGTGATTTAGTTACTTTTTCTTCTGTTATTTCCTCTCTTTGGCAGAGGGTGGTGGTACTATTTTACTGTTTTTTAAAGTGCTTTGTGACCTGAGGATGACTGGAGAATTCTTATGTGTCAGGTGTATATTCCTAACAGCTATTTAGGCCAAATTTTACTCCTACAAATATGACTCCTGTTAAATTCAGTAAAATGTTGTAAGATGGAAGAGAGCCATGTTTTATGCTGTGAATTTTTTGTTTGTTATTTTTAATTTTTATACTATTGTACCAGAGAAGATGAGCAAGAGCATTTATATAGTTAGCAACTGATGCAACAATCAATTTTCATGTTGTATAACGAATATTTTATATCTAAGTAACCTTAGATATAAAAATTGATGCTCAGGATGCCTAACTTAAAGCATCTTTCTGGATGTCATTCTGTATTCCAGGTGTCTCATGTACTTTACTGTGAAAGCAACTCTTGCAGAGGTTCAGAATATTTTCATATATGGTATATGAGCATACCGTGGCCTGGGGAGAGAGAGGGGGATGGAACCCAGCAGTACAGCTCAGGGTTCAGAAGACAAAGTGCTCTTGGCCAGCATCAAGAAGTGTCTGCAGCTGCTGAGCAGCCTCCTGAGCATCTCTGGACATACACGATACCCAGTTCTCAAATGTAAAGAAAAGTCCTGATCTTCTCCTGGAAACAGAGAAGCTGCCAAAGCTATTGGGAAGGAGATAAAGCCTCTGTCAACCCCTCAGGAAACCCATATCTGAAATGACCAGCTTGGTGTTTGTAGGATGGAGGCCAAAGCTGCACAGAATTTAGAACAAATCACTGTATTATTGCAGCAGCTATATCCTTCTAGTCCTAGAAGAAAAATCAAGCTTCTGTGATCCAGGTTTACAACTATAAGGCAACACAAAATTAGGGGAATTTTTTTTCCAGTTTGGCTCAATTTAGCTACAATAGAAGAATATTAAGAACTTCTCTATCCTTGATATGTAGAAGCAGTAGAAGTTGCAATTAAAATTACTGTATTTGTGTTTTCTGAACACTTCCGGCCATTCCTTTGCTTCAACTGCTATTCTCAGAGCAGATAAATATTTGCAACAAGTAGAGCTGTTAAAGCTGGTGGAGGAAGGAGGGGGATGCACAAAAATAAGACCAGAAAAAACTGGCAAGCAAGTTCTCTGTTTCTTTGAAAACTCTCCAACATCATGAATCCTGTGAGAGATTAATTAAAATGAAAAAGGAATTTTCAAAGGAAGAAAACAAAATAGCTTTTTTAATGGTCTATTTTTGTTCTTGACTCAGGAAATCTCTTTCTCTTTTTCAACTGGTTCCCTCAAAACATAAATATTGGCAGCTTTAAGGTTTGTTTTTCATCTCAGGCAATGAGTTCAAAAGCTTTTTCCAGTCAAGTTTTGAGGGTTTGCTCAACAGAGTTTGGATTTCTGACACATCTAGTGAGTCTAGAACAGTAAGCATTACCATTAAATTAAAGTTGCCAATTCAAGTGAATGGTGATTAAATGGTAATATATTCACATTGCTGACAATTAGGGAAACCTGTTTTTTTTTTCAGTCATAGCAATGCACAGAGGTCAAGGTCAGCCAAACGCTACATACACAACTTAGGCTCACATGATTAAGGGTTATTTCTGCAGCCAATCTCAGAGAGCAAACTGCTAATCCACTTTCCTTTCACCAGCTAATTGAGTAGCTGGGTGCTGATTTCAGCCTAACCCGCCCCAGCATCGTAAGCCATCTGCTGTTGGGTTACTGTTAGTTCACACTGAAAAGATTTGGAGAGAAAAAATGCTGAAAAATGTAAGACTTTTTTTGGGTGTTCACCATTCTTGGCCAAAAATGAAAAAAAAAAAAAAAAAAAACAATGTGCTCCTTCAGCCCACTGTAGGAACAATAGCAATCCAATGGGTAACTGTCAAACTGTCAAACCTTGTCGAAACAGTCTGAGTCACAAAAGGTTCAAATAAATCAATTTGCTTCAGCCATGTCTGTGGTAGACTGACACTGAAACACAGAAAGATACAAAAAGCAGAACAAAAAAGAATGGTAGCTTATGCCATTTTCAGAAGGATAGCCTGTAAACACAGAAAGGCTAAGCAGGAAACCTACAGTTTAGGTTTACAGTTAGTCATGGAAATCTTTGGATAGTATTGAAACAGGCTAGGTCGGGTGACAGACCTTAGTGCTGGGATCGGGAAAGTTCAGCACATGTCTGAGCAGAGCTGAGAAGATGCTATGCTACAGAGGACAAGCTATGGGCTATAAAAGAAGGATTCCAGAGTAGACTCTGACACCATCTTGAAAAAATTCTCTTAAGAGCTGAGGAAACAGAATAGTAAAATATATGTAAACAAAATTTGTTGTTAACATCTGGAATTTATATCTTCATTTGTGTGAGGAAAATAATGTTTGTGAACCCTGTGCAATACCTCTCGATACATTATGCAACTCCTATCAAATATCTTTGGCAAAGTAAACCTTTAAAACTCTCATGGGACTTTATAGTCTGTTTAAAGAGCTCTTGAAGGGTTGTGAGAATGTACAGCTTCCATAGAGTAGACGACTAGATCAGCTGGTAGCCACCATGAAGAAGCTGGTGTATTTGTAGCTTAGGCTGGGACTGCTGCTTTAAAACCTGGGTGAACTCTGACTGATCATTCATCCTGTCTAAGGACATGTAAGGTTCAGCTCGCCCCCATAGCAATCTGGGGAATGGCATGTTGCAGGGCACTTGATCAGATCCATGTCAGCTCTAGTCCATTAAACACTGCCCTGTGCCCTGAGTGGCACCAACCATTCACCATGATCCAGCATTTCTTTCTCAACATTAAATCACAGTGCTGTATTCTTCAACAATTCCTACAGACTTTATTCTCACAGAGAAGGCCCATCTTCTGGTTCATTCTCCTCACCATTTGCCACCATTTAACTTTTATCAGACCCTTGCACTGGTCCTGTGTGAGCAGTACCATTAACACAGGCTAGCTCTCACGTACGCTTAGCATGTGAACTGATAAGAAGAATGAGAAGACAATGCAAAGACCATGCCAATTCCTTCCTTGCAGATTTTGATTTCAAGCAGTTTAAAAGAAAGTAGGATCAAGCATTCTGAATTTTTTCTGGAATCAGCAATCTCTTGGAATGCTCCTGATTAGACATGATAAAACTTGTCTGGAAGAAGGCAGCAAACATCCATCAGGGGCAGACAGCTATACTCTAGCAATTCCAAGGGATTTTGCTAGTCTCCACGTAAAGCACTTTTCTGGCATCTTTGCTTCTTATTCTCTGATCAGGGGAATACACAATATCACCTCAAATATAAACCAAACCAGACACCAATCCACACAAGGAAATGAGTCATCAGATTGTCACTTACTATTGCTGTTTTACCACTGTATGAGCAACTTTCACTTCCATTACTCCTTTACTCTCACCATCTACTAAAACAAAATACCTTCTACAAGAAAGATTCATGGCCATGAGTGGACCAACCTAACCTTCCTGCCCCAAATACCCTTCCACAAGAATTTACAGTTCTATTTCCAAGAACTTGATGAAAATACCACTGTGCAAAGATAACACTGAGAGAAGGAAGGGATAGCATGAGTAGCTCTTACATATTAACTATTGATCAAAACACTGTTGCAAAATGCTTTCTGAATTCACAGATATATTCACAAACTATTGCCATTGCTTTTGCAGACCTTCAAAGGACCTGAATGTAAATAGCATTTGCCTGTTCAGTCATGAAAGTCTGTGAGCAGAGGCACTACTGACTGTGCAGTGGGACTGGACTCGTGGCACAGGCAATGGATCATCCAGTGTCATTGCACTTTTGGTGTAGTCTTCAGTCTTCCCCTCTAAACAGTGCAGTGTCAGGGCTTGCATGAGCGTACTGTGGCTGCTGGTTTACTTTACAAATGGTAGACCATTGTGTCCCACTGCAGGGAGAGTGTCAGGCAATTGACATTGTGCTTGAGCAAATCAGCTAGTACGACCAGATACATGTCTGATCTGATATCAAACACAGTAATTAGTAGTAACAGAAACTCCTTCAAATTGGAAACTCAGGACCTGGCCCCATGGACTTTATCTTTCCAGACAGCACTGCTGTGTTCATTCAGAAGTTGCCTGAAAGGGCTTTTAAGTCAATGTACTTTCCTTCACAGTGTTTGCTAATCCTTTATGTGGTGAACATCTTTCCACTAGCAGAAGAAAGTGCTGTGCATGTGTTTTTCATTCCAGAGGTTATTTATGGGACAAAATCAGCCTTCTAGATGGCTAGTTGAGGATTTTTTTAAAAATAAAAAAAGGCTAGCTCTAGACTTATTTTAAATATTGATAGCAGGATTTACTCAAGGTTGGATGAAGTTGCTGGTGACTTATGCAACTGGTCAGCACTCAGCAATGTACTGATCTATTCCTCTACTTCATAGGGAAGCTTTTCTGTAACTGAACCAACAACTGGTCCATTTCCCCCCCATTCATTTGTAATATATCCTAGGTACTTAATGAAAATTTCTGTCCAAAAATGGACAGAAATTAGCTCATCATCCCATAAAGGAATTATACTTCTAATTAAAAACTATGAATGTGGGTCACACTTTGCACAAGGAAATGTAAGTCAAGCATCATTCTTCTTGATTTGTTCCAGGTCACTGTTTTTCTCTGCCTGGCTTCAAAATACTAATGGATCATCACGATAAAAATTCGCATTTGCATCCATCTGTTCTATTGTACTTGTAATGTCTTTTTTACTTGATGTATCTTGATTCTACCTCACTCCCAGCTGCAAATGCACCACACTTTATTAGAATAAAATTTTATCTCTTTTGGTCTCATAAATGCAAGTGGAAGCTGCAGACAGTTTTCTTTGCAGCACTGGCAGTTTTAAGTTTTAGCATATGGTAGGGTAATAAATTCATTCATGACAATTTTCAAGTGCACACTCCTCTCAGAGTCAGTTTTCTAGACACTGCAGTGGGTCCCTCTCATCTAAGCTGTTTATATTGGCATTAACAGAGAGCTTCTATAGTGAAAGATGAAAAAAAAGGCAGTTGGTAGGGAATATTTTTGTGCTTCAAGGAATATCGAGAATTGGTACATGAAAAGGGAGGTAGAAATGTTTTCCTGGTTTTCCAAGGCCTAAGCAGATGTTTTTAATATAAGTACCTTTTGACAAGCAATGAAGGAGAGGCGATTTGGACTATTCTGGTATTCTGTTTTTGAAAATAAGCTTTTTAAGATGTTGGAGTGAAAAGAAAGAAGACCAGTAATCCCAGGCTAGAGGTGGCTCTGAGCAGCCTGGTCTAGTGGTTGGTGACCCTGCACATAGCAGGGAGGCTGAAACTAGATGATCATTGTGGTTCTTTTCAACCCAGGCCATTCTATGATTCTGTGATTCTATGATTTAATAAGGAATGTTGAAACTAAAATATCAATAGAAAAAGTTTCCAGAAGGGACAGTCTAATATAGCAATTATCAATCTTTTTTCTGATTCTGACTATCTTGCAGTCATTTTCATGCAGCCCAGAAACAGCATCAGTGGTGGATGAACATGTATTTCTACTAGGTTAAATATGCTGGTAGTTGTTATGATCCCTAGTTTGGGAACAATTGGAACAACTAATAACTGGCACAGCTAAGTGCCAGTTATGTGCATTGTGGCAGCAAATCAAGGCCTGAGGTAGATTACTGCTGTGTTATACCTTGTGTTACCTAAAATAAGAAGAGAAATGTTTGCTGAAAGAGGTTTGAGATCAGATATTAGATTGAAAAAATGAACTAAGTAACAACAAGTTAATCCAGGTACATCTAATAAGCTCATCGGTTATAACAATCAGCCAAATATTTTGTAGATGTTGTGATTAATACTTGCATGCCTTTCTATCTTGCTGTCTCCTCTGAGCATGCTATAGGATCTTTACATTGGAATTCCTTGTGGATCTTTGACCTATCACAGTGCCTGACACCTTAGCAGCTAACAGTAATACATCTGAGATGCTCTTGAAAAACACTGGGGGAGAGAAGGGGATGCAGTAAGTCCTCGAACAGATACTCCTCATGATGAGTGGGTTTGTGGCAGGGCTGCTCGTGTGATTTTAGTGAGTCACAGTGTTTTTGTGCCCTCTATCTCAACTTGATGGATTTGGATTGCCATTGTACTGTGCAAGCTCATACAAAGCCCCTGCACCTGCCAGCTGTGTCACGTCTCGTGACGTGTCTCTTCTCTTTCACACAGCATTCTGGAGGCTTAATTGGAACACCTCTCATCTAGAGACCCTCCTGTGGAAATCCTAATATGCTAAACTGTATTTTATTCCTGGGAGTGATAACAAAGGCTCAAATCAACCCCCACAGAAATAATTTCTGATTAGGAAATTCAGTGGAATTGAGGTTCCTCAGTCAACTAATTGCTTTTGAAGTATCACCCTGACAGGCAGAACTAAGCTGAGTGAGTTTAAAATCCCTAAATTTCTTTTTTAACCTTTCCTTTTAGTCTGGGACATAAATAAATAAATAAATAAATAAATAAATAAGGTATTAATTTGGACAGGTAGAGTGGGGAAATGAGGAGAATAGTATCCAGGCTAACAGTGAAAGTATTCACCCAGGATAAAGAAATCAAGTCTACTATGTACTATTTCAAAGGACAATTTTCTTAGTTTCTATTGCATACATCTAGAAGCAGAGAATGAAATCCAAATCCCTTCTTTCAAGGTGAATGCCCCAATAAGATATCTAGAGACTTATATTCAAGCTTTTTTTTTTTTTTTAATCTGACTGAATGGATATTTAATTACACCATGCTGTTTGGACCGTTTTCAAGTCAAAGAATCAAGAATGCTCCCATCCGCAGATTTTCTTAACCTGGAAGGTTTGAACACACTCTTTGTAAACGGGAGATGTGTTTCCTTCATCTTCTGTGAATAATTTAACTGGGAAAATTCTACTTCTAGTGAGTAAGGGGGACCCTGGGACTAATTTTGCTATCTTCCAAAGCTTTGGCTGACTCAGTCGCAGTCTCTGAAAGAAGGCATTAGGTACCTAACTGCAGAAGCAGACTCAGATTGTGAATCCTAAGCAATGGGAAGCAGCTCCCCTCAACCCTGGCTAAGTGAACTACATCAAGGGCGCATATTTCTCTTCCTGGATAATATGTGACCTTTTGACAACCTGACTCTGAGCAGCTTAACTTTCTGATGCATGCTTAACCAATGCATCACTTCTGGAGCCTGTGGCTGTCATTTGAGAGCTGTGAATTTTATTAAGCATCCACACACCTAAAGGTTAAGAATCACGAGGCTATGATTCATCAGGTCCTTTCTGGAACTACTTTATCAAGGGAAGAAGCAGTGGTTGGAAGGGGATGCTCCTTCAAACCTTTGGCAAATGGAGCCTAAGTAAAACAAAGAGACTTCATCCAGACAGAGAGATGCTGAGGAAAACACTGAGATACATGGACCATGAGGTAGATTTAGCATATTCACCACATTTACCTGTCCTTCTTGAAAATACTTACACTCCCAGAGGAATGCCTTAGCTGAGCAAAACACGGTGCCAGTGATCTTACTATCAGGCTGTTATGACCAAGCAGGATGTCTTGTCCAGCAAGATGTGCAAGACGAAGAAGTTCAAGATAAATATTCGAGTGCTGCTCCAAAAGCAATGTCTCATATTCTGTTATGTTGGCCCACGACGTCAGAGGTGAATGTTGGTGGTATGGGGGTGGATGGCAGAGGATGAATCTTCCTGCCAATATTCCATCAAATTTTTCTCCTGTGTGACAGATGGCAGTAGAGAGGCAGTCTGACAAAATGGCGTCTGACACAGAAATGCAGATGAAGCGAAGGTGTGCTATTAAACCCCTCTGTGCAGAAAAAAAATTGCACCCACTGATGTCCACTGACGCTTGCTGAACGTTTATAGACACTGAACAGTGGATGTGAGCACAGTGAGGCAGCAGTGGTGTGTTTCAGCAGTGGTAACAGCAGTGTGAAAGACAAGCCATGTTAGGGATTTTTATGAGCATGACATGCAGGCTCTTGTTCATTGCTGGTGAAAATGCACAGCTAATGGTGATGACTGTGTTGAAAAATAGTGTTTTGTAGCTGAGAATTTGTCTGTCAAATTGTGCTATTGTGCACTTCGTATCTATTGTAGTTTCCATGGAAATAAATAGGAGGCATTGCTTTAAGAGTAACCTATGTAGGTTCTTTTGTGTTAATGAGTAAAAAGTCCCTCTACGTTTTCATTCTTTTTTACTAAGTCTATTACGCCAATTTGATTTGTTTCATGTGATGTGTTTGTCTGAAAGGGTTTAAATGTGCTTTCTGGCCATTAATGCTTTTCAACAGACTTCGGGCACTTAAATGTATACTGCATTATTAGTAAACACATCCACACAAAGAGAAGCAAATGAAACTTTAACATATGCAGTGATATTTTTAAGAACAACAGAAAATGTTAACTTTGATGCACAACTTTAACATAAAAGATCTCATCTTTTCCCTCAAATGACAAGGAGGAGCTATTAAATATTTATCTTTCAGCTGTTCAGATCATCACTAAAGAAATCTAACTTCCTTATTCTGCCTTCTGGATTTATATATAAATGATTTAATTTCTGAAAAACAGTATTTCAATCAACTTTTGTTTTAGAGACTACCAGGTGAACCGGTTCTGAACATTTTTAGAGTCGTTCATGGAAAGGACCCCACAAAATTCCATAGCTGTTCTGTTTTGCTTTGTTTTTTCACAACACAGTTTGGGTAACTTTCCCTGCAAAATCAAGGATGTACAACATGGTGAAAGAAAGACTAGGACCCATCTGACTCTGCTTCCTGAAATAAATAAGAGGCATTACTTTCCGGGAGACCTAAAGAAGAAACCTGATTATCTCATCTCTCTGATGAAGGATTCCTAGGATTGGGAATGATCTTGTATATGCATTTCATAACCAAAAGCCACTGAATAAAATAAAATATATGAACAACTTTGGGTGCAAAACCTGAACTTACACCCCCATTTTCCTTTCTCCCATAGCAATGAGTAGCTTTCTTGAATAGATAGATAAATACAATAAAAAATAATAGATAAAAACTTTCTAGTCTGATGTATAAGATGGTACAAGTAATGTGCATACTTTCATCTGCAGATCTTACAGCTGTTTAATTTTGAATTAAAACATTCCTAATATGAAATAGAGCAATCATTCAGTCCTGTCAGAATTGGTGCTACGTAATGCTTGTTCTGAAAGCCAACAGTTGTGTTACATTAAAACCAATAAAGCAATTGCCATGTTTTATCTAAAGAGAATCTTCCCGAGAGTGCTAGATTCTATTCTCAAGAGCATAATGCATAGATTACAATGGAGCTTGAAAATGTGATCACCTTGCTTATATACAGCAGCATAGCAATGGAGATTTCAGGTTATGCAACTGTTTGTTTGCACTGCTTATCTGAGTGCTGAATCTGGCCTTGAACTGGAAAAGGATGAAAGAAGTCTGCCTCATTTCTTCATAAAACCTCAGGCTCCTTCTGACGTGAGTAGATTGTCTGAGTCATAGCTCCATATTTATAAACCATTGCTAGTGTTTTCACACATTTCTGAATAAAAATAAATGAATTGTAAAGTCATTTGTTCAAGGAAATATACCATCTGCAAAGCACATATTTTTGCTATTCTGGTTATCAATTGAAATGAGAGATTGCAACAAAAAAACTGGCATGGTTTCTGCTTTATTCTTTTTTTCTATGTTGTTGTAGGGTTTGTTGTTTAGCATTTGATTTTGCATTGGTTTTTTTTTACATAAGGTTATTCTATTGCATAAGGTACCAAGAAGTGTGGGTTTTTTTTAAACTGAAAGACTAGAATACATTTTTTTAAAATTCTTTTTCAAAAATATGCTGAGAAAGATAGATTTTCAGCACAATAAAATTAAACAATGTTCTGAGATGTTACAAAATATTTCAACCCTATATAAAATTTAAAAAATCTTGTCAGCTTTACTTTCATTTAATAAAGTAAATACAAGAACATAAACCTGTGCTTTCGAGATGCCGCAGTTCTTTTGAATAAATGACTGCAAAATCAATTTGTATTAAATGTAAAATGTGAGAAAGAAACTATAGCTTATGAATATGAAGGTAAGATTCAACTAGCCTATTAGTATCATAAGGAGTCCAAGGTTTTATGAGGAAAATGAATTAATATTTGTTCAGCACTTTGAAAATGTAAAGAACAGTGTAAGTGATTATTAATTGTTAGCTTTACTATTAAAAATGGAAACTAATGCCTGTGTGAAATAAATGTAATTTAGAGTAATTGCATGAGAGAGTCCACAGGTAAGCTAGAAGTCTAATAATGGAAGCCTCAAATCTTTTAATCTGAATAGACAATTTGGTGAAGCTTGAGCACTGCAACATCATCTGTAGTCCCCTCCTACAACTGTTACCTGTGTTGCTGTGTTAGATCAGGGACTCCTGACTGAATGTCTTGGACGTATACTGGAACCTGATGTGTACCAGATTCGGAGGGAGACAGACAAAAAACAAACATTTAATATTTATGTGCTTTCATACTTAACATTTAAGGATTTGGTCCCAAGCAGGAATTGACAATTCCTTAAAGACCACAAAGTCTCCGATGACTTGAGATATGAAGTGAATGTCTATACCCTACAGAAAATAATCAAGACCCTTCTTGCTCATTCTCTGTCTCCCAAGCAAGCTTTAATTCCTTTGAAACGAGCATGTCCAATGCCTGAAAGACTAAATCTTGGTGATCATTCACTGCTTTGAGTCTCCAAAAAAAGCTTTACTCTTCCTGCCCTTCAGCTTCTTAGAGAGGTTGAGAACAGCACAGTGTCTGATTTGGTAACCTTCTGAAAGATTACTGTGGCAGAAAAGAAAAAAAAAATAATAAAGAAAGAAGGATACCAATCTTGTTTGTGTTGCATTTAAGCAGGATAATTGCAATTCCTGGTCCTATCAAGCCATGCCACTGTCTTGACTCACTCCCAAGGATTTAAGCCCGGGAACACAGTTTAAAAACCAAGGTTGGCTAGGGGAATGAACAAAGTGCTGAAGCGCTAATTAACTTGTGGACAAGGCCCACTAGTGAAGCAGTTCTTAGTGCATTATTCAACACTAGATACCTTGAAAACTTTAAAATAACAAGCTGCTGAGGGACTTTGGATACCACCTGGGTTAAACAGAAGCTGAGAAAAGATTTTCAAGATTACATTTTTCTGTTTAGATACCTAAATTCTGCCTAGATCCCTTGTTAGGCATCAGAGTCCTTTTGGATTTGGCTGTAAGTACTTTCCTGTGCTAGGACATAATATACGGTCCTTAAAATACAGCAGCTCATCTGTTTGAATTTTACTAGCTAACCCTCATTGGAATGATTATCTGATTCCATTGTATTGATAGAAAACATATGCTTCAGGCAAATCCATAAAATTCACAAACAGTGAGTTTTACAGACACCAGACAAAACACATAGATAAATCTCAAGTATTTAGTGTATATGTTAAGTAGCTGACTTCATTTCTCAGCTGCCACAGATTTAATCATTATAAGGATATTATTGAAAATAATTTTGAATGATTTATGAGGCTCATATAGATTCAATGTAATGTTGAAGAAGTAACATTAATTTACTGGAAGGAGTAGATCCATTCTCAACTCTTGCAGGCAGAATTACTTATTTTGTTTTAACATACAAAAAACCATATCATCCTAGAACTCTTCTATGTGCTTTTAGCTACTCAATAGAGAATGAGTGATGGAATCTGAATGGCTCCCATTTCCACTTTGCTTAACTCAACTGCTTAGAGTCATTCTTGCACCATCAACTGTGCTTTTTTTGGTTGGTCTGTTGGTTGGGGATTTTTTTGTGAAAAGCCTTAAAGATTCTCCCAAGCTACTAAAGAATTTCTGTTGCCAGTTAGTAAGTACAAAACTTTTCTTAAACAGCCAGGACTTCCAAAAACAATCCCCAGCCAAGCACATGCAATGGATTCTCAAATAGCATTTGTTCCACAAATGTTTTCTGTGGAAAATCAATTCAACCAGCAGGATGAGCAAGAGAGGTTTGTCTGCCTGCTCACCCACGCTATCTCAGAGGCCAGGTTCAAAACAGCACATGGAGTGATGTGCTCAGGTGGAAATCTGCTTCCAGCTTTTGAGAACCCTGTTCATCTCCCTTCTCCATCTTAACAAATTTGAAAGTTGTTCCTATGTGAATACAGGTAAAATCTGACTGTGCTCACATATTTGCTGCTTCAGAGCATAAGGCTATTAACCAAAGTGCCAGGAACAGCAGGATTTACTTTCTGAACTGATCATGCATAAGAAAGAGCAAGGAGTTCATGTCCACTGACAGTGTCATAGTATTGAAAGCCAAATTTTTTTGAATAGTTAGTGGCTCCCAGGAGTTATAAGAATGCACAGGGGGACCTGATGTGAAGCTTGTATCACTTTCTACTGAAATTACAAGTATTGTTGATTTCCAAGATACCTAATTGTCTAATTAAGCCAGAAGGAATACCTGTGCTAGTCTGTTCTGTTTATCATATACCAGTAACAGTCCTAATTTATTTGATTTAAATATAGGGTATTTTATAGAAAATATCCAATATTAGCCTTAGCCTTATCTTCCAGCACTTTGTTTTAGTTCTACTATTGCTTCTCAAATTGAAGAACTAATTATCTTCCCTGCATAGCCATTAGAGATTCCGCTCAGCTTGCCAGGAATCTTGTTTTTATAAACTAAACTAAATTAGTTCTGGAATCTTTTTCTCCCAGAGTGCTTTAAAAATCATTGTCATTGGAGCTCTGGAGCTCTTCTAACTTCCCATTGACTTCTTAGAACTAACCAAGGATCCCAGCAGAGACCCAATTGCGCAGCGTCCTAACCTAATCACTCCTCATTTTCCATCTTCCTCCTTTCACTGACAATCGCAGTAACCAATGCTTGGACAAAGCATCATTTGTTCACATGATTCTCCAACAGAGACTCTCCCTCAATCCTGTTTCCATTCAGTGGTTATCATTTCAGAGTTCCACATGCTGTCTGAGAGTTTATAACCCTCATTCCTAGGACAAAGTTCAAAGAATTCTGGATCACCCACTTGCAGGCAGTTTCTCATAAGTTATCCAAACTATACTAACAGAAAACATGTTGTATTTTACTTTTACATGAAAAGATGAATTATGGATCTGTTTTAACTTTTTATTTGCATTCCAATATCAATAATGTTTAATTTGCCAGGAAAATTGTCTTACATTCCTATCCCTCTAACGTAGAAGTTAATGATGTCATCAAAAGCAGTTCAGGCCAAATGAAATAATGCTGTACAGCCAACCATTTATCTGCCATTTGTTTTAAGAATAAAATTGCTTTTGTTGCCTAATCATACTACTTAGGTTATTTCAAAATGCATAACTCCAGAAAGAAAGCTGACCAGATACAACTACATTACTTTCCCTCTGTTATATCATCTACCTAAATGCTACCTCTGTAGGTTCAAAATGATTTGTGGTGAAGTGATTTATCCATGAAGATTGTGATTGAGGGAACTGAAGCTATCAATAGAGAAATCAGCAGTTTTTTGTTCTTAATGTTTATATTACTAAAATTCATCTAACAGAGCAACTTACAAAAAGAATGCTGGGAACAAAGAGTTGCATGGAATACTTCATATATAGCTGTAACTAGCTATACATCCCTCTACCAATTGTATTTACCAACTTACACATATTGATAGCTCTTTCTAATAGTTTTAAAGTTTAAAATACAGCATCACCACCAGTTCTTGGTGAGTATTTCACCACAATGGAAGACAGAAATTGCTTGGCCAAATTCTTACTTGCAATGAACTTAATCACAACCCCACTACAGTCTCTTCTCACCTTTACCTTAGCTTCCTATATGTCATCATTCACTGGTTAGGTAGGGTTGACTTCTCTGTGTGTGCCGAGGTATCTTTTAGAACAGAGTCTTCCTACATTGGTCAATATCACACTATTTCCTGATGTACTCTTTGTCTTATCTTTTGTTTCCACTGCCCCAAGAGCAGAGCCAAGGAACATCATTCAAAACCAGCAGACCTTTATTTTGGGCAAAAAAGATACTAATTCATATTTAATCGCTGCTTATTATCTGTCTGCCTAGGGTTTTGTATTGCTCCTGTCATTGCAGTATCTAAACATTTTGTACGTAAAAAGGTTTGGCATTAACCTAATTCCCAGAGGACAACATGGTGTCTCTGGCTTTGCTCCCTGCTATTATATTCAGTAACTTGGATTTCCAAGTTACTCTCACTGAAATTGAATGTCACTTTTGCACTTCTATTCTTTAGTTCTGAAAATCCCTTCCCAAAGAGAGAAACACTGAGAAACAGCTAGTGTGCAGTACAGTGGGCTGAGGATTTTCCTATGTACTCCCATAAGGTTTTTCCCTCGGTTTTAACTTATCCTGGCATCTCTTTCTGAAATCTGTGGAGCGTGCGTAGTATGAAGAATAAAAGTTGTTCCTTCCCCACAAATGGCAAACGTTCATTCCTAAGGCTTTACCCAGGAGAGGTGCTGCTCACATGTGAGGAGGTGACAACCCCCACCTTGCCCATCTGTTGAATGGCTCTAGCTCTGCTTCAGCTCATATAGTCAGAAAAGGAAGGGATAGCAAGTACCTAATAAGCAAGTTTAGGCTACATGTTGCCAGTGGCAGCTTTTGGGCGTACTTAAGCAAACCATTTAATAGCACATAACGGCACTACAAAACATATCGGGAGAGGAACAAACCATATTCCATTGAAGCTGCAGGGGGATATGTAGATAAGAAGAATGTAATTACCAGAGTGGTAATTTAGTCAGGATGCTAATACTCCTAATCTTGCCAAAAAAAAAAAAAAAAGAAAACCCTTACACCCTCAAGAGATATTAATGAAAAGAAGTGGTTAAAACCTCAAGTTTTATGTTTCATTTGAAAGATCAACACGGTTGTTCTGGACTAGACAGTGTAAAACTTTCCATAAAATGAAATGACAAACAAATCATTATTTGATTTTATATCCACCAGGAGCAATAAACAGGGAGGCCTCACAGCTTCTGCAGCGTCTGAGTAATTCTAAAAATTTCAGGACTGTAGCATGTAAGTGGTAAAACATCTGTTCAATGTGAAGGTTGTATATATTCTTTGGAGTTGTTTTTGTCATCTCTGGCTGATAAATAGGTTTGGGGCTCTCACTGTATAGGAATTGTGAAATGGAGAGTTTACTTTTTCAGTGTCTTGTTTGACTCTGAAAAGTGCAACTACCATGTCTTCAGGCTTGTTTCCACTCCACGGTCTCAATATTTTTAAATTGTTTGAAAACCTTTTTAAGTTAAAATATCACAGTCTGTGTTATAGATAATAGATAACACATGCCACGACTCTACTTACTCATAAAACTCTTGATATGATATTTCTAAAGAGTTACTGTTATTATCTGCATGTTATTATCTGGGGATCTTGGCTGAGTGTATTACAGAAATAGTGGCATAATCTTTAATAAATAAGATCTATTAATCTGGACAATGAATGCAATCAGGACTGACCAAGGTTTTTCCACCTGCTTGGTTTCCCTGAAAAGAGGTGTTTTAGGTAAGCCGTTGGTTTCACTGCAGTCAATAGCTTATTCTTTCATGACTACAGAACCAGAGTTTACATTTATTTAAAGTAGAAAAACAAATGGTTAGGTTATCAATTGACACCATTGAAAAATGTCTCCACTAGATCAATATAATCTCCCTCTAATCCAGATTTTATGTTCTATGGTTGAAATAATCACATCATCAAATACCAAACTATAGTACTCAGACTAGTAAAGAGGGAGAAATTATACTGAAATTTGCTTGAATTTCCAGAGCTCAGACTAGACATTTTAGTGAATCAACAGCAGGTTTACTTTACTTTTCTCATTTAGATCTCATTTTATATTCACAGCAAATAGAAAATGGAAGGAGAGAGAAAGAAAACATTGTCCTTTTGCCTATAAAAGGGCTTTTATTCTAGAAAAGGTGCAGGGAAAAAAAATTTTTCAATAGATTTTGAATTTTCCTAACAAACACCTTCTCCCCAAAAAAGCAAAATTTAACAACCTGCAGAAGGGAGATACATGCAGAAAGGATTGCCGTAGTTGACACATAAATTTCTTTTTCAAAATGCTCTGGTATTAATGACACTGTTTGTATGGCTATAAAGCATAATACTACACGATGTAGCAGACTTCCATGCTTCTGCAACAGGCACTAGTGACATATGTTATGTCACTTGAGACAGATGAATTAAACTTATGTTGCTATTTGGAAGTTGTTCACATCTATCCGAATTGTTTACAGAGGGGAAAAAAACAACTTCTTGCAATAAATTTGTGAAGCAATATATGGCTACATAGGACAGAGGGGATCTGTCTTAGTTTCTGCTCCAGAATCTGAAAATACATTGTTCAGCTGTCTATAGAATCTCAGACTCTTTTCTCTCAGGGTACGCACTGTCTCACACATATTACTGTTTGTTATTTATTAATTGCATTTTCTCACCAAGGGCATTACCTAACTGTGTGGGAGCAAGCTTTCAATATGAAATTGACCTGTGACTTGCCAGAGTGAAAAGCTAATGAAGTCGGCAAGAGTAACCAAAATGAGAGAGTGCTTTTAAAACTCTCCTGCTTTTAACATTCTCTCCGAGTAAAATTAATTCACTGACTCCTCTCACCTTTGAAAGCTACACTGATGACAAAGAGATGGTGGGTAAGAAAAGGAATGCATTCCTAAGGCCCGGAATTATTTGGTATACAGGTCGTGCATGTTTATGCAATTTGGTATAAGCAGGGCAGACTGCAAGCATCATATTCTGGTGTATCTAACACAGAGCCTCAGGAAACTTGTGCCAGAGGCTCCCTTGATACTCTGGAACTCTGAGTTTTTCTTGGAAAGAAAAAAAATCTGTCTAATTTCAGAAGAAGCAGGACTAGAGTGCTGAATGATGAGAGAGGTTTTTTAGATTTGGTTTCAGTGAGAAGAAGCTTTAGAATGGGAATGCTATGAAGGAATTGCATTATATTTTGGGAGCCTGATATACTGGTATTGGTGACGTTCAGGCTACAGGCAGAGCTCAAGCTGCAGAGGCTTCAGTTGAGAGAAGCAAATGGCTCTTACGGCTCTGGGAGAGAAGTAATTAATACAACAGCCAGGAGTACAGCATGGAGAGCCACCACCAGTGGGACAAGGCTTATTTAACCTGAGTACACAGCCATCGCTCCACTCTCTCCTAATGAAATTTCTGTACAGCTTTGAGCAAAATAACAAGCTGTTTTTCTTGGAAGCTAATTTCTCATCTCCCTTCTCCTCTCCCAGCACCTAACACTAACACTATTTCAATACCTCAAAGTTCAGATAGTTACAGTTACTGTGAAAATTGACCCCTTGGGAGTAGGAGGAACCAACAAAGTCAGGAACTTCCAGTAACCAGTCTCATTCTCTAAAAAATAGTTTTATTTTAATGTTTTTTTTTTTTTTTAAATTCACTCAGCACCAAAATATGGAGAATGTCAGTTATCTTTTAAAATGTAGTCAAAAGCACTAATCCTATTTTCTGCACTTTGAGTAATCACCACGAACTAAATGGCCATTAGAACACCTTTCTAACAGACACTAATATAGGAAATAGTCACACAAACCCATTTCTTCCCAGCCACTATGAATACTGAAAAGCAAGGGGAAAAAAAGCAACTTAAATCCTATTAGGAGAATGATCCCTATACATTCCAGCCCAAGATTAATTCTTTCCCACAAGGGCATAACGTACATGATGTTAACCACATTTTCCAAAGAAAGAAGAAAGACATCCTGAAGAAAAAGGAGAAAAGTCCTGATTCCTCAAAGCCATTAAACATATGCTTAACTTTAAGTACATGTGCAATATTGAGCAAAGCAGAAACATAAAGTGTAGATTTGATTTTTAATCATCTGTTGATTAAGCTCTATGCTGATTGGAAGAGTTCTGCGGTATACAGATGTGTGGAAAAGTATGTTAAAAGGTTAGCTGTTTAAAGGGCCGAATTAAACAAGATGTAATTATGGCTTCGCTTAGTCTTTTCATTCCACTTCAAAGCTTCCATGTGTGGGAAGGGCTTTGGCAGGTGGAAGTTAGCTTTGGTGTCTCATTTAGCTTGTCTTTTTTCAATGACCAAGCCTTTTCTAATTTGCCTTTTTCCTTGAGATACCACAGGACGAATTCTGCTTACTGACTTCAAAGAAGTCCCACTGGTACCATTTGATCAAACCTCTCTAGAAGGATGAGCCATTATTTTTCTAATTTGGATTTTATTGCTGGTATAAAATCTTTAAACCTGAGGACAGAGAGAGGGCTTTAAGGCATTGTAAGAAAAGAGAAAGGCCCAAGACCACATACTCTCTGAACCCTTTATCTTAATATCTAATAATAAACCCACAGGTAATAACGTGGCTTGTGAAACCTGCTAGCTAGGTGCTTAATTAAAAAGCAAGGTCAAAGGTCATTGCTTCAATTTAAAATACAAATCTCCCCCTTTGAAACTGTAAGGGAGAGGGCAGTGTTCAATAGCCTGAAATACAATGCCTTGGTTCACTAGCCCCATGCTAACCCTACTGCAAGGTCATCATAGCTGGAATGCACCAGGCATATCAGCCCCCTCTCCAATGCCTTTTTAAGGACATCATCTTGCATCTGTGCTTTCTGAGCCTGCTCTCACAGTCTGCATACAGAAACCAGCTGGAGAAAGGGCTGCAAGATCAAGGCAAGTATGATCAGCATTGGTTTTAACCAGGAGAAAATGAAAATTCAGCACCTGCAGCTTAGGGTAGGAAAGGGTGTTTTATAAGCAACACTTACCTGCATAGGTTACAATTGTAAATAACTCTGACATACTGCTTCTTATCCTACTCCAAATTCAGCATGAAAGGGAAAGCAGTCTATGACACTGTTAAAGGTCAGATCTAGCACAGATAGCATGATAAGTACAACTCTGGGACAGATTTTATCTGTCACAGGTGAAAGACAAGACCATATTTGTCATGATACAAAAAAAGTCTCAGTGCTGCCCAAATCTGTTTGTCACACAACTTAGTGATTTCAGTGAGAACACTGCAAACGTGCTTGTTATCTTGAATTCAGCATGAGTTAATACTCTCATTTACCTCAGCCAAACTACAATATGCCACAAATGCACAAATTTAGTATATACAAAATCAGGGAAGAAAACAAACCATCCGTCTTTTTTTTCCCTGCCTGCATGGTCTCTTCTGAGCCTTCTGCTTCAGTAGCAACTGCCTGCTGACATTGTTTTCCTGGGAAAAAAACAAGTACCAGCCATGACACAAAGCTTAGTGATTGAATAAATACACATATAAAATACTAAAGCAAGCCGATCAGCTATAGCTTTAATTAGCTTTGCCACAAAGTAAAACAGAGTTTAAACACATGTAGAGCAATTGTATTGGTCTACTGTAGGCTGATGATGCATATCTGCTATGCAAGTAGTTATTTTGATCCCTGGGATTAATATCCTACCATTACTGACAACACTCACACTGGAAATGAAATACACTCAAAGCAGGTTTGCTTCCAGGAATTTTAGAAGTACAGCCCTTTGGTTTGGGCTGAAGGGTTTGAATTTTCCATGGCTGTACTTCTCAGTCATTTTATCCCATGCCTCACTCATTGTGAAATAGCTCCTCTTTCTGCCACATTCAGCCTGAGAAAGAAGCCAGAAAGGGGCATGTTTTTTTCCTTTACTTGCATTCTCCTTCCCTCATCTAATGAGATTAAAATCCAGCTTTCATTACATAAGCTGTTTAAGCCCAAGCATCAGTGAAGATTTAAGACATAATTGTTATTTCTATCAATTCACAACAACATAGAAGGAACCTCTCTGAAAAGAGGAAGAGGGTCCTTGGGGAAAAGTCAGCATGGCTCATTGGCAGGGCTTTGAACTAGGTTTGAAGGGGAAGGAGGTAATAGCAAATCCACCCATGATAAGGTATGGGACAGCATAGCTAGTTTAGAGGGAAAGAGAGCTAGTGGGGGTCCTCAAACCCCTGTTCAGTGAACGAGGAGCTAGTTACAAGTTTATACCTAGAGAGAGGTGGTCAATGGCTCAATGTTTGTATGGAGGTCAGTGATGAGTAGCGAACCATGGGGTCAGTACAGAGATGAATGCTCTTTAATATCTTCATCAATGACAGCAACAGTGGGATAGAGTGTACTCTCTGTAGTTTGCAGGTGACACCAAGCTGTGTAGTGCAATTGACATGACCATGATGCCATTTAGACCAGGCCATGCTGGAGCAGTGGGCCCAGAGGGAACCTCATGAGGTTCAACAAAGCCAGGAACAAGGTCTTACACCTGGGTAGTGGCAACCCCAATAACAGTACAAGCTGGGGGATGTAAGGATAGAACAGAGCTGGGGGTACTGGTGGATGGCAAGCTGAACATGAGCCAGCAATGTACACTCACAGCCCAGAAAGCCAACTGTACCCCAGGCCACAACAAAAGAAGCAAGACCAGCAGGTCAAGGGAAGTGATCCTGCCCCTCTACTCTGTGCTGGTGAGACATCACCTGGAGTACTGCATGCAGATGTGAAGTCCTCAGTATAGGAGAGGCATAGACCTGTTGGAACACGTCCAGAGGAGGACCACAAAAATGCTTCAAGGGATGGAACACCTCTCCTATGAGAACAGGCTGAGAGAGCTGGGGCTGTTCAGCCTAGAGAAGAGAAGGCTCCAGGGAGACCTGAGAGTGGCCTTTCAGTGTCTGAAGAGGGTCTGTAAGAAAGAAGTGGCAGACCCCATAGCAGGTCCTGTTGCAATAGGACAAGGGGAAATGGTTTCAAACCAAAAAGAGTAGATTTATGTTGATATAACAGAACTGTTATGTCACGGCCTGAACTGATGACTGAGCACCTGGTGAAGGAGATGCAAGCAATTCACCTGTGCTTCCCACATGACCTTCCTAGGCTCATTTAAGGCTAGCTTCTGAAGGGAGAACATCTCCTGTATGAGAGCTGCTTCCTGATAAGGAATGTTTTGTACCTAGAAGCCCTGTTACTAGCTGGGTGAGTCAACTGTTTTTATGTATAGTTATTGATATTGCTAGTGATGCTTTGCCCAGTATCACAAAGAACTTATTAGATACTTTTTCCTCACTTCCAAGGATCAACAGTTGGATATAAGAAAAAAGTTTTTACAGTAAGGGTGGTGAGACGCTGGAACAGGTAGACCAGAGAGGTGGTGGCTGCCCCATCTCTGGAGGCATTCAAGGTCAGGTTTGATGGGGCTCTGAGTACCTGATCTAGCTGTATGCGTCCCTGTTCCTTGCAGGGGAGTTGAACTAGGTGACCTTTAAGAGTCCATTCCAACTCAAATGATTCTATGATCCTTATGAAATATTTTTCCTTTTTAATACTAACATCATTTAATAGTAAAACTTTTCAATTACCATTTTGTGTCATGGTCTTCATCTTAATATATGGAGTGTCTCTTCTGTTACATAAGGATGGTTGTTAGAAGCAGCTATTACAATGTTTTGTTCTTTTTTTGCATTTCCAATAATTATTTTTTCATGCTTGTTTTGATCCACTGTTCTACCATTAAAATCAATATGTCGTTGCTCATATGCTCTGTTATCATATAAGTTATCTGAATAGTTAGCTGATTATGTCTTTATTTGCTTTCAGCATCACTTTTTGTGGTTTGCACAGTTTGGAGCATGGATGTTTTATTTCACAGAATAATTGAATTCACCGGGTAAAATTTGTGGTTAATATAGTTGTGAATTATTCCAGGAGCACTAGACACTGGTGAGTAATGGAAATATATATTTTCTGAATAATTTATTCAAAAGATACAAGAGTTGTACAATAAATTATTCAACTGCTCTTTAGTCATTTTCAAGGTAGCTTTTGCTCCCTCTACTGGATGTTTATCTGCTTCCAAAGGAACTAGAAAAAGTGTGGAGCCATGAATTCAGAATTATTTTTTCAAATATCTAAAAATACTTGGTCACAGGACAGTTGGTCTTTAAACACTGACACTTAAACTCTGAAGAGCACCTCTCAGTGAGCAACTTTTTTTTTTTTTACAGTGAAGTTGTAGATCTTATTACTTTGCCATATAGACTGAATTCAGAAAAATCAATAAATATTACTCCGTAAGGACTGCCTGAAACTCAGTGATGAACTACGGCTTGACCATGGTAGGCAAAGGCATAATGCATGTGATACAAGTGATGACTGCTGGCGCTCACAGACTGTGAGAATGCAGCACTGAGAGCTTTGCAACCTTAATTCTGGTCTGGTCTAAGTTTTCAATAATCTTTCATTGTCTAAACAAAACCTATTAATCAATAACCTAATAAAATGTTAATAATATCAAGTGGTGAATAGGCATGAATGCCATGAGGGTTAGAATGGGCCCTGACACATTATAGTCTCCTCATTCATGTTGTCCCTAGCACGCAAAAGAAAGCAGCCTGTTCCTACCCCAGTCCTGAACATAGCAGTAAGAAAGATGTGTGTCACAATCTATGAAATTGGTTTCATTAATTGTCCTGATTATTCTGTGGTGTTCAAGCATAGAGCTTGATACAGCCCTAAAGCAGCCAGGATTACATCATTTGCATCTTATCCCTTTTCTGGTTTCTCAGTCTTCTCTCTCTAGACCTTCTTTGTGCCAATGCAGTCTCCTTGAAAACAAACAATTTCTTTAATTGTTTTTTCACCATTGACCCTACTTTTGTTATATCAAGACAAAAACTGATATTTTTTTTTATGGTTTCCTAGGTCATCTCATCTATGTACAGTATTTCTGATAGGTTCTGTTGACCTTGCAACATCCTCAAAAGGCTCTCCTCTAAATTCCCATGAAGGTCATCCCAATGTCATCTAACTCCTGTGAAATCTGGCTGTCTTTCACAGCACTGTCTGTAACCTTTGTGAGTCTCAGATATTGCTATCTGTCACATCCAACAGTTTCTGAAGTCATGTCCACAGTTTTCTCTATCTGGTGTGCCTACCTAACCCTCAGTCTAGGGCCCAGTTGACAGTCTAGCCATTTTCTTGCAGCCCTAAGAATTAATATTAATTAATAATTATACACTATAAACTATATACTCATTCTTCTTCCTTAGTACACAATGTTTATTGTTTCTTGGCTGGTTTTCAGATCTCTTCGAGTTGTGACAATACAAGAGTCAAGTTGTCTTGTAAGGTCTCACTGGATCATGATCTTGAGACAGCCTTTGAGAGAGAATTCTGTGGAGAAGTATTACAAAGTTTGAAGTGAATCTGATCTAACATATACTAAAGGATAGTTTTTCCTTTTACTTTTCTCTAAACTTAAGTAATGCCACTCAAGAGTAATTAATTCTGGCAAGCATAAATTGAATCTAATCTTTAACTGAGAGTGAAAACAGTATAATTTCAGGGAAGTTGGTGAAGTTCAATCAGAACACAGCTAGGATAAATGAAAGAAAAATCAAGCCTGCTTTGCAGAGCAGCAAATAAAAAAAAAAAAGTCCATAATTGCTCACATCATAATTGGTCCTTAGTAATCGACATCAAACAACTAGATATATTCAAAATCTGTTCGTTTCCATGATACTTTCTTAACCCTGTATGTCAATAAAATAACATTGTGCTACCAATCACACTGCAATCAGCAGTCTTTAGATTACAGCTTTTATGGTGAGAAAATGGATGGCATCCCTTTGGAGAAATAAAGAGAACAGGAAATATATTCATGGCTTCATAAGCAGAAATTCAGGGTAGAAATGTTGAATTCATCTATTTAGTTCAGATGGAGGATTGTATAAATGTTTGTCATTATTTCTAGTGTAAAAATGAAGAAAGATTTGTATAAAGAGAGTTGTCAGAATACTCGCTGTATTCCCATTATCTGCAAAAAATGTGAATTGGGATCCATTAAACACAAAAGAGTGAAAAGGTAACACACTTCTTGGTGATTATATCAAGATTAGTTAGAGCAATATAGCAATACAGTACATACAAAAGTGCTGTAGATTTATTTATAACCGTTCTAAAATCAGTGCTGAGGAGAGATTTTTACCAAAATGCAAACAATGTGATCTAAGCTTAAGGAGCATACATTTTTAATGGAGAAATGATGTTTTGTTTTACATAAATGCACAAATATTCTTATCAGTATTAAGATTCTGTAATTCAGAAGTCACTGAAACAGTTCCTCTCTTAAAAATTAAAACAAAACAGAATCAGAAGCCTTCAGAAATCATTGGGGTGTAGGTGTATTTCATCTCCAGTGGACCTGAGATGTGTTGGAAAGACTATGTTATAGGTATCTCTTGCATTTGAGTTGTACAGCAGTTGTGATGCACAAACAGGTCACCCGCCAGGTGCATGTCCATTGACTCCATCACATCCTAGATGGTGTGAAACTGGCAGGTTGAGTTGCCTCACCAGCAGATTACGAGACAAGAATAAAGCCTTGTGAGCCAGTTAGAAACTTGCCAGGTGGCAGCCTTTACACTACAGTAGCCATCTGACAGATGGGAAAATGCATCAAAGATGGAACAAATCCACCACATGGAGCAGTTTCCAAGCAGGCAAGGGAATTGAATTCATGTGCTCTGAATCCCACTTGAATGCCTTAACTACAAGACCATTCCTTTCCTTGAAAAAGGAGATCATGTTGGGAAAACACGGTATAGAAAGAGCAAAAATATAAGGCTTCACGTTAATATATATATTAATAATCTAATATAAACAGTACACAATCTTGTTCATATTTGCACAAAAATTTTAGAGAGATTTAAGCCCAACCTTTTTCTCCCTGAATTGCTTAAACTTCAGGAAGTGGATTCTGAAATATTTTAAGGGATGAAATTTCCAAATCTAGTCTAAAACTGAAAGTTCATATAAAAAGGCATCTTGCTACGGATCTGAGAAGCACTATTTTTTCTAGTTCTAAGGAACAGAGAAACATCCACAGCACCAGACATTCTTTTCAGGACTGAAATAGAAGCCAACATGACCCTTAGGTTATCATGTACTCAACAACTTTTTTGGAGGAGTGCTCTTTAGCAGCAGCTGATGCTTTCAGAAAAACACCACCATAAGACTTTTATGTTTGTGTATGAATTGTCAAATCCTAAGACTGAAGTGTTGTATGCCCATAACTGCCTCCAACTGATTTTTTTTTTTTTTTAAATATTTTACCTAGAAGAGTTTCTCAGAATTCTCTAGCATTTCTTAGAATTAGGCTAGGTTTCATGTGTGTTAGAAATGCTGGTGACCTCTTCTTTCATAAACTCTTGTCCTTAGAGAAGGCACTTGAAATTTGGCAGGAAAGTGAGAAATGTAACATTCACAGCTGCAATGGACATTAACAGCAGCAGGGCTCTGAACATATAAAATGCTGCATCACATTATGTGCTTGAAAAATACACAATTATTCTTTTACCTTGTTCTCTCTGCATTTTTACTTGCCAATTACAGAATGCATGTGACACGACTCATCTTTCAAAAGCATGATGAAAATAAAGTTTGTGAGAAGCTGGAAGTGTATACAAATAAGTTCCAATTTAAAAATAAAAGTTAGTTATTCTGTTTGCAGAAGAGAGTGAAAAAAGGTAGGAATCACTACAAAGAACAAAGATGAAAGTGTACTGAGTAACTATTGTCTAAATGAGCCTCATCCTCTGTACTGAGGAGAGAATGCACAGGATATGGAAATACAGGTGTGTAGTGAAGACATGATAAAGATGTATCATGATAGTACTTAAAATATGAGACAGGCAAAGGTAGGTAATGTAGCATTCATGAACACTGAGAACAAAATTACCAGCTCCTCTGATGGCAGGTGGAGTTCTTAGGCATAAAAATCTCAACTAGTATTACACATGGATATTAATTTCAGCTTCTTATCCAAAGTCCCACCTTTCATGTAAGTGGGAATCCAGACATGAAAATTAAAGTTTTTTCCTCATGTCTTCTCTCTAATTGATCCATTTGGTTCAGCTCCTCGCTTCGTGCGACATTAAAACTGCAAACATTTGTACTCTGTTCCAACTATGGCAGATCAGATCTTCCAGTCTCTCCCAGAAATATTTTTGCAAGTAGGAAAACTAGGATCTCAATCTCTCAATCCTTCCCTTCAGTATTCCACTTTTTTTTTCTTTTGCTTTTTGGTCTTTCTATAATGATTGTGCAACACTATGAAATGCCTTAAAAACATGTAAAGTGCATCATATACCAGTGTAGCTGTGTTAGCTTGGACCCTTAGCAATGTATGTGTGTCTTTGCGGTTCTGTGTAGTCAGTGGTATGGAGTAATGATATACATTAAGAATTAAGGGTTTGGTCTGTGATGGTCATTTTAGTATTGTATGTGAAAATTCGGGTATCATACTAGTTTCTCAACAGCTGCCTTATAATCCTCTGAGCACTAATATCTCTGCCAGAATTCCCTGATGCCTGTTTGCTGGCCATAGATAGCTGTATCACCAATGACACTGCAAAGCTACACTATAATCCCAGCCAGGAACTTCTCCACTACTTACATCAGTCTCAGAGGATTAGGAGCAACAGAAGCCAGTGATGGGGACTGCTTGCTGTGATGGAATGTCCCTCTTCACCTAGTGATGAGCACTCAGAAAAAGTTAGGCCTGGCAGATCAACAGAGCACTGTGCAATGGAGATCCATTTTTTCCATCAGTACTTTCTACTGAAGACCTCAGGTCTTCTTGAAATCTCAGGCAGCTAAAAGCATGTCAACACTCAGCAAAGTATGGCACAAAGACCTAATGGGCACCCAAAAGCATATATCCAATAACATAACTATTCTGCTTTTGGGCTCAGCCTGACTCTCATGAAGCAGGCACTGTGAATACCATGGTCAGTTGCAGGGAGCCATCTCAAGCATATCTGCTCGAATTGTTTTACACATAATGTCTCTCTCTCCTGTTATTGTGTCAGGCATAAGGATGGCTTATAAACATCAGGGAGTACTGTGGTTCCCCAGGAAATATAATGGTCTTTTTCTTTACGTTTTAGATGGCCAAGCATGCTTGTCTGAACCACTGGACAAACCAGAGGAGTCTCTGACAGAGCTTTGTCTTTAAATAGCAAATTGAATTATGTGTAAATATAAGAAAAAGGAATAACGCTCATATCGTGAGAACAATTTATCGTGATTTTTTTTTTTCATTATACCTTTTCTGGCACTCTTCTGACATTGCGCAGTGGGAACTTTTAAGGCATTCATGCCACTGCTCACTAAATAAACATCTAAAGAATTTTTTAGATCTCAGATAAACTATACCAACTTCTTTCCTCTGCTATGAGGTTGTTTATATTAAGAGGCCCTAAGACTCAGTTAATCTTCACAACGGAACCATTACACCAGTAATAAAATAGGAAATGAGCACAGTGTAAACAACACTTCTATTCAGGGAGCCTAGAGATGCAAAACAATTTCAGAGACCTGTAGCCATTAGCAAAAATAGCAGATTACCTGTGACAGCTAACCAGATGTATGAACAATATCTTTGACAGAGCTTTCACAAAGAACAGCAAGCTACTTCTAAAAGAAAAAAATACAGTGTGTTAAAGGAAGGACAACTAGGACGACGTTCTTGGAGGGTGAATATCAAAACTGACCTCCTGGGCTGAATGTAAATCATGGAAACTGCTCACAGTGTCTCTGGTGGGCATCATCTTAACAGTGCTGGAAAGCAGCTCTTGCTTGTCACCCTCTTACGCTGGTCACAGGACTGGGAGTAAAGGTGCTAATCCTTCCTGTGCCCAGCTGAAGATAATGATAGCTGCTTTTTAGAAGAGAAACACCTAATTTTGGTTATGGTTGAAGTGATTTTTCTGCCACAGTGTATTGCTTACCAGGGATGCTAAGCTGTGCACAGCCCAAGGAAAAGATCATTACCATTATTACGGTGAATACTATAACACTCATGGCTCTTTGGAGGCAAGCCTGGAAGCTGGATGGAGTATAATATGTCATGATTTATACCCTTTGTGTATAATATTTATACCTTTGTACCTCTTTGTGAGTAGTAGCGATAGCCTGGGGTTGCAGTTCAAACCTTTCTACATAAGAATTGAACAAAGAAGTCAGCAGTCCTTAGACAAGGGCTAGAGAGAGGGTTGTGCTTGCAACAGAGCATGTAAAATGTGGTTGAGGAAAAAACACTAAAATGGTAAATAGGGCATCATAGATCATCCAGGTAGTCATATTAATTCTAAAATAATTTTACCTGCAGCATGGCATAAAGCTATATGTGTAGTCCTCCGTATAAAATATTACTTATGCCAGTTTATAAGGTGATGCATAACTCTAGTTGAATTTGTTGGTGGTGTTTTGTTTTTGTTGTTGTTGTTCTTGTTCCTTGTTTCTCTTCTGGTGACACTTGCATTCATATTCATTTTAGCACTTCTGTCAGAGATCCTTGTAGCCCTCAGAGATGATTATTATACTACGATTGTATGGGTGAACGTTGCAACCTGTAGGTCCTGGTCAAGCAGATTTTTGAGTGTCTGAGATGATTCAAGTCATGAAATGTCTTAAATAGGTATCAACATAATTGACAAACTTAAGGCTTTGTCATCTTTGTTCTAAGCAGAAGCATGTATGTACTTGAATTTTGTTCACAGTAGTTTATGTGAAGCCTGTTGTAATTCTCAATGGTAACATGGTCACTGGTCATTTACATTAAAGCACGGGGTCAGAGGAAATCTCAGGATGGAAGGGACCTCAAGAGATGTCCAGGCCAACCCCCTGCTCAGACCAGGGGCAGCTCTGGGGTTTTGAAAACATTTGAGGATAGGCGGACCGCATAGCATCTATGAGCAGTCTGTTCTACTGGTGGGCTGTTGTCAGGGGGAATAAGGTTTCCCCTTTTCTCCATTCTGTATTTCTTTTGTTTCACTATCTACTGTTCCTCATTTTTATACGTTGCTGTAAAGAGTATGGTTCCATTTCCTTGATGTCATCCTTGTAGACACTGGAGGCTGCTGTTGTGTCCCCCCAAAGCCACCGATTCTCCAGGCTTAACCAGTCCAGTTTCCTCAGTCTCTCCTCACAAGGCTCCAGTTCCCTCAGTTGTGGCTGTCCTCTGTTGGACCACTTTGCCAATGTATTTCTTAAGGGGGAAAAATGTAATTGCCAAAGGTATCTATCTATAACTGGAGTGCTCATCTTCAGTGCTCCTGTGGGAACACTTTAACCAAAGCAGTCAGAACTGGTGAAATGGTCATGCCCAAATGAGTCACTCTCATTTAATTTACAAAAGAATATTTGGGGGAAAAAAAAAATTACCACCATAAAATGGCCCCCTCCCGAGTTTTCTATACAGTATCTAAAATGGAAAGTTGGGCTCCCACTAATGTATTACTATGACTGTTCACAAAATCCCCAGTTCAGTGGTAATAAAATTCTTTCCAAACTCATTTTGTCACTAGAAGTTCTCAAAAAATTGTAGAATACCTCTTTTTTTTTTTTTTCTTTTTTTCTGGAAATTAGCCTTCTTGTGGGTGGCCTACTTGTTGAGCTTCTGAACTTTTAAGGCACTGTTGAATTAAAAACCATCAGCCCTAAAATACACTGATTGGCAGAAGGAATAAATAAAGCATTAAAAAAAAAAAGCTACATTTTCAATTGCTTATTCTTTCAGGTAGCTCTCAGTAAAGTAGTAATAAAATAATGCAATCCCTTTTTGACTTCCAAAACCTTCACTTTAGCTATGGGTTTGTCTTATTTGTGTTTTCTTTTTGTGAATATTCTGGAAAAATCTTTTTTTTTTTGTGGGAAAATTTGCTGAAAGACTATTTCATAGGTAAAAACTCAGTTCCAGGAAGTAATGGGGCCTCATTTTTGACATTCCCAGATGCTAGAGAAGAGTAGATCAGAAGTCACAATCAATTGTTTGCACCTAAAGCTTGCTTTGAAAAGTAAAACTATCCAACAAGAAGCAGAAATGGTATCATGTAACTCATGCATGCAAAAAAAAAAAAAAAAAAAAAACAGATCAGTCTTCAATGACAAAAGCATATGAAACCCAGTGAATTTCTGATCTGCATATTTTGTGGACAGTACTGATGGCAAGCTACATCTCTTTTAAGACGTCAAGGGTGGAGACAGGTTTTTCAGATTTTATTCTAGACATGTTCTTTTTTTTTTTTTTTTACAATTTTTTTTTTCTCCTCTAGGTTGCTCCATGTTCCTTGGTTGCTCTGTTCTTTTTGGGTTTGATTTTTGGAGAGAAAGTTTATTTTATTCTTTTTGTGAGTTTCCTTCATTTTAATAGCAAGCATTATAGCTCTACCTTGTTTTATTGACTTATTTTCTTGATTTGTGGGTTTGGTGGTGTTTTTTTTTATTTTTTTCATTTTTTAAAATCATTTCTGTTTACTTGGGATCCAATTCCTTTGGACTATATTCCCCCATCCCAATTATATCTCTTTCTTTCATGCTGTTTTTCTTTGCTCTTGCTTTCGACTTCATTCCCCTGCTAGTATGTTTGTTTTTCAGATTGTGCAACTTCTTTAGGCTATGACTTCTATCAGCTGCCCATACTGAGAGGAATGATATACAATGTACTGGTCCTCAGGGACCACTATTTCAATGTTCTGAGAATGCACCAAGGACTCAGGCAGACCTAATCATATCGCACAGTTTGATTGCAAAGAAGAGTTGTTTTCTTTCTCCCACCACAGAAAAGTAGGTAGTCTGCACTGAATAAGAGAAAATTTGAATGACATCAGACAATTGAAATACTTTATAAATAATGGAACCACATCCTGGCTATACAAACTAACAATGTCTTCCTATTGTTGCCGAACTCCTCAGGAGCTACATTGAGCCCTCAGAAATGCCCTTTCACAAGGGAGAATATGTGCAAAAGAAAGCATTTAAGGAAAATTAACTTTTTTTCCCTCAGAGTTCTAGAGAGTAGATGTAAAATGGCAGCATGGGAACACGTACCATAGGAACTGCTGTAAGTGAGAAATGTGTTTATATAAATACACTCAAAAGACCAGATGCTTGTTGATGTGTGGGTTATGCCTTATCATTATTTTAACATGGACGTTACTGAGATTCCTGCTGCTTTTTAGGAAAACAAAATTTAAGAGAAAAAGAAGACTGTGAGGAGGCTTATTTCAACTGCAAGGATTTTTTTCAGGGCTAGTTTTCAATGGAATGCCAACTGTACATGAACACTGAGTCATTTGGTCACCATTCTAAACAGAGCGCTACTACCCCATGGAAGAAGTAGTAAGGCACAGATCACCCCAGTCAGCTACCAGCGCAATATGCTTAGAGCTGCCCCTTTCCCATGGGAAGAGGGAAGAAAAGAATGTAGCGGCCAGCCAGGGAGGTGCTGGTAGGATGAGGACAGTGTTGATTAAGCCATATTGTTGTATGGAATAAGATAGTTGTCTAGTAGATAAACCAGTAGCACAGAAGTTTAATTCTCGACTCTGTAGCCCACCACTTCAGTTGTGCTGGGAAAACCACAAGATCCTATGCTTTGACTGTCTTTAGGTGGCTGACTACTTTTCTTTTTAAAGGGTATAAGACTCATTAATATTTTTCATTATCTGGAACTTGGTTTCTTCATACTGAACCTTTCCATCTCTGGGACACAGAATGTCTTATCTCAATATGCTGGAACCAGGGACATATGTCACTCCCAGGGGACCTGGGCTGGCTGCTGCAGACAGGTTGGGACAGAAGAGCCATCCATGTCTTCTACATTGTTCCTTTCTTTTCATACCACAGAGATGACAGTCTTCGGTTTATGTAATTTATGTATTTTACTATTGTTTTTTGAACAGAAGGGGGGGAGGGACATCATTATGGCTTTTATAGAAGCAGGGAAGTTGAAAAGAAAAAGCACTGCTCTGCATTTGGTGCAGTAGCTCTGGCATAATTGGGAAACAGGGTGAGAAAGATAAAACTCATATGACAGATAAATGGATATTTCTCTGAGAGTGTTCACAAGAAATTTCTTTGTAAACAGGATAATCTTCAGATGACCATACTGGGAATCACCAGCTTAAAATGAGTAGTAATAGAATTTAGAATTTATTTGTGAACATCCAAGCATTTTATACTTTTTCATAAACATTGCCAGCTCAAAAAATGAGAGTTCATTCATTTCCCAAGTATTTGCATTATTGCTTGTCTACAACACCTGGGTTATTTCCTCATTCACTATAAGACCTTTCATCATATCTTTATTTAATCTCAGAACAGCATGGGCTCCTACTTCCACTCATCTATCTTATGTGTTTAGAGGAAGCTGATAGTGAGATAGGAAGAGGAGTTACAGATATGATTTTAATGAACAGCAATGATCAAAATATTTGGTATGCTGTTTGGAGTACAAATCAGGGGCTACAATCTATAATGCTTTGCAGGCATTCTGCATGCTGTTGACTAGATAATGTCTACGTAATGTATATTCTTGGCCATCAAGGTGGCAATTTTTCACATGGATGCTATTGTTCAGTTTTTTTGAGCAAGATGCTGGAATCACAAACTACAAGGCAAACGTGAAAGGCATTTGTTACAAGCTTTTCCTCCAATACACGAGACTACACTTACACATTTCTTTTTAAATGGATTTGAGTTGCCTCTGGTAGTGCAGAGAGATTGATTCCTATGAAGTAAGAAAGCTCTGGTGTATCACTTTGTAAGACTAATATGACAACATGACAGACATAGCTTCATGTGAACATATTATTTATTAGATTATGAGCAAAACTGAACATTGCTATGTGCTGAAACAAGAACAACCTGGCTATGCAGGTGAGTGGTTGGAGAAGTCCCTAGGGACATGTCACAGGAATGGCACAGGGGAGCTCTGTGTGTATTTTCCTGCCTAACTCATTGTGCTATTTGTCTATTCTTCTGTGTATAGCCTTTTAAATTTTTTTTTAGTCATAGATTGCATAAAACTGTTTAGATTAGTGAAGATAGCTTTTGCCTTATGTAGTAAAAAAGAGCTACTGCAATAAAGTGCTAAGATGGTCACGAATCTATTCCTGCCCTTCAGAGGGAAACTGGAACTCTATGGAAGATGCATATATTCCCTCTTAAAGCTTAAGAAAGAATTAGATTCATAAAACTAGTGATTCAGATGACCAACTGAGCAGAAAACAATTTAGTACTAGATAAAAAGAAATGTTGCACAAAGTCTGTTATAAATCCTACCTTTTTCTGAAGCCCAAGCCAGTAGCCCTTGCTGCTGGCTTCACTTCTGTGGGACCCCAGGGCAGAGCTCTGCACCTTTACTTTCTGCCTGGGGACAGATTTACTCACTTTCTTGGCAGAATATAGCTCTGATATTCCCCAGAATAAAACAAAGACACTAAAAAACGCCACCTTTGATACAGGAGGATAATCAGTGCAAATTCTTAGATTTTCTAGATGAGCCACCAGACAAAGTCTCCATGGGCTGGTTTGTGCAGGGGAAACAGAAAAAAAATAAATTAGACAGTATTTGCAGGCAAAAAGATAGAACAAAAGGAAGGAAGGAAAGAAAGAATACTCATTACTTCCTAAGGAGGCTGCAATACAGTTGATGTATATGTAATATTTAGGGATGTGGCTTTGTTGTGGACTTATTGTGAACAAGTGTTAGAGGATGGCTGGACTTGATGATCTTAAGGGCTTTTCTCAACCTAAATGATTCTATGATTCTATAATTTAATAATCTGGCATCAGAGTACTAGTGGCATTTACAGCTTTGCTAGAAAATGGCAGAAGACAGTCCTCAGTCCAGGAATGCCTATAGCTTGAGATAGTCAGAGATATTTTTTTCTTGTATGTCAAGAGCAGGAACCACACCTATTTGGTTTCCAACCATGAGGGCTGCTGGATACAAAGGAGGCAGTGTCATTTACAGAAAATAGCTGGGCTTTCAATTTGTGAGAGTCCCAGCCTTGCTCAGATGTTCTGAGGCTGCAGGGCAAATTTGCTCCCTCTGCCTGGTCACCCTAATAAGGTGTTTCTCTGGGCACATGCTGGAGCTGTTTGCTTGGTCCCCTACATTGTGTTTTTGGGTATAATGCCTAAAGCAGCAGTTAGGGTCATTTTTAAACAACATGTCAGTACCATCTTATTCTGTTAATTAACTGAAGCACTGCTTCACTCTGTAGCTATGTTGCTTCTGGGTCCAGAGTTCAAAGATTTGCCATTATTTAAGATCCCAGCATCTCTATCACTGGATAGACTCTGTCTTCCATTAGTCCCAGCCAAGAATTTCATTTCTGCACTTTACCTAAGTAAGTTTTTTCTACTGTTTATTTACCTCACTGCAGTGTACGTCCTCATGATCATACATCCTCATTATTGTTCTGTCCCTTTATAAAACCTCCACCAAGTTTTCTCTGCTTCTTGTTGATTGTGTAAAGGACTCCTGAGTGTTGAGTAACCTAGCAGCTGCTTTCCGGGTTTATGCTGAAGTGAGTAAGTAACAGCAAAGCCACTATGATATATAACTAATGAGAGTGAGAGCCTTCCTCTGGGTCTCATCTGCACTCCTATATAGTTTACCTTTATTGCCATCACTTCTTTTGAGATGAGATTTTATTCCAGTGATTTCAATCCTGTCAAACTCCCACCACTGCCACTGCCACCTCTGAATAACTAGCTTTGAGAAGTGCAGATGGGACCATTGACTAAATTGTCCCTTATTTTCCCTGAGCATTTGTTATTCATTGGTATTTTCTGAATAATCCGGATGAGTAACATTCGAGCTATAGACTGCTCACAAACCATTCACTCCTGCTATCAATGTTCATTACTCCTGTTGTGTGACTTGGCTGCCTAAATTTCTGCTATTTGATTTTTAAACAGCAGAATAACAACAAGGGAATATGACCATGAATTCTCACATAAAGCATCACTTTTTTTAAAATTCATTATTTTGAGACCTGTGCTATTCAGATACCTGAGAGGATTTGTGTTTCCCTTGGAAATGACTTGCACCTTCCTCAGTCCTCCTGGGGAGCTTCCACTGACAGTGCCACGAAGGAAGCAAAAGCTCATCCTGGTATCTGAAGACGTTTCTTGATGTGTGGCAGCTAAGGAGTTATTACGGCTATGTGTTAGCAACATAAGCACAGCTCTCATTGCAAGGTGAAGAAAAGCCTGCATGCTCTAAAACTCCTCTGCATTTTTCTTCTCACTCCATTAATCTAATAAAAGATGTTGCCTCTCCTTATAAACTCTATTCACTTTCTGAGGGAGCACAAGGAAACTGGGGCATTTCCATATTGAATAGAATAGAAATTGTTGCATGAGGTTCCCCAAAGAGCAGATGAAAATAGAAGCATTTATTTGCAGCTGCCAGTGGAATGAAGAGATATGAAACTTTATTAGTACTTTGCCAGAAACTGGAAATCAGCAGGGAGCAAGAGCCCTGTGAGCTCCTCCTGACACGGGGAGCTGATAAATGAAGGAGTCAGTGCATTAGAAAAACTGTGACGTTTGGAAATACCAAGAAGCTAGTAGGCATTAGAGGCCATTGCTCAGGACTACCAAAAGTCCTGAAGGAAGGGAAATGGAACCTTATTTGGAAAGGAACTGTGCTGGAAGAAAATGGTGGGTCTGATCTTTTATCCAGTTCATGTTGTATCTGCTGAAGTAAAATCAGAGCAATGATGAGGAACCATGCAAAACTGTGAGCAGAAAAACGTTTTCATCAGATTTGGGGGTTGAAAGGTTTAAAAGGAAAGGTCTCTTGTTCCAGCTATCAAGAGCAAAAAGCATATTAAGAGCATGTGGAAAAGTGGCTCAACAGTGAATCTCTGGCAATGGAGAGTGATTTTGAAAGTGTATTTTTCCTGCAGTGTGACAGTATGCTAGGGAGCAAGGCACACTGGTTAGAGAAACAATACATGCTTCAGAAGATGTGAATGTGCTGTGACAAACTAGGGACCATCTTTTATTGTGCAAAGCAGCACTTGCCTTGACAAAAGGAGAGATGTGAAGAGATGTGCTATGAGGCACTACGAGTCTATGTTCCAACACTCTAGCAGAGAGCTGCTTCTATTGCCCATGCTGCCCGCTGAGCGATAGCCTTGTCCAGGAAACGCAATGGTCGATGATTGCTTCCAGATATCCATGCTGTCCAGTCATAGAGTCATCCCATCTAGGCCTGTCCCCACTGTGGGCACAGTTTCCCTGTGGCAGAGGAAAAATGAATTCGTAAATTTTGAGATAGGTGACCAATTGTCCATACATTTTCTGTGGTAGGTTGCAATACAGGAGGCTTTAAAGAATTTTCCACACCTTCTTTTCATGGTATGTGAATCTATTCCTTGCAGAAAGGCTTGTCTTTCTTCCTGAGAGAGTAACATAAAAGTTTATAATCTGATTTCTTCTTGAGACAAAACAAAAGACTTCATTTCTCTCAAGTCTCAGCAGAAACATATGGCATATTTCCATTTGCATGTACCTAAATTTGATGGTACCCTTAGAGATGCAATAGTATGTTTTAATATAGCCTCATATCATCATCTGAAATATCTTAAAAGCAAACTGTTTATACATATACCAGCCAAACCTGTGTGCAAAAGATGTGCAGTAAAATTCTCAGTGATGTTGTCATGACAACAATGAAAGTCAGTAGATCGCTGGTTAAAATTGCTCTGATTTGAAGCCTCTTTTGATAAAATGGAAGCTGACTGCTTTGACGTGTGATGAGCCTGTAAAAGCAAAGTGTCTTGCCTTTCTGGAAAAGACCATACCATATTTTTAAAAGTATATGTTGATATGCTTGAAGCTTACAAGTGCCAAGTGATGCACAGTATCCCAATTGAAGGACCCAAATCTCCAGCAATTAGACTGAAATAAATTAGTTCCTGAATTCTCCGGGAACACAGTCTCCCCTACAACTCCGAAAGTTTTTTTGGAGAACTCCTTGTTTCCATCTTGCCACTGAGTGACTCATAAGTAAATTAAAGACTTGTCCTACCATTGAGTGGTTCAGAATTCTTCAAGAACAGTTTATAGAGAAGCGCAAAGTTTTTAAATGGCCAAAAATATTCTAGTTATTTAGCACTCTGGCATCAGATAAACATGGGAAGCAGAAAGCAATTTTAACCAGAACTCATTGACTTGCAATGAGAACTGTGCAGGAGACAGATGTTCCATTTCACAAAGGATTTTGTCATTTCCAATCTTGATTTTGTTCTGAATCTGAATTAAATGTAATAAAATATGGAAAAGACAATACTGAAAAGTTTTCACAAAAACATTTCAGTTTGTTTTACTCATTTTTATTTTGCCTTTGTAGCATTAGGTATCTCTCTCCCTCTTCCCTCTCTGTTTCCATGTTAGTGATCAGTCTTAACCCCAGCTATTCATTCTCCTTTCAAATACCTTCTTTTAATTCCTCATTCTCTAGTCCAGTCCTTTCTCTTCTTACTCCACTGAGACCACTTTTGTCAAAGCTTTTCTGAAACTTTCTGTCTTACTTTTTCCCTAGCTCTCTCCATCCTTGTTCTCTGAAGCCTGGCAGCTACTTCTAACACTGCCAGCTGCATCCTTCTTGAAAGCTTGTGTTTTCTTCACTTTTCCTGCCTTCGGAGTAGGAAAAATCCTCTGTGGATCCACCAAGTTCTCCTTTCCTTCTGTTTCCATCTCTCAGTCACAAGCACAAATATAATCACCACATCTACACTGACTCATTAACCTATTTCTCTAACAGAGCTCACTCTTTCCATCTTTACCAACAGGCATGCCTCTGAGTTATCTTTGAGTCAATCAATGTCTCTGTGCCTCATTCTGTGACACAGTTCTCATTCTAAGGAAATGGAGGAGCTCTACCACCATCCAGCATAAGTTTTGCTTTCTGGTTCTGTAGTTTTCCAAAGACATAATTTCAATGCTGGAAACTTATAGTTTTTAAGTTATGGATGAACAGAAAATAACACATAAATAAGACAGATAACACACAGAGTGGCTAGGCACCGGAATGGGCTGCCCAAGGGCATGGTTGAGTCGCTGTCCCTGGAGGTGTTTTAGAAACATTTAGATGTACTAAGGGACATGGTTTAGTGGGAAGTATTGGTGGTAAGTGGGAGGTTGGACTGGATGATCTTGGAGGTCTTTTCCAACCTTGGTGATTCTATGATAAGAATTTTACCATTATTCTTCTGAGCATACTGAGTGCTGTGCTGCAGTCAGGAATCCCAGCACATCATGACTAGAACCTAAGTACACAAAATATAGAGAGATGGATTAAAATAGACTTACCTAAGAGCATAAGTATAAGTATTAAACATAAGTATACAAGGCATACAAAACCCATGTGCAAAGATTAACACGCCATCCTACCAACTCTTTACAGAGCTAAGAAAAATAAAAAGAATAATTTTAAACTTCTAAAATTCAGTGCTGAGATCATTCTTGGAAGTAAAAATCTTGTTTTAGTATTTATTTTATGCTACTACTCTTTTGGGTGCAGATTTGTAAAAGTGGACAGGCATCTAAAAATGGTGGCAGGTGCCCAAATATATTTCTAAAGATGGTCTTATAAATTCTGTCATGCCATTCTCTGTAGCATTTAGGACCTATGCTCGTTTTTTATCCTCTGGTCTTCTCTTCCTTTCTTCAGTATTATTTTGTTTTATTTTTTCTATTTGTTTTTGCAATATTTTATGAGAGAAAGGTAGTCTTCTTACAATAAGCACTACCAAATGTCAGGATGATCTGAGGTTTGAGGCATGAAGTTCACTGCTGTGACAGGGCTCTGGAGTAATGAATTTCCTAAATTAGAACTGAAAGTGATCAGAAATGATGAATGGTTCCTGAGCAGAAGGTTCATACACAGGTTTCTACAACAGGCTGTTATGTGCCTTCTTAAGCAAAGGCATTTTGGCTTCATGATGTGAAAACGTGGTACTGTACCTGAGCTACAAGTGGTCTAGATTTTCAGTCCTTGCTGCCTAGAACTGCTTGGCTCGAAGGAGGCTACTTCTACTTTCTGTAGTAGTGAGAAATCATAAGCTCCAAAGGGACTGACTTTTTAGAAGGTTCTGTTGTGATAGGACAAGGGGAAATGGTTTCGAACTAAAAGAGTGGAGATTTATATTGGATATAATGAAAGAAAGTTTTTTACAATAAGGGTTGTGAGGTACTGGCACAGGTTGCCTAGAGAGGTGGTGCTTGCTCTCTCCCTGGAGATATTCAAGGCCAGGCTGGATGGGGCCCTGAGCACCTGATCCAGCTGTAGGTGTTCCTGTTCATTGCAGTGGAGTTGAACTAGATGACCTTTAAGAGGCCCTTCCAAGCCATATGACCTATGAGGTGAATCTGATTTACTTGGCACTGATGGTAGCTCACTCGCTGATTCAGCAAGCTATAACACTGCTGGAATAGCATATACTCTTTCAAACCCTCAGATAAAAGCTTCTCTGAGGAATGCAGAGAATGATGATGAATATTCCTGTCCCCATTAGAGCTCTGGTTTTCTTCAGAAGCAGCACTGTCGGTTTGGTGATGCGTTGTTCATCCAAGCACAGTGATTGCTACTTCTGGCTGCAGAGAGCAGCAAACAGCTCGTAATGAAGCTGTGTCAAGATCTGGTGGGCAACCTCAATGATTAGCTCTTCCTTTCCCTGTGCAGGGAGGAAAAGGGAAAGTAATTAACTTCAATCCCAAACCAACACCATTACCTTAGCACTGGCAGAGTTGGCAACGTATTGGTGCTGTTCATTTATAATAAGTAGCAGCAGTCTCCTTCCGTGTCCTAGCTGGGCACTTTAGCTGTGAAGATTGGATTAAATAGTGTCATACAGGCACTGCTACCCACAGCATCTGACGGCTTTGATGTAAATGAAACAGGAAGCCAACGCTCTCCATAGTGAGCTGATGTGCAGAGAAAGTGAGATCTGTAGAGATGGGATTAAACTGTGGGAACTTTGTGGGTGTTAAATGAACCTGCTTTGGAGGGCTGCCAAGGGAGGAGATGCAGGGAAATCTGATGAGATATACCAGGCATGAGAGTTAATTGTGTTTCGGAGGTTGGAGAAAAAGCTAAAATTAAACCATTATCAAAGAAAAGCCTTGGACAGTTTGTTTTAAAACAGAGTTAATGGCTGGAGCCTGTAGAAAACCTAATTAAAAGGGAAAAGAAAACAAATGAGGTTTAGGACTGTGGCAATGCATTCAAAAACAGCTTTATATATGGATTTTCAGCTGTTCTCTGCTGCATTTCTGTGACTAAAAAGGCCCAAAAGAAAGAAGCAAAGCACATTAAAAATGTTTTATAATGAGTTAAGAGCAAGATGCAGCACGAAGCTTCATTGCTTATTGTCATCATCAGGAATGACAACTAGAAAACAGATTTTCCACTCAGAGGTCATCCTGAGTCAAAAGGCCTAGTTGCTCTTCGCTTCAGAGCACAGGGACATGGCAAGATTGGGGCTGCCCACAAAAACTGAGCAGAAGACAAAGGCTACCACTGCTCTGAGATGGAATGTGTGCACCATAATTTTCCTAAACCCTGTGCCTACGGATAGCGGTTATACCATCCAGCTTTACATCTCTGTCCTCCAGATGTTTACATCTAAACATATCCCCCTGACCTACCTGTATATTTGAATAAAAGAGATGGGCATCTTTGAGGTGCAATTCATCTGGTCCCATTAGATACTTGCTGCGGGACAGCACAAATGACACCGTTAAAGTGGCTCCCCTGCACTTATTTATTAAAGGAATCCAGAAAAACAGCTTTGGTGTAATACATTTACATTTGGTCAGATTTAATAGAACTATGTGAATCTCATGGAAAGGATACTTAGCATGGATTTGAGCTAGTTTCTGACTTCCTCAGAAATACAAACCTGAGGGAGAAGCAAGGATGATAGCTTTTCCCTACTGCTGTGCTCTCCATTTTCTGTGCTCAGTGGGGGCCGAAACAGTTTCCAACAAAAGTTAAGCCAAAACTTGAGACTTCTTATGAGTTTCTGAGTTGCCTGGAAATATCTCTCTTGTTCAAAAATGTGTCTGCCTTCGTGGCCTGGCACTGCACAAAGCACACCCTACAATTTAAGAGTCCCCAAATTCGGTCTTATACAATTACCTGGGGCAGCTCAAAGCTCCTGCTTTGTCTGAGGTTCGCTGAAATGGAAATTGATTTGGCCTACCCAAAATCCACATAATGATTGATTCTTCTTTATACAAAGCTGTGATGAGAGAAGTTATAACCAGTCATCATAAATGTTTCGAGTCACTTGCTATTACGCACCAGCATAATTTTATTATCTTTGGAGTTGTTCTCCATGTTCTAAGGAACATATTACAGCACCAGTGTCATGCACAGACAGATGCTCCGTTAGCTGCCCTAAATCACCATCTATTACAAGTCTTCTGGAGAGATGAAGATAAATGATGAATGTTTCTGGCTGCATCAAACCACAGTGAAATGAGCAGGGATTAGATATGATGAGAGGCCAGTGGCCTATCAAATATACTGACCTGTTTCTGATAACTGCTACTATGGACTTCTTCATAAGCAGGCAAAAATAATATTTTAATAGTTAACTATAGAGTTACAAAGGCTTATCTCCCACATTTAATGGTTATTGTAGATCTTAGGCCAGGAGATACCTGTGCTCCTCCCTAATTTAAGGTTCATATCCTTCTTTATTTCTGTCTAAATTTGGATTCAGATGCCACCTCATTTGGTTCAGATGCCTCCCATAAATTCTTCCTGTACTGAATCATTTTCATTGCTTATTTCTAAGTCTTCTTCATTTTTTTTTTTCTGCAGCAGCAACATCCCACAGTGGTCTGAGATGTGAAGTACAGTAACTTTTTCTGGGTAATAGGACAATACTATTGCTTAGTACATCATGTGTTTTAAGTTGATGAGCTCAGCCTTTTCTTTTTTTCATAAGTATTCAAAGAAAAATTACACGGAAATATTTTCCTCAAACTATTGTTACAGCATTTAATCCTAAGCATCTCAGGCAATGTCAACTTCAGATGTCAACTTTATTTTGAAACATTACAGTAGTGTCACATTTAATTTTTTTTAACAATTATTAATCCAAATATAAATTGTCTACATTAAAAACAACATCAATAAAGTGAACAATAATGCAATAAAAAAGTCAGAGAAAAAAATGGTTGTTTGTAAATTAGCTGTGGTGAATTATGGACTGAACTATCACTATTTTTCTCTAACCTTTTTAGATGATCAAATAAAAAAACCCCAAAAACTAGAGAAAATCTGAGAGACAAAGGGATTGATCACTGGTATCATTAAATCTAAGTGTGCAGATTGTTGTAGTAGGCGTTTGGCGGGGATATGTGCTATATGGGATAGGCCTCTCCCTAAGCCCAGTGGAAGGGTGCAGAAGGCAACAGTAGATATACCTAAGGATCTCATTCATGGATACTTTCAGAAGCATCCAAATACATAGAATAGGATCACCCTTCTCTATCTCCTGGACATGATGTAGGTACTAGTGATGCACTCAGGTGAACTGATGAAGTGAACACCTCCAGAGGCAGCTGTGTTCTTCTCAAGAACAGCTGAGGTTCAATAGTGTTTATCTCATCTGTAGCTGGAATTTGGGTTGGTTCTGTTACCAATCACATGGGAGAATGCTTGCTCTCTCCTAGTGGCACAGTCAAAGAAGCACCGGTCACAGCATGACACTAGGGAGGAACCGCTTGCTTATTGAGATGGGACTGTGACTGAGCTACCTCTAAGCTGCAGGACAGAGCCACTGGAAGAGCTTCAGGATGTCAGAGAGTCAATGAAAGCTCTGCCATTGGTTTCAAAACAAGGATTTCTTCAGTTCCTTGTTGCAGACTGCAAACTAGATCACACTGGTGGATGAAAGTTTGCAAGTCCGAAAAGCCACATAAGAGTTAATAAAGCCAAGGACTTTCTGTAAGGGTTACAAAAATAATAAATATTTTTCTACCTTTCTATTATTTGTCATGAAGAATTAAGCCACCTGGAATAATTAACTCACAAAGGCTGCTTGTGTAAGTGCTGCCAGACACAGCATGTTGAGCTAGGAAAACTTCCATAACAAATCTTATGTGTTAGAAGGGAAGGTTTTTAGTGGGTTTGAATAAAGACACACAAAAGAAAAATACAGCAATCAAGGAAATGTATGCTATAATCAGAAATATTGGCAGTGAAGATTATATGAAATCTACAGAGAATTATTTATAAACTTTTTCTTTTATGAACAGTTGATGTTTTTCTTAGTAGATTGTTCTCTTTTCAGAGAGACAAATGCTAAATCTAATATTTCTTTCTTCCTTCTCTTCCTTTTTTTCTTTCTTTTCCTTCTTTTTTCTTCACTTCACTTTCTCTCTTTCTCTTTCTTTTTTTTTTTCTTCTGATCCTTCCTTCCTTTCTTCCTTTCTTCTCCCTTAATTCTTTGTTTTTCCTTCCAGTGTTCTAATACTTTTTATAACCGTTGTTTTCATCTTGAATATATTATATATGTTATCACACGGAAACCTCTGCTTGATCTGTGTACATATGCACCAGGCATGGAGAGGCTTTCCATGAGAAAGAAAAGAAAAGAAAAGAAAAGAAAAGAAAAGAAAAGAAAAGAAAAGAAAAGAAAAGAAAAGAAAAGAAAAGAAAAGAAAAGAAAAGAAAAGAAAAGAAAAGAAAAGAAAAGAAAAGAAAAGAAAAGAAAAGAAAAGAAAAGAAAAGAAAGAAAAGAAAAGTTTTAGTACTAGGAATGCAGCTGCAAGAGGAATAGAAAATGGGGAAAGAGGTGAATTCTGCTGTGTTTTCTATGTTGAGGTCAACAAAGTCATTCCTGTGGTCAAGAAAGCAACTCCACAAGCTGAGAGCTGAGATTCATGGGAAGGGAAGGGAAGGGAAGGGAAGGGAAGGGAAGGGAAGGGAAGGGAAGGGAAGGGAAGGGAAGGGAAGGGAAGGGAAGGGAAGGGAAGGGAAGGGAAGGGAAGGGAAGGGAAGGGAAGGGAAGGGAAGGGAAGGGAAGGGAAGGGAAGGGAAGGGAAGGGAAGGGAAGGGAAGGGAAGGGAAGGGAAGGGAAGGGAAGGGAAGGGAAGGGAAGGGAAGGGAAGGGAAGAAGTTCCCTTCTCTTACAGAAATTTCTCTTCCAATCTTCCTTTTACTTCTGTAATCTACATTCTCTCAAGTGGCATGTAGGCATTTCTAGATTATTAATGTACTATGCCAGCAGCCAGATTTTCATCTCTCACAGGTGTTTATGAGAACATCTCTCCAATAATCTATGTTCAGTCACTGTGTAAGTACAGTTTCAAATTTGCCCTTGAAATGTGAAACAATCAATGTTGGCAGCATTTATTCCTTCCCGTCAAGTATTTTTCTCTTTCTAAACTCCATAAACAATTTAAGAATAATGTCTTATGACAGTGATGCTGCGATCCAATAGGGTCTCCTTTGCTATCTAATTTGTCTTACTTTTGTTCAAATCAAGGGGTAAGGAATCTAGCAGCTACCAGTGGCAGCATCTGGCTTGATCATCTCATCACTAATTGGTCTTGTGATTAGTGCAGACAAGCAATGGAGAAGGTAGTTACAAGCCTTTAATATTTCTAGGTGGAGGCAGCTTCTAGGCCATCTGTTACTTGATATAGTCACTAACGTATTCAGCTTCTCATCTTTCTGAGGGATCTTCCTCAGAGGCAGGGTAGTACTTTTCTGGGTTTTATCAAGGTGACAGTGTAGCCTTCTTTTGCATTGTTAACCCAAACTGTAATGTTTGCTTCCTGCAGTAGACACCAAACCAGTTTGTCAGAAGGTTAACCTACATACCTCCACTTGCAATATTTTCAGCCCAGTCTGACAAATAACCATTTGAAGTATTTTAGTACTCATGTAAAGCCCAAGACTAGGTACAGGAAACTTTAGTTTTACTGTTGAACAAATAGTTTTACTGTTGATAGTCTGAATTTTCCTCAAACATCAGTGGACAGACAAAGTAAAATACTGATAGTTACATACAAGAAAAACACTTAAAACCATGTTTCTCTAAACACTGTTGGAGACAAACAGCTGCAAAAGAGTTTTTTTACTCCAATTCTCACTCAGATAATGAGTGAGCCTCAAAGCCCACAACCAGTGCTGTATCCAGAGCCCTACATTTCTGACCTTGTTTTTATTTCCTGCCTTTCTGCCTTCTTCCACCCATACGCAAAGCAATATTCAATGAAACTACCCACCTTCATGGTCATGATCTGCTTTGACACTTGTTTTATGAATGAATTTGTCTCATTTCTAATTATCTGATAGATTGAGCTCAACCACAGTTCAGTTTTGAGGATAAATTCAATTAATTTATAAACTAAATCACAGAGATTAACAGTATGATCTCAAACGAGATACTGTGAGAATGCTACAAGCTGATTGCCACAGTTCTATCAAAATAACATCAGCCCATCTATGGAAAACCCTGGCTTGGCTATGATTTTCCAAATTGTCAGAAAACATACTTAATTTGCCATACCATGCCTGGTTAGCGTAGTGTATACATTAGTAATATGAACATCAATCAATCTGATGTTCCTGTTTCTGAGGATTATATCTGCAGGACTTTGTCCTTCATGGTGATATTCAAATGGTTTGTTTTTATCACAGTTTGAAGTGGTTGCGGAAAAGTAGACCATCCTGTTCTGCTAAGTGCTGACAAAAAACAGCAGGAACTAATAGCTGTAGTAAGGTTGACGCAAGTGAATAAGGCATGCAAGTTCCTGCTCTACAGAAACCTGCAATGTTTTAAAGGGAAAATGGTAAAATTATTAACAGCACTGCAGGAGCTCATCACATAGGGCTAGGTTTGATGAGAAAGATGTTAATCAATCATAGAATCATAGAATCACCAAGGTTGGAAAAGACCCACAGGTCACCCAGTCCAACCATCCACCCATCATCAATAGTTCTCATTAAACCATGTCCCTCAACACAAGGTCCAAACATTCCTTGAACACCTCCAGGGTTGGTGACTCCACCACCTCTCTGGGCAGCCCATTCCACTGCCTGACCACCCTTTCAGAGAAGTAGTATTTCCTAACATCCAGCCTGAACCTTCCCTGGTGCAGCTTGAAACCGTTGTCTCAGTTATTTGTATTTCATGTAGAGGTATAAATAAACCCAAGCCAAAGCTTAATTCAGTTTGCACTTTAGATCTGACATTCATTTTAAAAGACCATTTTGGAAGATGTGAGTGCAACCTAACTACCTATCATTTGTCTTCTCCAGGGGCTCAAGAGTTCATTTTGGCCTGGAAATGGACCCCACCTTTCAGCAATGGCATACTAAACAGGAGACTGGAACTTCTGAGAGGATGCTGAGGAACCAAAGTGAATAGCATGGAGACAATCCTCAGCAGCTAGACTGTCTGCTTCTAGTCCTAATGCATTTAACTGGAGAGGAGAATACTCTGCTGGCCCTGATGAATATGCGTTAAGTGCCATTTTCAGTACATAACAGCTTTTTAGACAGCTGCTCACCCTTATTGTCTTGCCTGTTGCAGTTTCCTTTCCACTGTCTATCCTAAAAAGTTAAACATAGCCATCCAAGATGCAGCAGTCCTGAAAAGGTACCACTTGTTGGATGTGGTATGTTCTTTTATTCTCATCAATTCCTCATTCTTTTTGAACCTGACGTATAATCCCTTGTAAATGGCTCTCTTTATGCTGCAATTTGGAGCTGTTCCACTTGATAATTTATGCTATCGTCACTGGTTAGCATGATCCCTAATCTCAGTAGCTTTTATCAAGCTTTTTATCAGAGGTACTGCTTTGAGTTGTTTGTATTAATAATAGTTAAGAGCACTAGCTAAGAGTGGTGCTGTCTGCTGCCTCTGCCCAGCCTCTCCAGGCAGTGACCTTCTCTCCTGTACAGAGCAATGGCTAATGAAAAAGCACCTCCGCCTTTTCTTGTTTTCAGGTTCACACATCCTTGAACATACACTAGTTTAAAGTTTGTTTGACATCTTAGATCAGCTGAAGGTTGTAAGTAATTTAAAGTCATTCATCTAAGTCAGCACCTAAAATGAAAGCAGTAATGGTTTATTCCATAGGGAGTTACTTGTGAGCAGCTAAAAGTGTGTAACAGTCCATTGCACAGTGCAAAGCCGACCTCGGGAGAAAGTAGATGAAAACCTATACAGAGTTTAAAGGGCATCTGCAAGTATTCATTTTACCCCAGACAGTCAGTACAGGGGCCACTTGTCTTTTTATCAACGGTATCTGATAACATGAAGAAATTAATAATTTACAGAGGGCAGGCAGTACTTTTCCATTACAAGCTGTGTGCAAAGGAAGAAAGAACTGCTGGCACACGCCACAGTGCTCCCTGCAAGGTCGTTCTGCCTCAGTGCTGCAAATGTGTTTCTTTTTAACCCCTTCATAATAGTGAGAAAATACAGCTCCACAGTACATGTATACTTAACAGTTAAGTATACATATAACTTATAATATAAACATATAAGTATGTTTTCTGTTAAGTGCAGAAAACAACCCACAACATTTAGGACTCCAGGCTTGGAAGCTATGCCAATCAACATCTAGCAATTCTTTGGATGAGAGATGTCATGGAACCCTGGATGCTTTGAGACAAGCCAATGGCTCCATTCAGCCCAATGGTGCTAGCATCTCAAAACTTAACAGGTTATTCAGTGGGTAAAAAAAAGTGATGAAACTTGGCTTCACCCAAGGTCTGCACCCTTCACCCATCAGTCTTACCCTCCAGTTTCATCCTTCCATGTCTCCTGTAGTATGCCCTTGGGCAAGGGACATCAGTACAGTGGCTGCCAGCTCAATGATGCACACAATGTTCATTTGACTGCTGCCAAAATGGATGCATCATAGCAACCTCCAACCATCCTTTTTCTCTATCCCTCAGCTCAAATACTGCCCTTTGTGTAATATCTGGGGTTACAGCTAGCTCTCAGCCTTCAATGGCTCTTTCCTGTTTGGATGGGAGTACTTGAGGGAGGAGAGAATGGCCAAGCACAGCCACTGAACAAGGACAGAGGTTTGCTGCATCTTCCTAGGAAACCAGGCTAAAACGATAAAAAAGCTCATTCAGGCCATACATTAATTAAATATAATGGTGACATACTTGAAAGAGCAGGAAATGATAACATTATGATTCTCACAGAAACAGCAACCTCTGCTACATGTCCAACATAGTCCTTGATTAAATCTGTTAAATCTGCAGTCTACTACACTTCTATTCATGTTGTTAAACACCGTAATATATAATAGGTGCACAACAGTGGAAAAGCATTTGAACTTCTATTGTTTACAGTTAAAAAAATGAAATAAATGCTTAGAATATGCAGAGCCTGTCAGAAACATGGAGACATACTAAAACAGCACAGTAATCAGTTTTATGAATACACATGATTTCTTTGTGTTCTCGGTGAAAATATTTCTGAAAGACTGTCCTGAAAATGAGGTGAGGAGGGGAAGGAATCCAAAGAATTGCCATGCAGAGCATTTTTCAACTTATTTCTTCATTTTGTTTAATTAAGTCACGTGCATTTCCAGAAGAGTCTTTAATGTAAATTTTGTTAACAGCATCGTCAGACAGCATGGGAAATCTGCTGAGATACCACCCTGAGCAGGACAGGATTCCATCAGGCTCAGTTAGAAACCTCCACTGATGCTGTCTGAACATTCTCAGAAGTGCAGTCACTTATAATTTTATAACTGGCCAATCAAGGTGTTTTTTTTTCCTTTCTTTCTTCCAGCTTATATATTGAAATGTACTTCCATGATTCATGGAACGTTCTTTATCTGTCAAGTTTTTCCCTGATGATATATCAGGTTTCCTTGCAGGCTTTCTGCATATCCATCTTATTTTTCTCACTGTGGGTAGAGGGAAGGAGGAGAATTATGAATGTACTGGGCATTGCTCCAAAGTTGAGGCTGAACTGAAGTTTGTACTTAAAGGAGTTCAGTCACTCTGCTGGGCACAGAGTGTATCACTGCTACATTTACAGTACTTACTGAGAATTTACATGTAAACCCATTAATTAAAGTTAATTGAAAATAGGTTCTTTTGCACTTTCTGTCAGACTTTTATTTATCTCTAATGAATTCTGTTATAAAATACAGACCCTTAGTTATTCGTATATCATCAGAATTCTTTGAAGCCTTTCTGCAGGACGTTTTTGAAGCAATTATGTTAGGAGTTATGTCCCCTTCTGCTATTACTGCTCAGAGCTGTAAGTTTCTCATTTATCAGTGAGAGAAGGGAAAGGAGCAGCAGGAGAGGTCCTCAGGAGGGCTCTCCATGGCTGCCTTCCATCTGGGGTACAGGGACCCAACAGGGCAAAAATGAACCATCTCTGAGTCACACACATTGCAAGACCTTGGTTTCCCAGGTGATCTGTATTGCTGTAGAACGCAGCCACCAGCTCTGATACAGCACTGAGTTACTCCTCAAGCACCTTCTCAATCCGGTGTGCCTACTGATGCTAGATTCTGCTGCTGTATGCTAAAACAAAAGGAAAAAAGGCTTTGGAACAAACGTGGTCTGAGGTAGCCTGCCACTCCATCATCCAGTCTACTAATGATGTAGATTTCAGCCATTTCTCCCCATCCAGCCTTCTCTTCCAAGGGAAATTTAAAGACATTCTCATTTTCATTATGAGTTTCGTTTTGTTTTCAAATTTTAGGTCCTCCCACAGATCACAGGCTCGTGAATTTCAAAGCAGCTGTATTTAAAGTTGGTCAAGAGTACAATGCAAACAACTTTTTTTTCAGTAAGAAAAGAAGAAATGATAGAAAATTAAAATACAGCCAGTGATTGTTAAAATATTAGATCATCACATAAATTTGCATTAATTACACATAAGCTGAAAGTACTTCATTAAATACTCTCATAACACAGTAACCTCTTTCTGGGATAAGCATGTAAATAATTACATACTCTCTGCCCCATGTAGCTTTATCTGACTAAGGAAGGGAGAACAGACTGTTATAGATGAAGAGCACACTGATTTTTGATTAAAAAGAACAAGCATTTTAATGATGTTCATCAGAAAAGCTGCACATATATGAATTGTGTGTTCAAGTATTTGAGGATTTGAGTTCCTAAACTCAGTTCAGTATGGAAAAATCAAGTATATAAATGATATATTGTTAGGAATCAGTACTGAAGGTAAGAATATGGGAATAAATCTGATTAATTTCAATCTAAATGAGCAACGTGATACTGCATGCAATTTTGAGGATGTAATTGGTCTTTGCAGGTCCCTGTTGCCAGTCATACTGACGACTTTGTATTCTGCAAGGAGTTTTATTTTAATGAATGAGTTTATACATGGTGCAGTTTCAAATTAATCTTTATTCTTAGGAACCTTTATTTCCACCGTATATAGGCATTTCACACTAACTAATACTCTTATCCCCATAAATATAGGCTAGCAGACAATTTTCCATTTTATAAAAAAGTTACAATTTACAGAACATTTTCATTTCTGAGTGGGAAGAAAAGTCTCAAACTTGTGAAAAATCAGACAGAGAGAGCCACTTTGGAATAAAACATAGAATAAATTCACTGGGTAGCATGGAGAACCAGTCTGGTGGAAAGGATTCATTCCAAACATGACGAGGAAATGGACAGGTTCTGGGAATAATTTCCTATTTCTCTTTATCTTGATAAAAACTGTTACTTAGCTAAAAGCCACTGCAAGGAGTTGGGAGTGTGTCACTGTCTCCAGTTTTAAACAGACACTGAGGTGAGCAGAGATTATATACTTGGAGCAGAGATTACAATTTTTATGGGAGACTATGAAGAGTCTACAGCAAAACAAAACAAAACAACAACAACAAAAAAAGAACTGGGTCTCCCAAGTTCTGGCCATGGTTCTGGCAGAATTTGTTCTCAGGAAAGAAAGGAAAAACACTACAGTTGCCCATGTGATATTCACTGCAATAGTAACTTCTCTGGAGCAATGCAGGAAGACTTTCACATTTCCAAATTTCAATGGAAAATCTGTTTGGCTTTCAACCAAACAGGTTCTTCTGTCCTTCACTTCTGTATTTTAAGTCAGCTTTCTGCAGTAAGGAGGAGTTACTTGAAAGGATGCTTTTGAACATCTTTGCTAAGACTCAAATGGTGTTGCTTGGAGGAGTTAACTTTTAGAATGGCCATTTCAAGCATCATCTTAAAGCTTTCAGTCCAGAAGGATGAGGGGTGGGAGAGAGGAAATCTGGAAATGGAAGGAATCATGGAAAGGGAAGGTATCAGGGTATATTTACTCTGTGAAAGCCCCTTACGTATCTCAACTACAGTAAAAAGCACTCAAAAAGTGTACAGCATACTTTCCATTTTCAGTATGACTTTTAAGTCACAAACATGAATGTCATTTCATCTGTGAATCTATGATGAAATAATAACGTACACTAGTTAGATAGAATTGCCATGCCTTACTTAGTGGCAGCACAACAGTAACCAAGAGGGGCACCTCAAGCACAGTTTCCTAATTAATGTGGATGTGGGAAATGTGGATGTGCACCATTCACTTGTGTTACTCTTGAAGAGTGCATGTTTGCCTCTTTCCTTCCTGTAAAAGATTTTTCTTTTCTTTTGGTCATATTGGCCCTCTCACAAACCTCCTGGCTCACCTTTCTTGCTAAGTCTAATGATAATGACCCTGTTCTGTTAGATTTTTTTCTCTCTCTCTTCTAAAATACAACAAGTAAACATTCACCTGAAAAAAAATGAAATCATATAACTGTAGATATAGTTATCAGAGTGCTAATTAGTAATTTGGCTGCTGCATTTTTGCTCCATGTCTCCACTTTAATTGTAAAACACAGTGGGAGGAAGTATCCTAGGCTCATATTCCACCTGGCCTTCCCAGGAGAGTGAGCATAAAGCATTCCTTCTGTGTCTGCATAGGATCCATGCTGCTTCTGTGAGAGCAGCACAGAACTCGACTCCAGCAGGGAAATTCCTGCCCAGTGTACCCTGCTCATGGAGGTATGTGAGCAGTGGGCATGGTGGCAGAGGAGGTGCAAATGTCTCCTTCTCACTGCCAGCAACAACAACAATGGTACAGAGCAAACTCTGAGGTCACCTTTCTCTGTGTCCCTCTTTCTTCACCCAACACTTTCTCCTTCCCAGCCATGATCAGGATATTCCCTTGGTTCAACTGTCATCTCTGTACACTTGATTGTTGGTTTTTGATTATGTTTCATTTATTTTACATTTATCTTGATTGCTAGATAACCATCATTCTAGCTTTGCAACAAGCTATTAAAAGGCAGCAAACTTTTTCAAATGAGGCAATAAAGACGCATTCAAACTTGTTATAATTTAGTGATTCTACTGCCATTGTAGCCATACTGTTGACTCAGGTTATTTGTGTATAAAACTTGCATAACTGATGCATAAACCCATATCAATCTTCGTACAACAGTGACAAAACCATACATTCATGAAACCAGAAGATCTTTACTGTTCTATGAATTAAAAGATTTGCCTGAATATATTCATTGTATTAAATCTACTCTTTGTATTTCTTTGTAAGCCTTGCAACATTTACATCAGTTTGTTTTAATGTTATTTAGCCATTCTTATGGCATTGGAGAGAGAAACAGGTAGAGCTATGAATTTGAGCAAGTTGCCCTGCATTGTTTATAAAAAGCAAAGAATGAATCTTCTTCTTAAGTGAAAATCAATGTGCTCTTAATGGCATCTCCACAGTTAAGCTTTTCTGAGTCTGATGTGCATTTAGACTATTATATGTCATTCTGATAATATAGGGAAGTCTTAAAGATGTTGCAAAGGGGCCAGAGAGTAATGACAATGAGAGCCAGTACATGTAAATTATGTAGCTCTAAAAAGACATGTCCTCATTTTCAGAGCTGCAAAGGAAATTTCTGCTCAAGTAAAGCTAGAGAGAAACAGAAGAGTAGGACAGGTTCTAATGAAAGCATTTGTCAGATCAGCTCTATTAATTAAGCATAAAAAAGCAGATTAACAATACTTTAGATAGTCTTAAATCCTTCTTAGACAAAACTAGTGGTCACAAAAACGTTTTTCAGCAATATTGGATAGAAGTTTCTTCCAGTCTAGTACATAGATCACTCCAGAAGTAATACCTCCTATCTATTTCCATGGAAACTACTATAAATACAAAGAGCACAATAACACTACTCAATAGAGCAAATTCTCAGCTATAAAACACTATTTTTTAACATAGTCACCACCATTAGCTGTGCATTTTCACCAGTGATGAACAAGTGCCTGCATGCCATGCTTGTAAAAATCTGCATGGTCATCTGGAATGTGGCTTGTCTTTCACATCACCTTCACTGCTATTGCACCACCCACCACCTCACTGTGCTCACATCCACTGTTCAGTCACCATAGACGTTCAGCAAGCATCAGTGAATGTCAGTGGGTGCCATTTTTTCCACACGGAGGAATTCAGTGTCTCACCTTTGCTGCATCCAAACTTCCATGTCAGGAGCCATTTCGTCAGACTGCCCCTCTGCTGCCATCTGTCACACAGCAACAAAATGTAACAGAACACTAGTGGGAATGTCCAACCCCTACTGCCACCAACGTCCAACTCTGACACCATGGGCCAATGTAATAAAATAGTAGGCATTACTTTCAGAGCAATCCCCGTAAATATTTCATATTCTCTAGACAGCACAGACTGTGGACTTCTGTCTTTGTGTGCCTGTGAGTGATTTTTCTAACCAAACTTTTCTGAGTGTGCAACGCTTGGAACTCGATATACACATGCAGCAAGCACTCACACAATACATATCCAATCAATATTTCATGCTTACAAAATGATTTTTTTCACCAGTCCAACACTTTATCTGCTCTAGTCCTTCATCCTTACTGTCAAATCCCTAAAACAGAAAAATCATCTTTAAATTAAGAAGTCATGTCTCTCTCTTAGATACAGAAATAGTTTTCTAGTTGCTATGCGTTACAAATGGCATGACTCAGTATGTAACCAGCCCAGCAATCAGCAAACAAGTGCCTCTTGCTCTGCTGTTGTGCAGTGACATTGCCATGCCAGCTTTGCCAAGCACCCTGTGGCTTTCCTGATCTTGGGCAGCGAGCTTTTGATCAACCCTGAGGGGAGAATGCAGGAAATAATAATGGCATCTGAGATCTTAGCTTAGAACAAAACCTCCTCCAGGCAGCAAAGGAAATAAACTAAAAGTTTGTGGTAGCAGCAAAAGAAGTTGCTTCCTAGCAATTCCTTTACAAAGGCATATGCACAATCTTTATTTGGAATGGGAGACAATCTTACCATTATAGAAATAACTGAGACCATGGTAAAAATGAACATTACAAATTCGGGCAGCCGAGCCACACACACTTCGAATCAGAGGATTGCTCAGTGTGCTGCGTCACATCTTACAGCCAAATGGTTGAGTGGGTGGATGTGTTTTCAGATAGCAAACAGGTCTCCCAGGTGCTCCTGAGGGTAGTCCAGGAACTACAAGTCCTCGGCACCTCAAAGGGATGGATGGAAAAGTGAGCCAAATATTTCTTCTCCTTTCAGCATTCTCTGGACAAAGTGGAGGAACACACACGTGCTCGACTGTTTGGCTTTGAAACATACGAGTGAAAAAGTTTCTCTTGGCAGAAATGACCAACAAAGCACATAAGGGCTTGATATGTTTTGTGTGAGGATATATAATACGTTATTTTATTCCTTGAGCTTAACTAATAAGTGCATGTGTTTTGAGGATCTGAAAAACTAGTGACAGTCTCCCAAGTGTGTTATTATCCCTGGGACTGTGCTTTCAGTACTTAGCTGTGGGTGCACTGTAGCACACTGTCTTGTAAATGGACTTATTCAGCAGTGGCTTAACAGGATGTCCATAATGTTCCAGTAAACATTGAGTCTGACTGCTTATCTACAGTATTTTCCACCAATTCTCACTTATGATTTTCAAGAACACAATACCTGATACAAAGTCAGATTGCAGTAATGCTCTTAATTTCCTCAAGGCCTCTGTTACGGCTTAGAGCATCTTGCTACAGAGAACAGCTTAAAGACAAAACCTATTTCTGAATTTTAATGCTTAGTTTTCATCCACATTACAGTGAAAACCCACATTCTGTAAGCTACCTCCTAAAATCACTATTTCCCCTTCTTTTTTTTCTCCTCAAACATGTCCAGAGGAAAGGTCTTTAATCATAAATTTCAGTATCCACCTCATGCAGAGCCAACTATTGGTAATTACCCATTTAACTTTCAAGTGTCATGAAAAATATGCTAGTTTTAAATATGGCAGAGATAAATGGAAAACTGACAGAACTGCAGAAATTTGAGTTTGCCAAGAGGTTACATTTAGTGCACCACATGAACAGGCCGGCATGAGATGGTTTTGTTAAGAAGTTTTCATTATTTTTTAATAACCTAAATCCATGGTCCTCTAACGTCAGTAAATTCATATAGTGAACAGGGTAAACTTACTTCATGCTGTGGTGCTTGGTGTTAATCTGATACCTCCAGAAATAACTAATGGCACTGAAAGGGAATTCAGAATTCTTTAGAGGGTTCAAAATATGTGATGTTTTTCTTGTAAAGTTACAAGTACTCTTCCATTCTCATTCCAGAAAAAAAAAAAAAAATTACACATAAATAAAAAGTAATTTAGGTTTTTAATGATATTTTCATCCACTCCAATACACTTTTTTGTTGTAAAAATGACTTCTTTAATCTCATTTGAAGTAGGTCCATTAAACCTAATACACTTAAAATTATGCTATCAGAATAAATAGGCTCTAAAGAGCTAGACCCTCTAATGAAAAGTCATAATAAACTAAGTCATTAATTCACTGTATCATCACCCCTCAGTAGCTAAACACTTTCTGTGCGGTATAAATTTCTGTTGCTTATTTTATCTGCCTTAGCTAACCTAACTGGCTCGAAAAAGCATAAGGGTGGGATAGGGTTTTTGGAAGCTCTTAACTATCTATAAGAAATTCCTCAAAAATTGGCAAGTGATCAGTTTAACAGTTTAAAAGTAATTAAAATCTACTCTTGGGTCAAATGCCAAACTTCCTTTCTTATATTTCTATTTGCTCTTCATGACTGTGAAAGTCACATTTACTGTTAGAGAATGGCGACAATTCCTGCATAAAACAAAGCAAAACTGAAAGGGAGTCAGTAGAACTGATCTAGAGAGTATAGCCTGCCTTCCTGCAATGTTTATGCCTGTTGATTCTCATTTGTTGTGAGCTACTGGAGCTGAAGAAACTTTGTCAGACAGATCAATATTTAAATTTGTGTAATACTGTAACTACTGCAAGTGTACTAATATTCTCCTTAGAATAATTGTTTTCATTAATGATGATTATTGATTCATTATTTGCTATGTCAGTGTTTTCTTCTAATGTGCATATATGTGTTGATGTGTGCACACTAAGCATGTGCATGTATGTGTAAATGTAGTGATGCAAATATGATGGAGTCTCATCCTTCATCTTTGTAGATCAAGAAAGCAGTGTTAGTGAAATGGCAGGAAGATTAAGATGGAAGTTGATGTACCTAGATGATACACCTTGGTATTTGGCTGTTTCCCAAATACAGTGAGAATTCAATGTTACTTGGGTTGGTAAGATGGTGAGTTAGACTGAGACCTATCTACGGGTCACTGGAATGGCAACAACTCACTCTGCAGTGGGCAGTAGATAGCATCACGCAGTCATTATTTGAGCTGTTGGATGACGTGCTTGCTTCCTAAAGCAAGGCACTCAGGAAAGAAGGAAGCAGGAACAAACTCTTAAGGTTTCCTGATTTGTTCCTTCTCAATGGTAACCACAAATATTGGTATTTGGGAGCATAAATCTCCTTTCAGTTGTGAAGTTCAAATAAACTGTGTAATAAATCTGGATTTGGGAAGGAATCTTTATCTTGTGTTATGTGTTTCAGTGGAATTTGTACTGTCATTGTTCAGTTATCAGCTCTGCTACATACAGCCTTGAAACTTAGGGCTACTGCTCTAAAGGCCACAGCTGCTGTGGTGCTAACTGCTGTGGTGCCAATTTTTAGACCAATAATTAAGGAGACAATTCTTTTGTTTTAAAGAAGACAGTTAAATATTTACAGGACTTTGAGATATTGACACTGATGCTTATTTTTCCCAAGTAGAAGGGATAACCGTAACATAGCCCAGTTATGCAGAATGGAGCAAAGAGAACTAAAAATGTCCTTCAATTTCCTCCAATTAATACCCATCCACATCATATGGAATTATATTCATAAGAGGAAGAGAAGACAAGGTGTGACTATAACTGTACAGAGCATCACACAGAGAACCTGGATTCAAGTTTCTTCTCCTCTGTAATTTTCCTTCTATGTAATTTTGCAATTAACATTCACTGTCATTGAAAAACTGACCTCTGTCTGGTACCACAGCTATGATACCTTGTACAGGTATATAATACATTTACAGAAGTGTTAGAAATACAGCTCTGGCAGTTCCTCAGATAGTGTTGCACTGGGAAATATGCATAAAAAAGATTAAATAATACCAAGCAGGGGTAATTTACTGCTTTTAGTTTGACTCACATGAGCAGTGGTGATAGGCCTGTAGAAGTCACTGTGTGAGCACTTGTCACAATTTTCTTACAGGCTAGTTTTTCTTTTCTTGAGACTGTAAAGAATGGGTGACATCAGTTTTTGTTTTCTTTGGAGTTTTTTGTTTTCTGAAGAGTCTGAGCATCTGTATTTCAAACAGCCATGAAAAAGGAGGGTGAATGGGAAGCTGTGAGCTGGTGGCAGACAAGCATCAGTGTGTATTCAGTGGAAGCCCAAGTGATGAGCATATAGGATCCTTTCTGAACATAGCTGGCCCAGTTTCTATTCTCCTACTGACAAGACGAGTGTTAGAAACTTTCATGAAGCCTGCATTCACTCAGGGAACATCAGCAGGAAATTTAGAAAATAATTAGCAATCAGAGTTTGCTGTGAAGAATCAAGTTGTGCAGACATTTTTCCATCTCCAAGTAAAGGTTTGATAATAAGGACTTCCAGGCTGACACAAATCTCTGCTATCTCATCACCTCTCTTTCTGTTAGTCTGAAAGTTACAACTTATAAAAGTAATAATAACAATTAAAAACCTTCTTTCATATTCCTGGGCTTGATTTTTTTTTCCACCTTGATGAGGACTCTCAGCATGGCTACCCTAATTATTTTCTTCCCACTGTCTGTTTCTGGCAGCCAAAATAATATGTTTGTCTATATAATGGTCCACATAAGCCACTTACTCTCTCCATCTGACAAGTTGGTTCTTTCCAGAGGGCAGCTCCAAAAGGAGGTCAGCTGAGAAGTCAAGCACCCACAGCTACCATTACGTTGTTAGCAAGATAAAGGTGTGCATTGTCTCTCAAAACAAGACTCTCTGTATGCAGCTCAAAGCTTGATACCTGAAATTCTGCCAAGTGCATCACTCTCTTAGCTAAACCTCATTAAGCACTTAATTGCTTTTAGCATTCACCCAGATCTTACCGGAAGAAGGAAGTCATAGCTAAGTACACTTTAAGCCACATCAGAATTTTGATGTTGTTGTAGTTAGACTATTGATAAACCTTGCTGTTCCAGAGAAACTAGCAGGGTGGGAAACTGTCACCAATATGACCGATGGTGATCAGCTTTAGGAATCATAGAATCATAATCATAGAATGGCTTAGATTGGAAGGGACTGTTAAGATCATTAAGTTCCACCCCCTTGCTATGGGCTGGTTGCTACTCTCCAGATCAGGCTGCCCAGAGCCCATCCTACCTGATCTTGAATGACTCCACGGATGGGGCATCCACAACCTCTCTGGGCAGCCTGTGCCAGTGCCTCACCACCCTTTGAGTAAAGAATTGCTGCCTGAAATCTAACCTGAATCTCCCCTCTTTTAGTTTAAAGCCATTCCGCCTTGTCCTATATATACCATATAGACCATATAAAAAGTTGGTCCCTCTCCTGCTTGTAACCTCACTTCAAGTACTGGAAAGTCACAGTGAGGTCTCCCCAGAGCCTTCTCTTCTCCAAGCTAAAGAAGACCAGCTCCCTCAGGAATGATGAGAGAAACCTATTTCTAGTAAAATCTCAATCATTTATGACAGGACAAGATTTCTGCAGATATGCTGACATAGCAGGCCCCTAAATTATGAAAAGATAATAATGACTGCATATATCTATTCTAGACCTTTGCCTTGGAGTTAATAGGCTAGTTATAGAGTGAATACCTATGAGCAAGGTTCATTTCCCATAAAGTTGAGAGCAGTTTGGGTTAGGTCTTGCCTGTGGTACACAGAAGGCTAAGTTTAGTGGGATGGTGGGGTTACCTGGAACATACTGTTCCTGCCAGTATGTGTGGCGTAGAGCTACATAAAGTACAGTTTTCTGTCATTCACCTGAGGATCTCAAGTTCTTCACAAACCTATCGTTCTCTCAGTTCTGGAAGGCTTGCTCCTTGTTTGTCTCATCCAGTCTGCCAGCCTGCAACCCCCACTTTGTCAATTTTCAAACCAATACATACATATATTTATCTGTGTCACTTAAATATTAGTTAACTTATGTCCATGTACATCAGACTGCAAGGTGCTATGACATCATAGATATTATAGAAATAAATAATCGATCTAACAATGTAAATGATCCCTCTAGATGTGAGGAAATAAAAAGCCCAGCTCTTAGTTAACTTACTGAGTACTTAATCACACAGCCTTGTAGGCTACTTGAACATAACCAATACAGCTGAAGCTGCAATTTGAGTCATAAATTATGGAACGTATAATGGTTATTTTTAATATTCACAAGGCCAGTCTATTCATGTTCAGAAAACCACTCTCTTTACACGAGAGAGAAGTAAATGATCCTTTGGATACATGACAACTGTTATCATTAATCTAATACATTTCCCAGGCACATACTGCTGGAGCATTGAGGACCAGAGGTTCCAACCAGCGAAGTGAATGGAAAGACTCCCACTGATTGCAGAGAATTTGAATCAGGCTTGAAGCCAGGTACGGAAACCAGGCATTGATTGACCAGCAAAATACTGATGTTGCTTTCCAGCATCTGTCAATATTCATCATTTTTTAAAACTTTTAAAATGGTGCTGACACTGCTCTAGCACCATAACACTGAAATCATCATTCCGCTTTCCATTCTGGAGTTGTTCTTATTGAGTAATGCCTGTTGCTTGAAAAGGTAATATGGAAAGAAATCACACCATTTGCATTAACAGAGTCAGTGTGAGCTGGTAACCATAGCAGGTGTGAATCCTGCATGCAATTTTTTTTTTCAACCTATTAATTATTGATTTTTTATGTTCCCTGCATGTATTTTTAATAAATTTCTTCAGTGCTCTTACTCATTCTCTTGTTTGGTATCCTGCTTCTGCATGTCCTCAGGCACTTTCCTTCTTTGACTCATTATCCTTCCATTACAGAGGACACACTCTTGTTCACTGATTCATGGTTCACAGCAGACACATGAAATCTTTAATGAAGAATGCCCATTTTCCCAGTCTGTTTAATAGATCTGAGTAGATAGAGAGAGCAGAGGTGCAGAATCTAACTTAGGTCATCAAGAATTTGAAAGGTATTTCTTAATCATTATTAAGGATTATTACTTGCATCTCGTATCCTTAAATGACTGTATGTGGTGACCAATATAAATCCCAAGTTGTTGGCATGTGAAAAAATGAAGAAAGCTCATTTGGAAACTGGGGATAGTTGTCACAACAAGTTACAAAAGCTAGCCATGGGACTCGCCATGAAAACTGTCACGTAAAACATCTGACAGAGAGAGCGTAGATCAAAAGGCTTTAGCATTTTAAATCTGCATGTAAGCTTTGTTTCCTCTGTACTTGAGGTGAGGCCTCACTTATTTTGAAAATCAAAAATCCAGAGCTTTTAGAAAGTTTCTGGATTTAAATTCCATTTTCTCTATTTTATCACATCTCAAATTTATTACGGTCAGTGTATTGTGGGTTATGGCACAAAGACAACAGAGAAGGAAACATAGGAACTCTTCTGAAAGGTGCTGAGGGACAAAACATTACTTTAATCCGAGGCCTCAGTCAATGCGTGTTTTGCCCCAGAAGGATGCACTCACCTCTACTAGGACAAGTGCAAAGCAAAACAAAAACAAAAAGTGAAAAGCAAAACAAAGCATTAAGTATGAGCTGGTGGAGGTGATTTGCTCATCCTGGTAATTTTTTTTGTGACTGCAAAAATGCTCCATTCTCTCCTGAGTTGGAATCATGAAACTTCTGCTTCATTTTCTTGATTGGCAGAAAGCAAATAAGTAGCCTCAAACCTGATATCCAGAATAGAAAGGAGGCAGTGTTCAGATAGACATCTAGTAAATGGGAAACCTGGCTGCTATTATTTTAAGCATTTAAACCTGCTGGAACTGCAATGAAAATCTCCATTGGTCATAGCTTTACTTTCACATATCTTGTACTTATTTCTCACACTGTTCATTAGCTTGTTTAGAACCTGGAGCCAATGCCTGAAGCAAATGGAAATTTCAGTAGTGACTTCAGTGAGGGCAGCGTTAGATCATTAAACCTCAATGCTTTTTAAAATATATTTTAAAAGCCATCCAGAAGGGAGCCATGGAAGGAAAAAAAAATAAAAATGAAGAACTCATATGACTTTACATTACATCAAAGCTCAGGAAAGAAAAGAAAGCCTGTTCTTTTTCTTCTTTAAATACAGCATCATGTACAGCCTGGAGAAAATATTTTAGGAAGTCAGAAGACTGAAATCCTGATCTGTGACTGTATTGGGTATGATACTGGATATGTATTGGCCAGCTCTAATCAAAGTCGTGCATACAGTAGATTCATTAACTGCTTAACTAATTAGGTGATGTCTGGTGCTCTTTAAAACTGACGTGTTTTCTTCCAGTCCAGAGTTTCTGAAAACCTTTCATTACTTGTTTTTATGTAAATCTGCTTGCTGCTGATACTGTACCCATTTTCTTCTAGCTTGGTGCTTGTTTGTATGGACATCCTAACCCTTTTATATCTGTGTGTAGAGGGCCCAAGAGATCTTGCTGTTATCTGTCACTTCTGCCTGGTGGAACACGTTGATGCCCTCATGCAGCCAGAGACATCAAAGTGTTGTTCTGCCATCTGAGCCACTCACTTTTGTAAGGAATGTGAGAAGTTGTGTTACCTGCAAGTGTTTTATGTGCCAGACGCTCAGCAGTGACTTCACAGGAGGAAAAAAACAGAGGCCAGAGCTCACCTGGCTGTGGCAGAACTAGAGGAGGAGCAAAGCTTTGGTCTAAACATGTCATATTTGGGATCCCCTGGGAAAAAGGAATGCCCTTTCTGCCAGTGTTCACGTGTTTCATATTGAATGGACTCATCGGTTTCCTGCTGCGTGTCCAAAGGGAAGAGATGAAGGCAAAAATATACAACTGCTTTCGCCTGCTCTCACTTAGCAGCAGCACTGCTTTGGGCCTGGGGACTGCAGGCAGCCAGCCAGATCTCCAGCCTGATTTCCCTTCTGCCCTGTGCTGCAGATTTATTTATGCAAGTGCTTTCTGAAGTAGCAGCCCATCACCTTTAAGTGCTTCCTTGATCACCCGCTGATTTCTCCAGCCTGTCTTTTCTCAACAGTTAGGGCAGCTGTAGACCTGTGAGTGATTTATAAAGAAAGGAAATGCTAATAGTAGACAAATAAAGATGGAAGTATTGGGCCTATTTTCCCCCTTCTGAAACCAAAGGTCAGGCATACATTATCAGACTGAATAACCTTCAGATAAAGAAAACTAATAGCTGGGAAAGCAAAAAATAATGCCTTTGAAATACAGCATTGACACTGCCTTGAAAAATGGTGACCATTGAGCCTGAATGCACTTACTGCCTATGTGGAGGATTTCTACAAATTATAATGGCTGGCCTAATAAAACCTCACCTCTTCTTATATACCTTGCCTAGCATTTTGTGCATATGCAGTTGTGGTTACAGAAAGGTATATGAATGTACAGAGGTGTATATAGAGGGTTTGCCATCTTAGCAAGCCTGCAAAATGCTATTATCTTTACAAAGCTGGGCACAGATTTGCTGTTGAGAGCCACTAGTAGGAAACAACCTGTCAATATATGTGCACTGCTGTAGTCAGCTATGGCTTAATATTATGGAGACCAGCGTTACTCAGATATTGGGATCTTGTCTGGATTCAAACCAGGAGGCTCTATATTTCTTACTGCACTGCAGATATCAGAAGCACCTACCTGAATGCAAGACACCAGCCTGGCAGACCTGGGTCTGGGACACTGCCTCCCACTATGATAATGGTAATAAATATTGGTTGGTTTGCTTTTGCTGTTGAATACTCATTAGTCCATTCGTCTTGCGCTTCCTCTGCTGACAGGCACCAGGAGTAGCCCCTGTGAGAAACATTTCTCAGCTGCTTCAGGATCTAGATCAAAACAAGTTATAAGCATGTGTGAAGCTTAACCAAGAACCTGCTTTGGATTTCTGAAATTATAAGGTTTGTCATCCTCCAAGAACTGAGCAAGCACAAAGATTTTGTCAGCAACGTAAGGAAAACTCTGCACCAATGTGACAAAACAGCAATATTTCTAGATGATTGATAATAAAAGCACATCCCAGATGTAATTTTGGCAGGTTCCCGTTAATTCTGTTCTCCTTGTACAGCTGCCACTGTAACTCATAAACCTGCTATCAAGAAGGGACTTCAAGTGGCCACCTACTCTCTCCTCAGCAGCAGGATTAAGTTTACAATTTGGCCAGACTAAACAAAGTACGCACATCCCATTTATACATACCCCCACCAAAGGGGATTCTCTTCGCAGCCTCTTCAGTTTTATTTCTCATGCTCAACTTACATCTTCTTTGCTGCCAAATTACTCAACAGGCGTAGCAAGCAGTTTGTTCTCTCTTTATAACAGCTTTTTGCATATTTGAAGACTGTCCCACATTTATCCTGCTTTTTCCAATCTGTATAAACCAAATTCTCTGAACTTATTCACAGGCTGTGATGATTGGTTCTCTGATAATTGTGTTGTTCTTTTCTCAACTTTCCATCAACTGCTTTTTTAAAATGGACACATTATTCCACATTATTCCACATTATTCCAAGCAACAATTTCTTAAGACAAATGAAAGAAAATAGATGTCTCCTCTGTCTTCTGTATGACAAACTTACAGTAGAAGTCCCATCATTTAGAATGTCCAACACGTTAATGCTCATTTTCCACACTGCTTTCCCAATCCCTGTTTTAAGAAATGCCTTTCTGTTTAATCACAGAGTAAAACTAAATACCCAGCAGGCCTGTCTTAAGTCTACTGGGAAACCTCAATTAGTTCTTTGTTATGCTTACAGTCTTTGTGAAAATTACAGTAATTCTCAAAATGTCATGTGAGAAATTCTGTGTTGTGGGATTATAGGAAAATCTGTTTCTATACCATTCTTCATCCCATCCACTAAAAGGCAATGACACTGACCTCTTCATTAAGAACTGTAAATCTCCTCCCCATTGGTTTCTAAAGCCACAACTGGTAACTATCAGGGATATGACCACTGTCACTAAGAAGGTTCATATCCACGTACTGGGCTCTGAGCTACCTGATCCAGTGGTGGGTGTCCCTGTTCACTGCAGAGGAGTTGTACTTGATGACCTTTAAGGGTCCCTTCCAATCCAAAAGATTCTATGATTCTACAGTTATTAAGTGGCAGATGGGAAGGAAGGCACAGTGAGTGTGATGTTGCTGGAAGTGGGGGTATTTCACACTTCCCTTTCTATGCTCATCCCATAGTTTAGTCACCAGCTTCTTCAGTAGCAACAAAGCTCACTTGGTGATGCGAGGTCTGAAAGCTGGTGTAAGTTGCTAAACCCCCTCTAACATTCTGAGAGAAGGTTTTGTGTGCAAAGTATGGCATATCCACCTCTATTCCTTACTGGAAGTGGAAATTGATGCAGAATAGCTGTATTTTTCTTAAGGTAACTTAGTTTATTTATATTCCAACTATTAGTTCACCAAGAAAGACCATCAAATGACAGTCACACAACTTCAGTCAGAACACCAAGGGAGTAGTTCTGCTCACGCTATTGAGTTGAGTTAAAGAGATTAAGACAGAGAAGTTCTGAGGCAGTTCCTGTGTTTCATCCCTTATCAAAAAATCTAACAACCTAATATTTCCTCAAAGATGAAGTGTGTCTGTGAAAAAGAAAACAAAACCTTGGGAAGGTGGAAGAAATGGCATCATCTCTTGCCCATTTCCATCACAACACAGACGCCAGGACACCTCCCTGGATCAGCTCCATAGAGTGTCTGTCCTAAAGAAGATACAGATTTCCATTGTATCTGTCCGGTTTGATGTAAGGTCACGTGCTTTTAGCTAAAGTACTTTAATTGCTTCCTAAGTGCGACCCCAGGATCCGGTTAGATGCCATTTCACCTGCTACTGACAAACCTTTTGAAGTGCTTGATTTTCTTTATCTGGTCAGACAGTGAAAGTTACTGTTTTGTTGAAACTGTAATGAGGATAGAATTGTCTTTAGAGAGGCTTTTGTTCAGTAGAAGCTATAGATTCCCACTTTCCTTTTATTCTGCAGCAAACTCATTACTGTGGCATTGGCCACAAAGCAATGTGTTATCCCTTTCATCCTATCCTTTGTCTTGTTAAGACAAAGCCCCATCTCTTTGCTATTATTCTTTCCTTTTGGTCTATGTAATTAATACCCAGGCCCTTACAAAGTCCTGTTTCTCAGAGTGCATTGGAAATAAACAGAGAGACAGTCTTGGGCAGAAATCCAGGTCACATCATCAACCACCAGGCCCAATAGAAACTTTGTTTGCTTGCTTCACCCGCAGCTATGCTCGTCATTGCTTCCTGCTGTGCAGACAGGACTAATTCTGTTGTTCATTTTGTTTTTTCTGACTTTCCTTCTCCAGTGCTGCCCAACTTCCTGCACCACATACTGTTCCAGCTTTGACAAGCCCTCCTAGTCTGTGAGTTTTGGACTTGCTCTTGACTGAATGTTCCCAGTTCTGTCTTTGTGGAAGGTCACTTTTAGCCACTTTGTTGGTAAGAAATATGTTTAGGTTTCATGAGCTCTGCCATTATCTACAGGACTTATTCTGTGGTAATTTCTCCATGTCTGAACTAGCTTCACATGGCATTTGGTGCCAGAGTTAAGTTACCTGTCTGGCAGGAATATGTAAGGAAGGTGAGTAGTCATAAGGAGGTATCATAGAATCATAGAATGGCCTGGGTTGAAAACGACCATAATGATCATCTAGTTTCAACCCCCCTGCTATGTGCAGGGTCACAAATCACTAGACCAGGCTGCTCAGAGGAGTAGAAGAACATGAATGACACTATGAACATTGAAAATGATCTGAGATACTTACTGTCCTTCCAGAAAAAGATAGCGTTGCTTTATATTTCATGTGTTAATTTATTATTTACTATGATCAGTATATGTATTGACATATAAAAATGAAAACTGTGATATCCAACACATTTTAAAATACATGCAGTTTCTCCACTCAAGGCAGGGAAGTTATGATCTGAACAAGGTAAATTTCATGTGAAAAGAAGGTCAGGCTAGGCCAGAATTTTATGATTTCAGACAACCTCAGCATTTCACAGTAGTACAAAAAATAGCTGTATTTCCAATTTCCTCATAAGCCATACGAATAGCATTAATCAAATATGTTTGAACAAATAGAAAAGAAATTGAGCATTTCTTTCTCAAGAGTGGTTGTAAAAATTGTATGCATGTTGAGGTCTTTTCCCCTTTTTCATCAGGTGTTAAAAATAAGGACAGTCAGATTTTAAACCTACTTTGATAATAAGGTCCAAGTACATAAACATTTTGCGTGAAGCAAAAAGCAAAAGGAGATACTGCTCAGAATGACACTGTAGGAGAAATTACACAAAACATGGCATAATGAATAAAATTTTCTTGAATTATTTATTTTTAGTGCTTTGTTTTATCTCCTCTATCTTGCAAGGCCTGGAAATTGTTCTTGATGAGAGCTTTGAGTGTCTGAGTCTCAAATTAAAACAACACATTAATGTCTTCTATACAGTACAGAGGTAGGAAGATTAGAGTGGAGTGCTTAGAAATGCACTGGATTTGCCACTTTCCACTAATGGGACCACTAGTGTGTACTGCTTTAATTTACTGCCTTAAAATATATCCATGAGATACAGTATTCTTGGATGTATGATGGCTGAATAAAATTTAATAGCTATACAAGTGGCAGAGCAGAACTAATCCTTTCCGAGGTACCAGATCTGTCATAAACTGTATTTATTTTGGAATCTGATTAAAAACATGTCTTGCAGCATTAGCAAGACCTCAGAGAAAGGGAAATCGAACATAGCGTGGGCATAAGAGATTTCAAATGACCGGATCATCTATAATTGGAGTAATTTTTTTCTTCTTATTGAGGAAGGATTTTTTTTTTTTTTCATTTGGTATCAAAGCCTGTTATCCCTTTAATACATCTTCAGAGCCAAGCCTTCCTGTCTGTGAAAAACAAAGAAGAAGCCTTCCTGCTGAAATATCTGTGCTGGGCGTTACATAGCTGAGAAGCTGATGATAAGCGCTCCTCAGTCTAAAACACTACCACACCCCAATGGATGAGTATCCCAATAGTATCAGTGCTACTAGTTTGTTAGCCCTTAGCCCACACCAGGTGCTACATCAACCTTGGCTTTTACTGAAAGAGGATTTTAAAAACATGTGCCATGAACCCACTTGTGAAGTGTTACTGGAGCTGACGAGGTGTAAACGTGACTCGACAAAAATGAGGTAAGTTTATAATTCATTTGAGCACTTAAGTCTAATTACAGTGCTCCAGTCTATTGCCAAACTAATGGATTTAGTGGAGACTCAAACCAAGTCTCTATCATCAAAAGTAACACGTGCTCTCCAAATTCCTGACCAATTATGTCACAGTGAATTCTCCAAGTATTCATTTACTGTCTTTCGTTGGTAGATGAACAAACTCCATGAATGCTATGACCACCTTTAACAGAGACTACAAGTGGGTGCCTAAGCATAGAAAACATCCTTAAAAGCATTACTTGAAGTGATTTACATGATCACTGCAGAGCTAAAAATGGATAGAGTTGTAGCTCAAGATAAGAAGGTATGTGAATTTCTGGTAAGGCAAATCAGACAGTCAGATCTAGGAGAATTTAGGCTCACGTTTTCCAGCAAAACCAAATTGGACAGAGCCTATTTAAGAGTATATTGTTTTACAGTGTACTTCAGGAAAGTCCCATCTTGTGTTTCAAAAGAAAACAATTCCTTCTGACATCCTCTGTCATGAAATAGTTTGTCTGGCTCCAAGACAAGAAAAAAATATACGATTTTAATGGTATTTAAACCTTTAATTCCCACTGATTTAATTCCCACTGAAATAGATAGTCCCTTGCCAACATTTTGTGAGATATCTAAGGATACAGATACAAACATTTAGCAAGATAATATCCACTTGCAGCTCTGCAGAGTGGAATCCTTTTCCTATCTCAGTATTTTTCAGATCACATTAGGGAACTATCTTATAAAGAGGAAGAAGATAGGGAGAGATGTATTCATTTTTGAATGCAAAATATTTGTCAATTCTGTGGAAATGCAAAGTCACTGCCTGAAGCAGTGATTGAGCACCTGGAGGGAAGGCAGGGCCAACCCAGTGGAGCTCAGGTGCATGCAATGAACCTGAGTGACCGGAAGGGATGGAGCCAGAATTCACCCCTTCCCAGACCTCATTTAAGGGTTGGCAGTGGAGGCAAGGGGATCTTGCTGGAGATCTCTGTCTGCCTGTAGCCTTCTAAAGGTAAGTAGTTCTTTTTCTTAATTTTTGTGTCTACAGCTGCTGCTTTGGGGCTCATCCTCATTTGCTGTAAGCAAAGACTTTGCTACCCCACTTTTATTTTTCACTTTTTTTCCTCCCGCACCTTACAGAAAAACTCAGAAGAAAGGCTGAGAGCACCTTTCTGATAACAGACACAGGAAGGTCACTACAGGGGCCAGCAGAAAGCTTATTCCCGCACAAGAGGTCCAAACAAATTTGCTTCTGTAATTTCAGTCCCTGTTTTCTTCAACATGTCCTTTGTTATTACTGTGAGTCCAAACACAGAGAGTAAGTTGTTGATGTTCTGAAACAGAAAGCTACAGGATATTGAGGTTTTCTCCCCCTTTTTTTTTTCATGTATCTCTTAATCAATAAAAGCAACTCTCTTGTACGTGAATGCATCTATTATTTCAAGAACTTGAAGTACTATCTGCAGGAAAAAAAAAAAACATTTCACTTGATTCTTTCTACCAGAAGAGGTATTTAGGAAGTAGATTACACTCAGGGTATAAACAGGACCAGAACCAAGTCTGAAGCTGTGTCCTTACTGCAGACACAGAGATATACAGGCAGAGGGTTTAAGCAAGAAGATCTGTAAGTAGCCAAACAATATGCCTTGTGGAGCTCCAACAGAACTTTATGCTTTCTTAAAATAAATACCTATGCAAGTTTAAGGAAGAGCAGGACATTTTGCTCCCTGACATCACTCGGCATTCCCAGAAAGTGCTTTGCAGTCTCTGCAGTCTTGTGCTTGTTCCTCCCCTTTGGGGTGCGGAGAGAGACATGGGAAGGCTTGCTCCTTGTTCAACACTGTATGGTATATAAGCAGAGGCCTGGTGTGTGTTTCTCTTGAGTATTTACCCTTTACTTCTTCTGAATAACCTTACTTACAATGAATGTAAAAGAAATTGTATCTTCCACATATATTAACCGTAAACACATTCCTCCAAGAGCCCCTATCTCACAGAGCTTAAGAGTAGAGCAGAAATGTAGAATCCTTAGACTAGTCCTCTCTCACTTTTAAGATTTATGAATCAAGGAGCAACCAAACTCTTCAGGAACCTTCTCAGAGGTGTTGAAATGCGTTATCTTCTTGTGGTCTTAACTGCTTACATCACTAAAGCATGTGGCAGCTGTAGAAGGCCATATGGGGGAACAATCCATTTTCACATCAGCATCTACATTACCAGAGGAGGAAGTTTTCACTCACTCTCTGTGTGACAGAAAGCTCATCTGTCCACTTACACACTGCCCTGTCAGGCACTGTTTCTTTCATGTTTAACATACCTCATACATTGAGTTCTAATTTCAGCTGCAGTAGTAGAAAAGGAGTTCCTGCCCGTAAAAACCACATGGGATAGCTTGCAGACCTATTAGAGGGAAACCAGTCAGACTGCAAGATGCAATAATAAGTTTCCCTCAAAATATATCTGATTACGTAACAGATTGCTGTATTAAAAATTAAATAAGGCTTGAAATATGCAGCAATTTGCAGGCACTGGGGAGTGTGCTTAATAAAGAGAGTGCATTAGCTGCTTCTGCTTTTTGAAATGCAGTCTATAAATACTGTAACATCTTCCTATTTCTTTCAGTGTGGGAGGACCAGACTATGCGAACCTGCTTGTTAAAATCAGCACTGAGTTCAGTTTGAATGACGTTGTTTCTACCTCTGCCTTGGTATTAATATTGATCTAATCAGCACCTGACGACTGATTTCTCATGTCTCTGGGGACACTGTACCTTGTGCATGCTCTAAATGTAGTGTGAATATGGAACCTCATCCTTCCAGGAGAAGTAATGGGACCTGAGCAGAATTCCTCCCCTCCCAAGGGCTGCTCAGCACTTCACAGGACTCTATATGACATGAGTTTGGTGGGAGTTATGCTAATGTCTGTGTTAACCCTCTGAGCATAGTTAATGCAAATCAGATGTTTCTCAGGATTAAACAGTTAGCTGGAGCTGCTTTGCAATGGGAGTTAGGAACACAAAGGCACTTTAGAAAAATCCCACTAGGTATCACTATCTATATCTCACAGTTCCCAAACACACTTAAAAAATCAGACCCTTAGGGGCACAGATCTGAGTGAAAGCTATACATTCTCACTAGGTGAGATATAAATTCCTCAGGACCTGATTCACAGCACAGATTCACTGATTCTAAATGCTCATTTTTTCATGGAATGTTATTCACTGGAAAGGAGAGATCAGGAGAACAGTGAGTAGACAAGCAATTGGGGGACTCACTTTCAGGGCACAGCTTATCCTTATCCAAATACCTATTCAAGTATTCTGCACAAGATAAAATAGCTCTACCAAGGAAGACTTTGAGGATGCTGGCACTCAGCTCCCTCCTGGAGCATGTCTTGACCCAAGAGAAGGATCTAACTGCAGGGTCAGAGGTTGGAAGGAGGCATTGCTGCAGGCAGTGTCCTGCAGGGACATGTGTTTGTGGTGGCAGGAGCCCCACAGTGACCATCAGCTAGCTCAACTGATTGCACTGGGCAGGATAGAGGATGGTCCAAGAAATAGAGGGATGGAGGATCTCACACCCACTTACTGCAGGGCTTGGTAAAAAAAAAAATTAGGGTACAGTCATTTTATTCTATGTGTATGATTCCACAGTATTGCTCCTCTCCAGTCATGCAAAAAGAAGTTGTCAATGCACCACCTTTCAGGAGTACTTTGCCCTTTTGTTTTTCTAAAGCTGCATGGGAAGTGCTAGGTAAAATGAATGTGTCTCAGAGAAGTTAAATGGAACAACTGTGCATTGGACTGGTGCAGTTTCCTTCCTGTCACATTCAAACGCATCAGCAGCCCCATCCAAGCACACACTGGGCTAGGTTAGCGAGCTCATCAGGCATGCTATCCTTGCCTTCTGACTTCCTCCTGCAAATAAAAACGGTGGCCCTAATGAGAATTAATTAGGGCTGGGGGTGGAGGCAGGGCGGGGGGGCATCATGTTTTTGTTTGTATTGTTTGTTTTCTATAAACCTGTGGTGGGAAGAAAAAAAATCATATTAGTTCTCCATGCACTATAGTAAATGTAATAAAAAAATGAACACATGGTAATTAGCTTCTCCATTAAGTATACCAAGCATAGACAATAGCAATCGCACAGTGCTGATTACAGACATTATCCTTGCCTGGATTTTTTTTTTTTTCAAACCATTCAATCAACAGCGCTAAATAGAAACTTCAGTGTTCAATATTATAAGACACTAGCTGGCAGTTATACAAAGATGCCTTACACAATGTCATCTGGCTGCTTGCCTGATTCTCATATTACCTTCCTGTCTTGCCTTATACGCTAATACGCATGGCTGATTAGAAGAAAAATGCAGAAGCTGCTTCCTTCTCTTGCTTTTTTTCCTCCAGCTTCATGCCTTGAGGGAAAAAAGGAATCACATTTGCTAATTTCACCACCAGCGCTTAACCTGGGAACAGAGCAATTCCTTTCAATTTCGCAGTAGTTATAATTCATACGCAAACACTGCCTTGCACCAGAGCAGTTGGCGAGTGTTAGATTTCACTCTGAGAGAAATGTTGATTACTGTTGTTGTACAGAAATCCTCCGGTAGCCTCAGTAAGGAGAGTCTCTTGGTTCAAAATAAACATTCAGGGGCTGTACAGTATCCAGGGGTTAGATGTCTGGAAAAAGGATTTCAGACTGAAAATCCCAGAAGCTCAAATGACTCTGGAAAACATCTAGGAACTCCTTAAGTGATCACTTTTGGGTGGATTTGCTGATATCAGCAGGCCCCACTCTGGAGTCCTACTACAGTTAATGCCAATTTCTTCAGTAGCACAAGTTATTCTCATAGGAGGAATATTTTTCTCATGTTTAAAAAAAAAAAAGTGTTTTTCTGTATCCTTGATTTCTTATGGTGAAGCTATACCAAGGCAGTTGTTGCATATCCCATCTTCTCTGACAAACCTTCATTTTTTTCCCTATATAGTTTATTCAGGTTGAATTTGAAGTCTGGTCAGGTGTCCAGGATTTCCAGATGTTGAGCAGCCAAGTCAGAGCTACTTCCATGTGTATGAAAATCCTGGGTCACTGAGCATACATCTGAGCATGCTTTGTACCAGCATAATCGGTGCCAAGGATGCCTCAGACAGATGTCCAGGTGCAAGTCCTCTTCACAGCAGACATCACAGGTCCAATAATTTCTGGTGATAGCACACTCTCAGTGCATCTTTCAGGAAAGTCATGTTGAAAAAAAACCTGGGACCTGGGATTATGAATCTTCTGACATTCTCAATGGGTACAGCTAGGCCTAGGTAATAGATGCAAGTCTACAGGCTGAAATCTTACCCTGCAACCTAGCAATCTGTTTGGGAAACTGAGTAACACAAGAAAATGTGGATCCCTAAATATGCAACCCACGCACCTGTGTGGCAGTGGCCCTATGTCACACAGGACCTCTTCTCTGAGAACACTGCAATTAGTCAGCAAAAACAGGTTTGAAAAATGATTTTCTCTATTTATTCCATCACCACCACAAATATGCTTAGAATTTAATGATGGACCTTCAAATTGACACACACATATATATGCATAAAGAAAAATCTGTATTGGTATATATACATTTTAAAATGCGTGTGTTGCATGAATGGGGGATGCTTAGATCACCCACAGCCCAAATCCTTCTCCTTTTCTATAGCTTTGTGACTGCTATACATGAGCTTATGCAAATGATACTGTATACAGGAAAAGGACTGGAAATGAAATGTTAAGTGAATGGTGATTCTCCTTGAATTATCTGTTTCTACAAAATTTGTGTCAGTGGAGGTAAGTTTCCTGTTTCCCAACATGAGGTCTAGGATTGCCAAGCACCAGAGCAATTTCAGCTCTGTGTTAGCCTGCATTTGTTGGCATGGGAAATCAGGCTGGGCACGTCTGCTCACCTACAATGACCTAAGCAGGAGCTGCTTTATATATAAAATTTACACTGTTTTTTTTTCTACTTTACTTAGAGTTCAGAGGGTGACACAAAACCCTGCATAGCCAGGGGTGTCTCAGCTTATTTTTGTTACCACAAGCCAAGCCCAAGAAGGGTTTCACAAGACCCACCTGAAGCCAAACAGCTTGGTGCTCAGATAAAGAGAGCTTTAAGGAATGCCAGTCTGCTTGTGTCAGTCACCAAGCTCAGGCTGTTTTCTTAAGAGGAGACTGAAGGTAAATGGGGAAAGGAAAACTCATTAGAAAATATGAAATTCACAATACAGGTATGAAATGTGTCTTTTTACTAATCTCAGCAGCTCCTTATCTTCAGTGACTGCATCAGTGGTCATGAGCCCTGCATGGTCCTCCATGAAGGTCATTTTCAAAATCTGGGTTGTATATCATATACCAGGCCACCTAACTACTACTCACCTTTTAACCCAGTGAGTGAAAGTCTACAGGTGTCATACAGAAATGCTGCAGACCTCAAACCCAGCCCCATTCTTCCATATGGGAAAATGATCAAATACTCAGCTTTGATTATGATACATGAATGTATGAGTGTATTCCTGCAGAGGAAATACCTGGTGCTAAAATGTATTTCAATGCAGAAAAAAAAGTCATCAGTGCATGTGGTTGAAACTAGGATCAGAAAATTCAAATTTTTAATTTCTTTAAAGCAAAAATGAAACAAACTGCTAGGGAAATCCATCTTTATCCCTCTATGTGTCTGAGCTGGATACTTTTATGAAACATATCTATTAGCAAAACACAATTTGCTGGTTGCAGAGAAGGAGTAACTGAGTAATACTTTGTGATCCGTGTACTATAGGAGCCACCATGGAATCATTCTTCCTGTCCAGAAAGATTGGGTTCTGACAGACTCAAAAAACCCCAGAATAAAAATAGGGCATAAACATGTGCAGAGCATGAATAAATAAAACCACATCTTGAGAGAGAGAGGTAAAGAAGAGTAACACCATTTCTGTCCCCAGGGTCCTCAGTGCAGTTCAGAGACGCCTTGCCTTGTGTTTCTCCTGGCTTCTCCCACACCACCGCTGTTCACTGCTTGCCCACAGGCACCTTCAAGGCTAGAGAGCAACATTTCCTCCAGACATCACTAACTTGTCCAAAAATACCCTAAGAAGACCTGCGTTGAAGGTCAGCTCTCAAATTCCATAAGCTACTGAGTTTACCCTTTCGAGTTCAACTGAGTTCACCCAATAGTTCAACCGAGTTCATCCTATCAAGGATCAAGCTTTTAACGCCGAATAAGCAGTTACTGTGCCAAACACCTATATGACTTACTATGATTTAGATGTACTGTAGATAATTGGTTTAGGGTCTTAAGTTCTACTTCTTTCAATCTAACAGGAAAAAAAAAAGGGGGGGGGGGGAATAAAAAGGGCAGGAAATGGAAACTTTTCCTAACTATACCATTCATCAACCTCCAAAAATTTTTATTTGTGCTTTCAGCAAAAGGTTAAATTTTTGCATTAGCTAATTTTTAAAGCAAATTTCTTCAAAAAGCACTTTAAATGTGCATCAGTATTTACTATAGAAATGCATTTTGAAGTTTCTTGCAGTTTTTCCATGGCGAAATATTCTGCTTTTGAACATCTTATAGTGATCTTATTAAATGACTTGCACCTCTGATTTTTTAAGCCAATGTGTGGAATGATATGTCCTCAAATGACTTCTGACCTTCTCTATTCCCTTGAAAACCACACTGTTAATACAGGTATGTGCATTTTACAGTAAATATTTTTCACTATTAAATGTGGTCACAAGAAGCCAAAGGTTACCAGCGTTGCCCATGAAACCTGCATAGCAGCTGGTAAAATTATGAATACCCAGACTGTAGCAGTCATTTTTCATCTCCTTATTTTCAAGCTAAAATAACGTTATAGCTTATAAACTACAGCCCAATAAAGTGATGAACTCAGACAATGCTCAGAGGGGAAGGAAGGATGCCTTGGCACAAATTAAGCGCAGTCATTTAGGATTTGTAATAAAGTCTGGCATTCTGCCCATTTGCCAGCCATTAAGTTAAGGGTCATTTAAGCCACAATCAAAATTCTTTTGTTTGCTTTAAAGAAATAAAGAGCTACTTTGAATCGTTTAAATCATTAAATCATTGGAAGACACTTGTCTGTGTTTAAGAAAGGATTCCTGCACTAAGCTGGTGTGGGTACTTTACCCTGACAGACTGTTTTCACACTGTAAAGCAGACTCTTCTGGGCGAAGTTTAGCACAGGGCTGTAATGTACCATAGCAGAGACAAAAATGCAGTGAAGTAATGTCATCGGATAACACTGAAATGTTGGTGAGAAGGAAGCTGGCTGCTGACTATCATGCTCAGACGCACGGCATACCTCTCATCTGCCTCATAGAGAGAGTCCTCCCCAGCTCCTGCAGACCTCAAGTCCAGAATGCCTCTCAAGGTGTGAGCCCAAGGAGGGGCTGGAGCACATCCATCTTACTGGGCACGTGTGGCTGTGGAACAGCGTGAGCACTTCAGGCCATGGTTTTATGAACATCTGAAGGGCTCACCAGGGCCAGCCCTTTCTTTTCCCACAGTCTTCCCTATCTTAATCAACTTTTTCCCTGTCCCAACTCACTCTGGACAATTTGGGGGATTTGGCAATTTGTGAGGAAAAAAAAGGATATGTGGATGGTAATTCCGGCTCTGTGCCAGGCAGGAACTTCATCACTCCCAGGAAAATGGTGTAAAAACAGCATTTATAACATGGAGATGCAGTTCTACAGCTGGTAACAATAAAAGAGGCTTCACTGTATGAAAAGATCAAGCTTTACACCTGTATCATCTAAATCAGGTTGGTTTAAATTCCAATGCCTTCAGTTCTGCAATACATTTTCACCTAAGTTTAATATTGACTTCATAGGGTGACCTTCAGCTTATTTCACAGAAACCTTTTCTTTGGTCTTTTGGTGGGAGAAAATTAAGAATGAGGTTCTTGTGTGGGAGGAATCACGGTATGAATGCTTGTTCAGAATGTAGTATTTAATTTTGCCCTATATACATGAATTTCTCAGCGTATTTGGTATATGTACCCAGAGCTTTCGGTGTATTTTAATTATATCTCAATAAATATTGTGCCAGTTCCCATCATTAATGTCTGGACCACAAGTTTGATTGAAATTTAATTCATTATTGTTTATTTCTAATTGATTTGTGTCTCACCCTGTTCCTTATTTTTTGTGAGAGGTGCTGCTTCACCAGCAGGGCTGATAAATCCTATGGCCTGAAAAGCAAAAAAAAAAAAAAAAAAAGAAGCTATCACATATATGCTGAATTATTCATTTGAGAATAAGTTTTATTTAATCTACTTTATCTCATGTAACTTACTTCTAAGACGTGGACTGAATAAATTAAAAAAACAAACAAACAAAAAACCAGGAGTGAATTCCTTTTAGTTTGTTACTCCATTTCTTACTCCTGTTCCAGTAAAACTACTCTGAATCTGTGTTTATTTTTATATTTTATTTTTTATTCTTACAGCTCTGGGTTCAGACATTACATTTACCCCATGACTGCTCAGCTCCTACCAAAGTCAGGGTACTGACCTAGCATGTATGTCACGTCATTTAAATGCATTATTACAATAACTGTGGTTGTTGTTACTTTTATTAAGGAGCAAATGTTTTTGGCAATTTTATTAGTTTGCTACTTTTTTTTCCAGTTGTAAGGTCAATAAGAACACAGATGTTGTAAAGTGTTGGGTGATCAATAAGTATACAGAGAAGACAGGCTTAGTAAGATTATCACATTGGAAAAAGATAATCATAGATAAACGAAAGTGCTCACTGGTGTTGTAGGCTCATGAGAAATTCCACAAGGAGCCATCTCCAGAAACATCCTTAAAGCTCTTAAAGGGGGTCTAGGAGAGGTGCAGCCAGGCTCCACCCCTTCCAGTCATACAGCTGAATTGCCTTCACCTGTGCTCCCATGGCTGACTCAGTGCTTGCCTCAGGTGGTCAATCAAAGGTTCAGGCTGTGATTCAACAGTTCCCATACACCAGTCATGGCATAAATTATTCAGGTGTAACGCTTTTCTTTACGCTGGTCATCATTTCACTGAGACATTAACAGAGGCAATTCTCCTTTGGTAAGAAACCAGCTGTTAATAGGTAAACTAGAGGAAACGTAGTGCAGAGAACAGAAGCTGCTGCACAGCTAACATCTATAGCCCCACCTTTAAGAGTGAATTTTTGGTTGGACTAGATAATCCATACAGCTTGCTGTAGCCCCAGGCTCAGTGTTTCATATAAATCACACTCTTGGCATTTACAGCACAGCACACATGTTGTGGGTTCTCAGCAGAATTTTGCCAAGGAGCTGGCTGAACTGAGACATGTCAGATCAGGTCAAGGCTGAAAGGAATGAAAGTTTCTCATTTTAGCAAGAGAGTAACAAATGGTGGGATATGTCATGTGAACACACAAACATTTGAAAACACAGAATCAAAGAATCTTCAAGGTTGGAAAAGATCTTCAAGATTCTCAAGTCCAACTCCAAAGTCCAACTGCCAAGCTCAACCATTCATTAGAAGCTGACAGATGAACTAAGCACATAAGTGGGTTGCTAACTTTAGTGACAGCTTAGCATGGTCAAAAGGCCATCCAACATTATTATCCTGAGTCACCATTAGATTACCATTTAGTCATCACTACCTGTTGTACAGAAAAATGACCTTGTGAGTGAGGTATTGGCCAGGGATGGGGAGCTCGGCTGCAGTTCCCAGTCCTGCTGCAGGGGCTGCATGTGACAGGATTAGATGGCAATATTCTTGTACACAATGGCAGGTCATTCTTCTGATAGAAACCGGAAATAAACAGGTACTGAAAAGCAATTCAGTGTAAGCAGGGCTGTTAGGGTGCAAAATGAGATGCTGGAATAGTTATTCAGTATATGCAATATCAGGGTTGGCCCCAAATGAACCCACATGAATATAACATATATAGCAATATTTAAAACAAGCTCTTTTGCTCTCTGCATTTTTCAGGTCTTCATTTGCAAAATAAGAATAATATCCTGCTTTGTACAATAATTATTTTGTAGAACCATAGAAACATTAAGGTTGGAAAAGTTCACTAAAATCACCTCGTCCAACCATTAGCCCATCCCCACCAAGACCACTAACCATTTCCATCAGTGCCCCATCTTCATATTTCTTAACATCTCCAGGGATTCTGACTCCACCACCTCCCTGGGCAGCCTGTTCCAATGCATCATCACTCTTTCTGAGAATATATTTTTTCCTAATACCCAACCTGAATTTCCCCTGGCACAACTTGAGGCCATTCCCTCTTGTCCTATCACTGTTACCTGGGAGAAGAGGCTGGCCCCACCTTGCTACAACCTCCCTTCAGGTAGTTGTAGAGAGCTATAGGGTCTCCCCTGAGCCTTCTATTCTCTAGACTAAACAATCCCAGTTCCCTCAGCCATTCCTCATAAGACCTCTGCAGCAGACCCCTCACCAGCTTCATTGTCCTCTGGACACGCTCCAGGGCCCTTCTTTCTTGTAGCAAGGGCCCCAAAAATGAACACAGTACTCCAGATGTGACCTCACCAGTGCTGAATACAGGGGGATGATCGCCTTCCTGCTCCTGCTGACTGCACTACTCTGATACAAGCCAGGATTCCATTGGCCTTCTTGGCTACCTGGGCACACTGCTGGCTCATGTTCAGCTGGCTGTGGACTGATGCCCTCAGATCCTTTTTCTCCATGCAGCTTTCCATTTCTTCTGTCTTGACGATTTGGGCTGTAAATACTTGGAGTGTATAACTTTTCTCAGTTTGTAAGCAATGCTTATAGCCCAGAAGTCCTGACTTCACCTGGTAGCACTGCTGCCATACAGGTAAATAAGTATTTTGTCAGTCTTTGAGGGTTTATATGAGTTTTGGTTTTAGAAGAGCCAAGATTAGCATTTTGCTGGGAATTGCAGAGTCTTTAGTCAAGCATGGTAAATGCAAGTGAGTCTGAGAAGCAATTTTCAGATAATACAGTGCTAGGATAATCTTCAGTAGTAGTGAAATAAATGAAATGCAATGAAATAAGCAGGTTTTTCAGAGCATTGTTTATTTTTTAGGCATCACTATTTTTAATTCCTTAAATAGGAACCAGGATTCATCATACTGTATTCTAACATTCTAGCACAGTACATACTTCCTTCTAATCTGAGTGCTCTCTGTAAACCTTTGTCCACTCTTGAAATATAAGAAGACTTTTTATAGAATTCATAATCTGGGAGGTAAGGGTTTCACTTGCACTCAGCAACTGGGACCGTCACAAGAACTGCACAAATAAAATTGTCAGTGATATAGCTGAAATCTAGAGTGAAAGTACCTGAAATCTCTGGGGAAAGATCTTTCTTCCAAAATATCCAGCCTGGCTTCCCAGAGCTGGGAGCCTCAGGTGGTTCGGTCAATATTACAGGAAGCTGCCGCTTTGGGGGCATAACTGTTCAGACCCCTAAGCTCAAGAACAAGAAGGTAAATGTCTCCTAGTGAACTCCCTGTGTTCCTTGTACTCACAGAAAAGACAAAACCTTTTAAGATTTTTATTTAGCTTGAATTTAAATGCTAGGTTTTGTTCCTATTTATTTATTTATTTATTTATTAAATTATCAGACAGAAACAATCTCTTCTTTCCTCACAGGAAATATTCTAAGGCTTCAGGGGCTTTTTCATGATTATTCCTATAATTTTATCTGAAAATTGTCAGGATCATAAGCAAATGCAGAAAACTCGTGGCTTCACACATTATGATAAATAAATGTTTTTTCTCTACAGACTAATGAAACTTGCTCTCTAGGCTTTATCCATTAAAGTTTAAAGAAACACCCTTTGGCATGTTGCAAACGCTTTTACCTGCAGAATAATAACATTTCCTTCGATTAAAGCCTGGCCATCTTACAGATCATTGATTAATAGCAAAAAAGTGTGACAAGACTTTCAAGGAGGGAGTGGATATTGAATGGATCTCATATTTTGCAAAGGACTCACATTTTTCTTTCTTCATAAAGAATAGTTTCCTGGTGAAAGATGGAAATGAAATCAATTTTTTTTCAAATAAATGTTCTTTCAGTCACTCTGATGTGTGTCTTTACATAAATACGAGTTTGTTTGATTTTCAGTAATTCTCCTGCTAAATCCAATATCCTTGTAAACTAGCCACAAGGTTTTCATGTTAATCAGTCATTTCATAACTCCAAAGACATTTTCCTCTTCATCTAATCATCTTTCTTCATCGTTTGTCCCACTGCATCTCCATGTGCATTTGGCATTGGCCACCTCAGTGACGTTCCATAGTCTTCTAAGAGGCAGCCTACTTGCATGCCTACAAGTCACAGAATTATAGAATCGCCAAAGTTAGAAAAGACCTCCAAGATCATCCAGCCCAACTGTCCACCTACCACCAGTAATTCCCCACTAAACCATGTTCCTTATTACAACAACCAAACATTTCTTGAACACTTGAACAGTCTTTTCAGCTGACTGACAGGTGAACACCTGCTGTGCTATGGGTATAACACTGACCTAGTGGCAGCAACAGAGGATGTTGATTTTTCATCTTTTTGAATGGTTGGTTTTTATAAAACTGTGGAAAGAGAGGTTGATGCTTCTTGCTGCTTCTACATAAACATCCTCTTGAGAGTTCAGAGCATTTCATTTCCTGTATGAGTTGTATGCATCCCTTCTATACTCTTTTGTGGCTTATTAACATATACATATTTGAGTACTATAGGCACAGGAATTCTCCTAAAGTCATCCAGATCTTCATTAAATTCAAGGCCATTAGATTGTCTGCTTTTTTTATCACTGGCCAATTATAGATCACTTCTACCTGGAGCCTGAAGATTTGCTTCTGACAAAAGCACGGTTTTTTACAGAGGCACCAAATCCTGATGAACATCCTAAGGAATGGAAGAAAAAAATCCTGTGGATAATCTGCTTAAGTGAAAATCACTATTAAAAATATGTACATTATTTTTTCGGATTAATTTCTCTGCTTTCTGCTTCCAGGCATTGATTCTAGAGGAGCTCTTTAGAGAACTTTTTGTTTTGTTTTGTTTTTCATCCAAGTATTTATACACTGTCTCCAAGTCAGTTTTCAGTCTTCTCTCTGATAAAATGAACAGACTGAGGTTTGTGAGCTTTTGCCTGTGAAGCATTTGCTCCATGTCCTCTCATCATTTTTGTGTCTCTGTGATATTGTCTCAAATTTCTCAACAACTTTTTAAAAGTGAATGTGCCAGAACAAAGAGAGTTATTCTAGCATTTATCTCATTCTAACATGTGGAAGTTAAATCTCTTCCTCATTTTTCATCAGTGTTCTCCAGTGCACATATCCCTAGGCTGCACTTTTTGGTGTGTTGTGAAAACAGTTTTGGAATCTGGACTTTCAGACCCCTAAATCCATAGAAGAATCCCATTCAGCAAAATTTGTTATTTAGTATTGCACATTTATTCATTGAGACTATTATTTAGCCAGTGCTTAAGCCCATTTTACATATTCAACAATGGTATTTTAAGAAACAGTTTTATAAATAAGGGTTAAATGCAGAATGAAGCTAAATGTTTTAAAGAAATCTTTCCATCTATCTTGATCAACCAAAAAATTTATTTATTTTTTAATATTAGGTTTGTTTCACTTTGCCATAAGCCCATATTGTTTTGCATTTATACATTTCATTGTGTATCTTTTATTCCTTTTCATGGATAATAGTTATCCAGATTCTTCAGTTTCGCCTTATACTGATGGCATATTAACCATTTTCTGTGTCCTCTATGTTATCCTTGATTTGTAAATATCATCATTAATTTAGTTTTTTTTCCAGCCATCTGTTTTTTCCCCGGGGTTTCCATGGTCTTTTGGAGATTTTGGAAAAGTTTTGCCATTAAAAAAAAAAAGATCTTTAATAGATACCACCATCTTCCTTAGTCAGTAGTGGAATACAATACAATACAATACAATAACTCCTAGCATTAACACAGTAAAGTACTTCATTCTCCTTCTTTCCAAATACTCCAGAGCCCAGTTGCCTTTGGCATGTCTGAGGAAGTGTCAAATACTTTATAGTGTACTGCACATTTTGTCAACATACTCCTCCCTTGCTCTTTTTTGCCGTTGGTTTTATTGAACAAACAGAATTTGGTGGATGCTGTGATTCCTGTTCAGTCTGCTTCCAGTATGGGTGGCAGGAGTCTCATGTTAATTTTTATGAACTATGGTTATTAACTAAAAGTGTATTTTATCATACATTGACATTAAGGAATTTGGAAAAGAGAAATCACACACTGTGTGACCTTAACTCTGCAAACTGAGTCTTCCATACCCATGTCATTCTGAGGCTTCCATTTCTCATTCAGATGCCACTGGCCTCACCCAGAGGTTCAAAGATACTGGGAAGTTCTACACCAGTGCATGAACTGCGGGTGTTGCACCGTAAGATTTGCTGTAGATGGAACTATCCAGAGTGCCATTGGCCAAGGATCTGAGAGCAGCAAGATGAGACCCAAGACTTTGGCTGTCTTCACTTCCACTTCACACTGATGAAAGAGAGTCTGAAATGAAATTTAATGCATATACATTTAACAAATAGATCCTTGGAGATGGTACAGTGTGGGAAGAAGAAATTAATTAATGTAGCAATGTTGACAAGAACAAAATATATGTACTGGCCAGAAAGAAATGCAGGATGAGATCCCCACTGTGATGTTGTGCTGCAGCATCCCATCCATGGTCCTCAGCAGTTTCTCTTGGTGCTGTTTCCTATGTTTTCATGCTTGTATGTAAAATCACGTGGGTTTTTTTAGGTACCTCTGTGTGTACCAATCTGTGTCTTCAGATGGTTCAGATGGCAAGTTCAAAACATTGAGGAACTTCTTCTGCAAGGTCCTGAGTAAAAGGCAAGGTAAATCACCAGCATTTCTGCTTCTCTTCTACCTCTACCATTAATTGACCCTCATGTCTACTGAGCCCCTCTCCAGCAAGAGGAGAGCAACAGTCTCAGAGAAATAGCTTCCCTTTTAAAGCAAGAACCAATTTTCACTACTTTATTTATCAAATGAAATAAGCATTTGGGCAGAAAATCCTCCCTCAGAAAAATATTAAAGAAAGCACACAATGACCTGCCTCATTGCTTATGCAGTGCAGGTAAAGCTTTCTTTGGGAAGGGAATCAGGATTGCTTCTCATATTATTTACTTTTGTTTGTTTGTTTGTTTTCTTATTAGACCAAAAATATTTTTCCTCTCATTTGAATAATCGTGATTAGTGCAGTACCACCTGTGACAGCTGTAATGATCATTTGATAAAATAGATAGAAGGCAGAAATAATATGAAACTGCCGTTGAAAGTAGAAAGAAACTGAAAGGAGGGTTTCTTTGATCCTAACTGGAAAAATGGGTAAAAACATTTATTATTTAGACTTGTAGTACTCTTCATGTATATTAGAAGTGACCTTTCTTGTTCTATGGCATCCATAAAGTCTCTTTTATTGAACCAATTAAAGTGTAGAGACATTGAGAAGGTGATATTAAAAATAATAGATAAAGTAAAATAAAATGGGTTTATAAGCAAACATGAGAAAGCACTCAGGTTCAAAATACATTTCTCTGTTGCTTGGCTAAGCAGGGTTAAAAACTCCACATATCAAAAGGAAAAGAACACATAACTGCTCACTGAGAGTGATAAAACAGAAGCAGATTATCACAAAGCAGTTTATCATTAGGATGAGAAGGAAGAGGAAAGAAGAAAAGAAACTGAGAAAATTTTACAAGAAAATTTGAACTTTCTGTAATATGTGTGCCATTCTTAATTATCCATTAACTAAGTTCTTATTGTAATTTTTGGCCTGTACCTCACATGGCAGCTGGTGTCTGCATTAGAGATTTAAGGAGTTCTGATATAAAACAACTCCCATGTTGTGAATAAGGGAAGCTGAACACTTAAAATTAAAGCCAATCTTAAAAATGAAGCGCACCTGAAGTCCTGTTTTGACCTCTGCCAGTGTGAAAAAGACAGTGTGACGTCTTCATCTCACTGACCTTCTGTTTGATGGCTGTAGAAGTGCAGCAGCTTTGTAGAATCACTCAATGGCTGAACTTCATTGTCAAAGCAAAGAGCTCAATAACAAATGAAATATAGAACCATTTTTTATCTCAAAGTAATAGTTGCACAGTGCATTATAAGACATTAAGATTGTGTCACGGCTCTGAGTACATCTGAGATGTTTTTGGTGTTGCCTTTCTTCTGCCCACAATGAGAGCATCCTGACTGTTAACTGCTACTTATCATAAAGCACTGTATTTCCAAGGTGTGTATATCCCCATATGTCAAATATCATAGCTGTTATGCCTCCCAAATGCAGTCAGATCATCATGGCTTTTTAATTTAATAGCAATGGCTTAATTGGATCAGCTCATCTGCTAGAAAATTACAGTACCACAAAGTAAACACGTTAGCACAGTGGGAAACTCCTGCTTGCAGACTGCTTCTTGTCCTGCTTTGTTCTTAGGTTCAGTCTCCAGCCTGGCTACACATGGCCCTGCTTCCAGCTGACTAGGCTGTGGAGAACTGCAAAAGCAAGAGAAACTTCCTCTCACCTTCCAAGGCTCCAGAGAGCTCAGAGCTTCATAGATGAGATGTTGCTAGGTAAGCGTATAAACGAAGGCTGAAGATGTAACCTGGTGACAATACAGCTTGGTAGCAGAGTGCTTAAAAATTAACTATACATACTGAGATTTGTTTTGGTCATCATCTTTTTCAGACAGGTAAGTGGTTCAGTTATTTATGAATGTTAAAGCTAGGAGGGATTTCCATGTTCATTTTGTTGCTGTCTGCAATGTAGAAAAAGTCAGAGGGTTTCATGCAGCAATGTCTGTATCAAGTCTGTAATTCCAGGTGACTTCTGGCCAATATACAGTATGGAAAGACATCTAGCTTTCTTTAAGCAACTCAAATGGTTGAAATTCATCTTCCACAGACCAGGTAACTTGTTCAAATATGTAAAAAAAATTCTACACTGCATAGCCCAATAATGCAATGTGTGTACATGTACATTCTCATTAGCCCTGCAGAGAGGCTGAGAAAAAGGATGAATCATAGAATCATAGAATCAACAAGGTTGGAAAAGACCCACAGGATCACCCAATCCAACCATTCACCCATCACCAATAGTTCTCACTAAACCATGTCTCTCAACACAGCGTCCAAACGTTCCTTGAACACCTCCAGGGTCGGTGACTCCACCACTTCCCTGGGCAGCCCATTCCAGTGCCTGACCACCCTTTCAGAGAAGTAGTATTTCCTAAAATCCAGCCTGAATCTCCCCTGACGCAGCTTGAAGCCATTCCCTCTAGTCCTATCACTAGTTACACGAGAGAAGAGGCCGACCCCCAGCTCACTACAACCTCCCTTCAAGTAGTTATAGGGAGCAATAAGGTCTCCCCTGAGCCTCCTCTTCAGTCACAGGCTAAGTGTTTTCTTGGCCTTACTTACTAGAACAGCAATGATCAGAACAGACTTAGCAAACTCCAGAAAGAAAACAGAGACACAAGGTATGTCAGTGCTTACATAGCAGCACACTCTTGGGTTTGGGCTTTCCACTACCTGTGCTCATCTGCCATTATCTTCAGTATCACTGTATGGCTTTGTACTGTGTAAAGGTCCTCTGAGCTGTGTACAGTAAGAGATCTAATAGCTACATGAAGCTAAAATCCACCATCATTTTCAAAGGGTTCCATTGTTGAGTCTGGAGAGGAGGAAGCTCAGGGGAGACTTTATCACTCTCTACAACTGCCTGTAAAGAGATTGTAGCAAGGTGGAGGATCAGCCTCTTCTCCCACGTAACAGCAATAGGATGAGTGTTAATGGCCTCAAGTTGTAGAAGCGGAGGTTCATATTGGATATTAGGAAAAATTTCTTCTCAGAAAGAGTGGTGATGCATTGGCACAGGCTGCCCAGGGAGGTGGTGGAGTCACTGTCCTTGAAGGTGTTCAAGAAATGTTGAGATGTGGCACTGAGGGACGTGGGTAGCTGGCATGGTAGGGATGGGTTGGTGTTTGGACTAGATGATCTTGGAGGTCTTTTCCAACCTTAATGATTCTGTGATTCCTTGATCATCTCTATAACTTGTGACTTGTTCAATACCTACAGTTTTCATTTCTTTTTTCTCCTGAGACAAGGTATACTGACATTTGGTGCTCAATCATTCCTTCTCAATAGGCAGAATGACTATCAGTTTTCTCTCCCCAGTATGCAGGATTATCTTCATAAATGTGAAATTTCCTCACTTGTTCCAACATAAATGGGCAGAATACTGAACGCTGTAACACAAGACATGAAAGTTGCTAATATATTTTCTGTTTTCTCCCATTCCCCTGTCTTCCTAAATTTTACATTTAGTATTTCAAAGGTAGCAAATTTTAATTACTGAAACACATCAATCACTGGCTTTAGGACCACTGTGAAAAGCAAATTAGATTTCCTTGTGTATTACAAAGGTCTTTCCTTTGTTTTGCAATAAAAATGGCATAGCACAGCCATGAAAAGCACAGACACAGAAAAGACAAAAGAAAAGAACTGGACTGTGAATACAAACTGCATATTTATAGTGATTGACACAACACCTTCCGAATCAGAGCACTGTTGACTTGCCACATAAAGGCATATTTTCTAGTGTGAAGGTGAATAGGTGCTGAATACAGTTCAGGAACTGCATTCATGTACACAAGTTAGAAGGGCCAAGAATCCCCCTGTGTTAAGGCGCTGTTATGCATCAAATATAAGAATAGCCAAACTGGTGAGAACCAAAGTTGGCAGGAGGCAGGCTTGGAGGTTACAGCTGCCATAAGGGGTAACCTGAGAAGGACTGAGAATAAGGCAAGAACAGACTATCTCCTTCTGTGATACTCTCCCAGCCACCACCTCTTCCCAGCTCTGGTGTTAAGCCTGGTTTCTGTCTAGTTGGTATCCCCTGATGCATTTTTTTTTTCCATTCATATGTTCAGTCTCCCCTTCGTCCCCCCTAAACCTTCAGTGCTCACTAAATACTAAGGCAGGCAGGCAGTATTGCTGATGAATTACCTGCTGCATTAGGAATAACTCACTTCTGTTTGTTTTGAAGCTTGTTCCCTCTATCTTACTCTGATGATCCCCGGTACTTATAGTGGAAGAGACAGTGAACAATCAACCCCTATCCATCCTCTCCAGCTCACTCCTGATTTTATAGCCCTCTAACATGTTCCCTGTAATTTGTCTCTTTTCCAGAAAGAAGAATCTTATCTTACTTAGCTATTCCTTGCACAGAACACATCCTATATATTGATAGCCCTTGACAATCAAGGACAATTGAACCTTTTTCCAGTTCCACTGTATTCTTTCTGAGATGAAAAGAACAGAACAGTACAAAGACACAGACATGCCATGCATTTATATAAAGGCATAATGATTAACTCTGTTTTGTTCTCTATTGCTTTACCAATAGTTCCTAACATTTGTGATTCTTTTTGTTCAGTACTAAGCACTGAGATGTCACTTTCATGCAATTACCAACTGTATCCTCAAATTCTCTCTCCAAAGAAGTAAAGGTTAGGACAGAACCTCACAATTTACAAATGAAACTGGGACGATGTCTTCATGTATGCATTTCATTTCATCATCCACCTAGTCTGCTCAAAGCTACATTTTCACTCCTATCTGCCTTTGCAGTTATATTCAGTTCATAGCAATGTATCAGTATCTACTAGGAGCACAATACACCAAAGCCTGCACACAGAAGCCTGTATTGCTGTTGCTTCAAGCTGAAGTGTCCTCCTGAAACATCAGTGTGAGCAAAGCCAAGGCAGGAAGCACTGGGGAGGGGGAAAAAGAAAAAAGAAAAAAAAATGGAACACGGAAATACATGAACAAAGTTTAAAGAGCTTTCCATCAGTAAGATATTAACAAATCACCTCCTTTTGGAAATCGATACTATAACTTTTTGGTCATTTTATAAAGGAGAAGGTGAAAGTCAGCATCTGTGTTTGTGCATGGAAATCTCATCTAAGAGCTGGAATTGAAAATCAGGAAAGAAGTTTTAAAGGCTTAGGGAATTTTGTCTTTATAATGAGTCTCCTCTGGGCATATCTAGCCTGTGCCACTGCTTTCCTTGTAAACTTTGATAGTTTTTTTATTGAGATTAGGGGAAGTTCTTATTACGCCATAATAAACTTTAAATTTCTTTGCAAACATGATAAACAAAGCCCAGAAAATCACTAGAGAAGTCCTTCTGGGGAGACACAGAACAGAGATCTTGAACTTGTTTGTACTGACTTCAGTGAAGAGACATTATCACATACAGCATCATACATTTGTATGAACTCATGGTATTTTGCCAATGTGCAGTAATGCAGTTTTGGCCTATGATCCAAATTATGACTGAAAGAGTGATTTCTGGTTCTAATTTTAGGTGTGTTTTCTGCAAGGCTATTACCACTTACATACCTTTTTAATGCTTTTTTGGCACACACCCATTAATTGCTCACTGAAAAATCTGGGGAGGGTATGTTGAGGGTTGTTTTCCACCATTTTACTTATCCTAATTTTCCCTAACTTTTGGCCCCAGACAAAGTACTTTATTTCACGATAGCATTCCATCAAACAGCCTTGCGGTAGCTTAAAGGCTGACAGCTCATTCAAAGTGAATAACTTTATAACAACAGTTGCAAAACATTTTTTTTGTTATACGGTATAGCTATTTTAGTCAAATTTCCATAAAGCACCCTCTTTCCTGCTCCACGCATACTTCAGAGGGCTGCAGAACATTTCATTTGTCCCAGGTTACTATAGTGCTGCTGCCCATCGTTACAATTACTGTTTCATTTTTCTCTACAGCTCTGCTGAACTCTTTCATATGTTAATCCAAGTAACAACATTTGCAAAGTTCTTAGAAATCCATCTGTGTAGGATCATTATCATTACTGATAGTTAAGAATCTTCTACATGCTCCCAGAAATACCTGTATTTATTTTATTTTGAGCTAGTCTTCAGGAAATAAGATGGCACAATTCATCATGGTCCAAGTGTGCAATTTGTGTTCTTAAGGTCATTCATAATAATAATAATAATAATAAAAAAAGGTGATGCAGACTGAGAATTCTGGGCAGCAGGGCAAGACCTTGACAGCTGTAGTCCATCCCATCAGACAGGGTATGTAGGGAACACCCTAGAAAGTTCTTCTATCCAAGCCATCCAATCCATCAGATTCATCCAACCCATCTGATACATCCAACCCATTCAATCCATCCAAACCATCCGACAATGCAAACCAGACTGTGAGAACTGGCAGCTGGGCAAGCTCCAGCTAGATCCATCCTTTTCTCTCTCCATCCTCCCGACCCCTACCTATTTTTAAACTCTTGGTAACCTGTACCAACAGGTCACAACACATTAATAAACCTCCCAGGGCACTGGTGGTCCAGGCTGTACCTGATGCATGACTGAGCGTTTCAACCCTGGTTGCATGTTCTGATATTAATTGTGTTTGTCATGCTACGTAAGGGCCATGATCAGCAGCTGGCCTCAGGCAAAGGGAAAGTAATCAGTCTTTTGGAGAACTTTTCCAGTGACTGCCAAGAATTTTCTGCATGAGGAAGCCTATTAACAAGCATCATGTGAGAGAGTGTTTACAGAAAGTCAGAAAATGCTGACCCAGGCTAAGGAAAATGACCCTGCGACGTAGTTTCACAGTTGAATAACTCTCTGATATTTCATTGAAGGGATTTATAGATAAGAGTTGCAAAATAACTATTTAAAAGTATTTTAAAAACATGTTTACAACCACAACAGCCTGGTCCCACTCACTAATTTTTGAGAGGAGATCACATCGCAAAGGAGGAAGGAATATTAACTGCGGTGTGATATCTGTGCAAAGTAGAACCTCAAGGGTCAGGGGGACCATCTGGCCCTCCAGCTTGTCACTCCCTGCTGCACCTTGTGACTGAGTTGCTATGATGATGGCCCTGAGAAATCCCTCAAAAGTTAACTTCATGTGTTCCTAAATGAAGTCAATAAAATCTCAAGACGTGCAATGAAAATAAACCGCACAACTACCAATGGCAGGTATTCTATTATTTATAACCCAAAAGGAAAAGGGCATTTTTAAATCCCTTTCCAGGAGCTTTGCCAGAGGAGTGAATATTCACATTAACTATGTGTTTTAATGTTGTTACAATTTTGTTTTCTGACGCTATAAATGTATATTCAGTGCTGAAATGTGGAATTTAAGTTTTTAGACTGACAAAATCATTTTCATCACTAAATAACATATCTTAGACAATTCTCTCAGACAAAATATTCATTAATTATATCAACCATTTCCTTGTGTTTGCCTCTAAAATCTCTAATGATTGTAGAATCATAGAATCATTAAGGCTGGAAAAGACCACTAAGATCATCCAGTCCAACCAGCAACCCACATCCACCATACCACTAAACCATGCCCCTCCGTGCCACGTCTACTCACTTCTTGAACACTTCCAGGGACAATGACTCCACTGCTTCCCTAGGCAGCCTGTGTCAGTGCCCAACCACTCTTTCTGAGAACAAGTTTTTCTTAATATCTAACCTGCAAACAATCAAAGTGTAGCAAGTTCCCAGGTGTTTGTGAGTTGCTTGCCCAAGCCTGTCACCAGGGATTTACAGAGCCCTTGGTGGAGCAGTGCCAATGCTCTGTCATGTCATGTCATATCTGTCACCTGTGTGATCGTCCCCTTGTCACTGAGCTATGGCAGGGGCACTGGCTTTGTGCCCCATCTTTTCCATCTGTGCACAGCTGCTGAGACTTTATTAGCTGTATTTAAACCCAAAATGAAAAAAAAAAAAAGAGCAACCAAACCAGTTGCAGCAGAAGAGATTAGTCCAACTTGTTGCCACATGACATGCCTGAGTTAATACTCAGTACTGCTGCTTTGAAATAGTGACATTTCCATTAGAAAAGCCACTAATCGAATCACCCTGAACCTAACTGTCTGCCTCTGTAACTGAGATTCTATCTACAATGGCATTTAGCATAAACTGTAAACACAGAAAAATGAATTTTCCTTTTATGTATTACCCTGTGCTCTTAGCAGATAAATTTCAAAAGAGTGCATGTTTTATCTCACTTCCAAACTTCTCCACCTTGTGTCCTCCTGTGCCTATGGGAGTGATGCACAGACCCTTAGCTGCATGCTTTGTGTACCTACACATACAGCAGTGATACTATACACGAAGTTTTGGGGCAGTTTATTAAACAACCTTTACCACTGCAGGTGAGCTCGGCCAATCAGTTGTGCTCAACAGCTGTTTATGAGGGTGGATATGGGGGAGAAGGGGGAATGGTCTTAAACTGGGACAGGGGAGGTTTAGGTTAGATATTAGGAAGAAGTTTTTCACACACATAGGATGGTGACACACTGGAATAGGTTGCCCAAAGAGGTTGTGGATGCCCCATCCCTGGAGGCATTCATGGCCAGGCTGGATGTGGCTCTGGGCAGCCTGGTCTAGTGGTTGGCGGCCCTGCACATAGCAGGGGGGTTGAAACTGGATGATCATTGTGGTCCTTGTCAACGAAGGCCATTCCATGATTCAGTGATTCTATGAATCTTCCATCTTCCAATGGAAATCAGTATAAATTGCCTGTACTCCACATTGGCCATGCAGATATTGAGGAGTATTTCAGCAATGAGGCAGCCACACTACCCCAGCTCCTCCCAGAGCCATGCACACAGAAATACCTGAGCCAAAGGGCCATGTGGCCTCTTAGCTCATAAAGAGTGAGTCCTTGGTGAAGATGCACATAGCTTCCATCACCTGATGAAGGAATGTGTTAACTGAAGCGCAGGGCACATCCTGGCTCCATCAGGGCAGCACAGACCTGGGGTGCTCTGCTTAGACAGCCTGAGGTGAAGCTGGGCTCCTTTCGATGGTGATATCTGTGGATTGAATGGGTGACCTTAACCCAACAGGCAGTGTAACTTCCCAATGAGTCTGTGCAGGAGCATTGGGCTGCCTGCCCGAGAGCTGCTCGTGCTAAACATTAATAATTAACACCGCTGATGATAGGGAGGAGGCCAAGGAAGTAGTCGTAAATGACCTGGAGAGGTCAGAAATATTGGCAGGAAATATCAGCCCCTGGCTGAAGTAGGAAAAAAAAAACTTGTGGATAGGCATTCTTTAAAACAAGCCTGAATGCAGAACTTCAGTGGGATGGAGAAAGCTCAAAGAGCAGCTTCAGAAATGCATCTGTGAACAGCAAACTAGCAACAGTGAAATGGAAGCAGAAAAGGCAAAAAAAAAAAAAAAAAAAAAAATCCAAGATGACATGACTGTCTGGTGGCACTTTTTGCCTGCCCACTTCTCAAGATTTTCATGTATACAGCCCAGAAAGAAACTTTCCCCTCTGCCTGCAAATACAACTGATGCTTATGCTGTGATTGGAGCATAATAATTAATACTAAGATGCTAATAGAATTTAAAGCACGTCTAGAGAAAATTACTGTGAGAAGCAATTCTTCTTACAATAATAATTTGAAATCACAACTTAAATCTTAATTTCCAAAAATATTTACTTCTTTAATAAAAATAAATGAAATTATAGTTCCCACATCTCTACTAGTTAAAAAAAAAAAAAAAAAAGGCAAGCTTTCTTTCTGTGAAAGTAAAAGTGTCTTTTCCAGGAAATATATTTCAATCAAAATTTAAAAGTGGTTGAAAACTCATCTCATCTTATTCCCCTCTCAGGAAGGGGAGTTTTCAGGCCTCCAGTGCTGCTTTCACTGCTCTAGGTCAGTCTGAGAGGTCTTGGGGCAGATGAGATTGTACCACGAACCACTATGCATCTTCATCACTGCAGCATCATGCTCTGCTGTATGGCACAATGCTGCAGCTGTTCACCTTTTTTAATTCCCTAATATTTTCCCATTATTTAGCACTTGAGAGATTGGTTCTCCAGCTGCTTGGGACCTCATCTGCTGCCAGCACACTGTGTAATCCAAATGGATTGGATCACCAAACTGAGCAAACAATAAAATCTATACAACTATACAAATGATACATTTTGCGACCTCAACCATTGGTATTTCCCAGCTGTGATCTTCTCTCCTAAATGGATATTACAATTCTGTTGCTTTCTACTGCTTTTCTCATTCTGCATCAAAGTACTTTTTCTCCTTTTTACCCATCTCTCATAGAATCAAAGAAACATAGAATCATTTGAGTTGGAAGGGACCCTTAAAGGTTAGGTCAGCTGGTCCAGCTGCCCTGCAGTGAACAGGGACACCTACATCTGGATCAGTTTCTCAGAGCCCCATCCAGCCTGACCTTGAGTGTCTCTAAAGACAGGGCACTCACATCTCTCTGCGCAGTGCCAGTCCTCACATATTTCTGTCCTGTACATCAATAAACACAGGACAACTCAGGCTGGAAAGGACCCCAGGAGGTCCAAAGTCCAACCTCTCACTCAAAACAGGATCAGTTCTAGGATCAGACCAAGCTGCTAAGTATGTGGCCCATCTGGATCTCAGCACAGCAAACGAGGCTGCACAACCTCTCTGGGGAGTCTTTCTGTCCTATTGCTTACCTGCCCACAAAGGGGAAAAAATAGATAAAATACAAGGATTTGTAGCATCAGCTCTACCTGAGAGGCACTCAGGCGTGTATGGTCAGTAGCCAAGTTCTTCTTTTCACAGTGTCCTCAAAAGCCATGTACCAAACAGTGTTTTGCACTCTCTAGACAGAGATAATGGCAGTGTGTGCAGAAACATTTGGGGGTCTGTGGACAGCTGCAGTGCTGTGACAAAACTCTGAACACCCTATGCAGTGCTTCTGCTGCTTAACACCTAAACAAGTCCTTTTGGAAGGCAAAACTCAGAGTCTTCTGTTGCTATAGCTATTTGTCTTTGTTGCTATAGTGATAGCAAGTGAGTACAGGGATAATGGTCATCACAGGATTTTGGTGCTGAAGCAGTTAAGTGAGAAGCACCAGGATCCTTCTCAACTGGATGTATACGGACAAGCAGAGGCAGAGGTTTTGAGGGACAGCAACTATGACAGTGACAGAAAATTGCAGGCTACGAGGCACAATGCAGTAGGAATATTTTCTCAGCATAGGAAAAAAAGCTTAGCACTGTTCAGGAAGGCTTCCCACAACTATTTGTCACAATCTTTGCAAGACACGGCTGAGGAGGTGCACAGGAGTCTGACTGACCTTTTGCAGCTAAGACCTCACAAGCCCATGCAATGCAATTACCTTGTGTTATTGTGATGAAAGAAAATTCATTTCAACTCTGCACACGGACGACAAGTGTTCCAATGTCTTATTTCTTTTTTTCCAGGATGTCTGAGGGAAAATCTGAGTCATCGTAAGAGGGAAGAGATGAATAATGTCCACCTTGAACTCTAGACACAGATGAGAGCTTTCCAACCTGATGTTGAGTGAAAAAGTCTGTTCCCTTCCTAGAAAAGAAAAATGAGAGTTTGGGAGAAAAAGTGAAGAAGGAGGAGACAAAAGCTGTCCCCAAGCCGTCTAACTTCTTACTGAACAGTTATATCTTCCGGCATCTTTCAGAGCAACTGGAGTTGCAGTGTCAGAACATTGCACTAGTAAATCCTCAGCTTGATCCAGCATAGCATCCCTCTTGCATTAGAAGCATGCTGCAGGGCAGGCAGATTCATATGGATGTTGGTAATGGTTAGCAACATTTTGCTCTGTACATACTTTGCTGCAGGGTCTTGAATGAGAGCCACAAAGTAGAACCCTGTCTGATCTGTTTGCAAATATGAGGGCAATTCTGCAGGCAACTTCGCTTCGTACTCTCTCTTCTACAGATTAAAAGCACTGCTATCAGGAACACATTGTTCAGCATGTAAATTTATGTTGGTTTTAGCCAAGAGTTTGCATAGGGATTTTTGTTATTTAGCTTCGTTCAGATTCTTAGAAGCAAGGAAAATCTCCTTAGGAAAGGTGGATTGCTTTAGTTGCTAGAGCTCAGAGTAAAGCAGGTTTGCTTGAGGTCAGGTCCTTCTGTCTGTCAGGCTTAGCAGTGAATGCCTGACAGCTGCAAGTGAAACAGCAGAATTTGTTGTATTTTTAAATGGTTGAAGACAGGATTTTCAGCACAGAGAGATTTGCCTGTGGGAAGGAACCTTGCATCATCCTAGATCAGTTGGTGCTCCTGTTTGTGTACTAAAGAACTGAAAACGTGCAGAAAGCATTTTCTGCAGGGCTTGGGCTCCTAAAACCAGAAATAGCAAATCTGAGGAAAACAGATTCAGCAAACTCTAAAGCCTGAGGTATTAAAGCTGGTGGAAAGGGTAAGAAAAATAATGAAGGCTTTCCCAAATAAAATTACAATAAATTTTGCACAGCCAAATGCAAAAGTAGAAATACCGATCTTTTTTTCCCTCCATTTTCGGATCCTAAAACCAAACTCAGCCTGTAGAGCAGGCACTGGGGAGATTCTCACGGAGGGAAGGGACACCCATCCAGGCAGCTGTGGGACTCCTTCAGTAGCATCACATCAAAAGCAAGTGGAAGAGTGCAAGCAAAAAGAGAGGTAACTAGAAAAGCTTCCACTTGGAATCTTTCCCTCCTTTCACCAGCTTAATTTCTGCAAGATCCTTGAGAAGAGTATGTAAAAAATACTTAAGGCTGCATTTGAGGTTGCCTCTGTAATTCCTCCCCCTTTGAAAGCCCTGACAAGATATGATCTGTTTTATTTGGATGAGTGTATATTTGTTGCCCAGTGGTCACATCATCTGTTACTCCAACACACGCTGCAATCCCAAGCTTTACTTGGGATATTTAGGGCGCGATGCATTCCTTATGTGATACACTGATTATATTAAAGAACCAGTCTACCAGTCCCTGGGTTAAACTGATCCAATCCAAATCACATTTAAACATATTCAAATGCATGTCTGTTGGCTGCTGTACAAATAAATAAAATTGAAATAGCGCCCACCATAAAGGCAATTGCTTGCTCATCAGCTTCTTTAACGAAGTCCTGGCTGATGCTGATTTCACCTCAAATGTTAGACAAAAAAAAGTTGCTTCTATAAGGCATTTCATAACAGTAGCTCTGAATTTTGACAGCAATGAAGTACAGGCCACTTCACCTGTCCAAGAACCAGCAATGTCCTGAACTTTTTAAGCACTGCAACATCTTGAAGAAATAGTAATATTGGTTAAGCCAGCAAGATGGGCAGGGAGTCTTTTAGATCAGTCAGTTAGAAACATCACAGAGAGGAACAGTGTCTAATCCTGGGATGGAAGCAAGCTGGAGAAGCAGTTCAAGTAGGTGATGGTACAACTAAACAGAGAGGAAAACTAATTCCCCCATGCCCTCTCACTCTTTCTTGGATGATAGAGACCAAGTTACGGCATTTCCTATACTAACAGTAACTGCTCTGCCTGTGGACATCCAGGCAGACAAACGAGTCCCAGTTAGAAACTGATGATAACTCTCTTTTGTCTTTGTGAAACCCTTTGTCCTTTCCTTACTACAAAAGACAGTTGAATATGATTGACCTCTTGGTAGACATGGATCAAAGCCAAATCATTCTCGTGGAAAGGTTGCAAAATTGTTGTTCACTGGTCTTTGAAGAATGAAGACAGAAAACATAAGAAGCTAGAAAAGGTTTATACACTTGTGAAACCAGAACAGAATTAAAGTGAATGAAGAAATTTCCTGGAAGAGCCACTGTTCTCTCCTCAAATTGCTGTATATTTTGGTTCACTTAAGCTGTGTGTTTATGTTCCTATTATTTCCTAAGTTCACCTTGGTAAAAACTAATCGTCTCTGTCCTGGTACAATGAGAAACAATTGAGCAGGATAAAGCAAAGGAGAATGAACAATGACCTTTCCTTCTGCAGAGCCCACTGCTGAGAGAGGCAGGAAGAGATCTATCTGGTCATGTTTATCTGACTAAGGCAATTTACTGGATGATAGCTTTCCCCAGAAGATCTAAGGACAAAAATGGCATAATATCAACTCGCAGGGGACCCACTAATATGAGCCCTAAAATGAAGCCCTTTGTGCTGAACCAACTGTATATTTCATGTGTAAGCCACGCCATTGAGATATTTAATGTTCCTCTGGAGAGCAATAGACCAGTGACAAGAAAAATAAACAAGAGCTAAAGATGAAGATGTCCTTGAACTGAAAGTGCTTCACTTTAGGAAACACAATAAAGTGAGCAGGAAACTGTGAAGCATGATTGCATTAAAATAGGCTTTATTTTTTTCTGTCTTCGGTGAGAAAACTCAGGTATTTTACATCATAAGTCTCCATCTAACAATGAGTAGAGTGTTTTCAGCTTGATGTATACTAATGAGAGGTAGAACTCCATCTCCGGATTCACATCAGAGACAGCATGTCTCCAGTAGCTACCCAAGTATCCTCACCACCAGGGTGCAGTGCCCTACTTTCACCCTCACACACACTTCCTCTGAAATTTCAGTATGTCAATAAAAGTATTACTGATTCTGACTTTGTCCTTTAGAACATTAGATTTTTAACCAACAATTGCTTCATCTGAAAAATCCTTGCAAGTACTACATGAGATGTACTAACAAAATACCTTTCATGTCATGCAGTTCATGCCTACAATATCCCAATAACCAATCCAGACAATAAACCCAAAGGTTTGTTGACCTTGTTTTCAAATTCCTGCCTAAATGCATCAAGCCTCTAGGTCTGGAGTAAATATAATTAGCTGACCAGAGGTGCAAGGGTAAGGCTGGTTTCATAAGACATGTGCACAAGTAAACCCATATAATGGCAATGAACCTTTAAGCAGAGTTCAATGGGAAGTACAAAATGTCCTGATATAATAAAATGATAGAGTTTTGTGTAATGTCAACATTTTAGTGCAACTGGTTTCTTTGAGGTCAGTTTCAGAGAGAAAATGGAAGTTTCTAAAAAGTAAAGATTTTCCAGGAAAAGTTGTTCGTTTGTTTCTCTAAATTTTCATTTCCCCTTAGTATTTCAACAATTCGGATCCCAAACTGTTAGAGATATCCATGATGTAAGGCAAAAGATATATTTCCGTTTGTCCTCTTTACTTAGAAGTAAAGTAGAAATCAAAGTGTTGGAGTTGTCTGAGTGGTAGAAAATTCAAATTTTATTCTGTTCTAATTTTAAACTTGGATCTTGTGTCTGTTCTTAAAATTAAGGTATTGATCATTATTTCCAATCAGCCATTCTACAGTCCTTATTTTCAAGCCAAGGTCTTTTTTAAAGCGTGTCGAAAAGTAATGTGCACTATTACTTTCAATTACAGCTTAATAATTTATGAAATTACTTAGTATCATACCTGCAATATGTCAGTCAGGCTTCATTACATTGCAATGAAGTCTGATTTAACACACTCGTTATTGCTGCTGTTGAGGGTTTGTAGGGGAAAGATTCCTGCAGATGTATTAATTTTAGCCATTTTGGACTAAAACAAGCAGCTACAGATAAATGATGGTATACAGTGAGGTACTTAAGCGTACCTAAGACTCTGATGCCTCCTGATTGCAAATACTTCCCTCTTGGAATAGCTCCATATTTTGCTCTCAGTTTGTGAAATGTTCTTTACTCTCATACAACAAATTGTTTTACAAGAAAGAATGAGCTATGAAAACTCACAAGGGAGGCAAGAACTCACAGAGCATTCCCTGGCAACTAATACGCGGACAGCTGAACTGGCATAAGACTTTTGAGAAGAATTTTTAATGGCATTATCATCATACAAAGCACAGCCACAGCCATCCATGGCCCCAGGCTGACCTCCATGTTGTGGTTGTGCTGACTGTGGGCTTCATACATCATTCCTGATGTGTGATAATGCTGCTGGCACAAGGCAAAATAATTCACCAAACAATGAGGAAAACTTCTTTTCAGTTTGAATGAACTTTGAGTAACACAACTTTTGGGAAGGCAGTGTGTGAGGCTTTTTTCTTGGCATTAGTCCTGAAATTTACCTTTGGATGGCCAGAACCAATGGTCTGCCAATTTCTGTTGGACTGAGATCACAGGTTATTGCAAACTTGGAGATTAACTTATGGAACACCAATATTTCTCTTCTGATATTCTTGGGGCATGTCCTGGTTTGTATCAAAGCACAAGATCCTACAAACATAATTCAATGTAATCCTCATGAAAGGTTTTGAAAGTTGCACTAATATTTCATTAGAAATGCAGAAAGCTAATTTCTCAAGCCTCAGCCTTTCCACAAATGGCAAGCTATTTTTCTGATCCTGTGTGTGATGTTACAGAAGGTGTCAGGAGGGCAGGGTCATAGGTAGGCTTAAAACAGGAAAACAAAATGAAGCCAAAATCACTCTTTATTTATCTGGAGTTTCAACAGGGACAGAATTAAACTAAAATTTAACCCTCTAAAACAGCTGAAAGCAGCCGTCATTGCTAGGTTAATACTTCTGACTGCAAGCCCCCAAGGCAGTACTGTCTTCAGTTCGTGTTTAATACAACTCCAAGCACAGCACACTGAAGAAATAATCAGTATAATGCTTAGCTGCTGCTTTCAGCTCATTAGGAGGTTTTTTTTCTGACTCCAGAACCAGTGGCTGAAGCTGACTCGAGGCATAAATCAGAGGATGCTGTGCTGCCGGGACCAGGGCAGCCTGGAGATGGGGAAGGTTGGCTGAGGTCTGTGGGAGCGGCGGGTGTGTGTATGGAGTTAGAGAGGAAGCTAATATATGGAGGAAAATGAATCACAGTATTGATGTCTGGAAAGAACAATATTATGACTATATGGATTTAATGACTACTGATATCTAGCTTGGTGACAGGTAGTCTCATCCGTAGGGACAAAAATACACAGTGTGCTGCAAGCAGACCTGGAGGCAATCCTTCAACTCAAATCCCATGATAGGATAATGTGCTATGGCTCTTTTTATGCTGGAGGTGGCATCCTTTCTAGATCCCTTCTGAGTATGTCAGTTGATGATAACAGCATAATTTGCCTTAGAAATTTTAATTCCCCCCCCACACACACCCTTTTCCTTACAAAGGAGAGAAGTGTGAACATTTCCTTTGAGCTGTCCTGAATAAATACTTTAAGAATATTAAAAATGAGAAGTGGATTAAAGCTTTCTGACCAAATTCCAAACCGTGTAGGATGCTTTGTTAATGTTGAAAGGAGGAATGCTATAACCTTCAGTGCTCACATTGTCAGCGTTAAAGCCACGCAGGGTCTATCTCTGCCTTCAGCCAGATAGATAACCTCTCTCGAAACAACATCTGTCTTTCTTTTTCCCTTCATGTAGGAAATTTAGGAAGAGCAGGTAAAGCAATTTGGTGACATCACGGTTGTTCTACAGGAACTCCTGGATGTCATTAGCTGTTGCACTTTGTTTCCCTGTATTTTATATGCAGCATGCATTAGCGGCTGCTTGTTTTGAAGTTCTCTAGGGTATTCTACAACGAAGTTGCCTGGTAGCAGAACAATCTGTGTTCCTCAGATATGCAAGTGACTAATTTTCCATCAATCAGAGATGAGACTTAAATAAATAAAGGTACTTCATGGGGCTGCTGTGCCTAATGATAAGCAATTATATAAAGTCAAATTAAGGCAGTTCTTTGTGAAGGTCCTGTGAAATTGGTTAAGCAAAAAGAATAACTGCACCATTTCATTGATTCATCCTATTGCTCATTTCAGTGGGAGCATTATCTCAGTTAACTGATGCAATTAATATGAAAATGAGGAAATCATTGTTTAAGGAGATGAGGAGAGAGAGGGGGTCTTAATGCGGCAGCGGTGAAGAAAAAGAGTCACAGAGATGGAAATTTGCATAGGTCAATGGTAATGTAATGCATTTAGCACATATTCAAAGCTTAACTTGCATAGTAATACAGATCCATTAAATTCTCATTATGATGACCTGTGTCCAACACAATTCAATTTTTCTGAATCTTAATGATAAAAAGTTAATTACAGTAAGGTGAAAACCTTTTGTACTTGGTCTTAAAATAAAGCATTGAAAGGGCATTGAGACTATCTTTTAGATATGGCAGGTAGTTTCACTTCTGCTTAATTCAATATTTTATTAAGCATGACAAGATCTGAAGTTTGGCTTCTGTGTGCACTGCAGATTTTTAATGTAGTCAGTGGCAATAAATAAGCCTTTGTCTGTACAATTACAATTTAATGCTAGTCATTTTCCACTTACAGGCTTCAGTTACAGATCACATTCTCAGTTTATCCTGCTTTTCTTATTTTTAGTAACCAGAAAGCCTGTCCAAATTTGGGGAAGAGGAGAAAAAGACATCCTTTCCCTTTCATCAGCGTAAACATATTCCAGCTTTTGTTTCTCAGACATGCTTTTGAGCCAATGGCTCTTACCATGGCATAGTGCAGGGTCTCCAGCAGCTGCACCTTGTCATTACCTGATTTCACTTCTCACCACAGCTACAGGTGGAAGATAAGTGTCTGAGTGCTGCTCAGCCTCACACCATTTCCTCCCACTTATCCCACATTCGCAGATAATGGTCATTCTTTGACTTACTCATCCGAGACAGGCAGTGAATGTGTCAGGTTCCCAGTGCTCTGAATCATGCTTCAGATTAAGCTGGAGGTGCAGAGATACACTCACCAGCAGGTTCAACACGGCAGGTGGCCATGTGAGGCAGGTTGTTGTTCTCAAAAACAAGTGCCAGGCAGGCACACTCATTGCTCCTTCACATTAAAGCCACCACGCGTCACTCAGGCTATGTCAGGTTGTTTCAAATCGTGATGAATTTGCATTTGATAGATTTGTAAGGCATCTTTAACACCTGTGCAATGTGAATTGGGCTGAGCACAACCTAAAGACAAATCCCACACATATTTTTCTCCTTGTTGGTTTCTTTTATCCTGAAATATGCGCTATGCTCATCACAGCACATGGCAAGTGTTTGTGGAGGTGATCCAAGGGATGACTTTAGCCACACAGCACAGAGTCAGACCTTGAGATTTGCTTGACAAAACACAGATATCTGCAGAGCAGATGCCTGTGCCTGAGCTGGGCTCCTTGGGCAGGCACTGGGGACACCCAGTCCCAGCACACAGCGGAGCCAACGTCTGTGTGTGGTCAGGGGGGCAGCCCTGCCTTGAACACAGATCTACATAGAAGAAATATGATGCTAAATCTCTAAATCCAAGCCTGAAATCCAATCCTTGCCTCACTTTTAAGGCTGCAGTCCTCAGCACTTTAAATTGCCGCAGTCCCCTGAACGCTCCTAAATTTTGCTTTTTGCTACTGCTAGTGTTGCCTACGTCCCTGAGGAGCTCTTTGGCCTCCCAGAGACCCAGTGCAGCAATCAGCCAGCAGAAGGCTGATCAGCCCCTGTCTGCGCACGCGCGCGTGCACACACACACACACACACAAAGTGATTTTCCCCCATGGAGCAGGCATCAGAGATCAGAGAAGCTCCCGTGCTGGAGTAAGGCTGGGTACAGGCTCATCTCTGCCCTGAGCTCCCCATCCGGTCTCTCTTCTCCTATGGATCAGACTGAGCACCACACAGGAGCTGCACTTTTAAAACTATTTCAGTACCTTTAAATATAATCAGACTCAACATCCAAAAGTCACTGAGAGCTAGGTGGCTAAATAATTAAGTGTGCCAGAATTATTGCCAGAAATGCAATAATCCATATCAGTAAAAGTTAAATATCTATAGTGGTCCATACTAAGGATATGTATACCTCTACCAATTTAAGCACTTGTGCTTCAGAATTCTACATCTTTATGGACATTTTTCAAACCACAGGTTTATGTGATAGAAAAGATGGAAGATGGAGGCAGCTTGTAAACTGCATGGTTACAGAAGCCTCTTTACTGGCTGCCTTGACTGTTTTCAACAGCTCCTTTCTGTAACTTGCTGACCTCGATGAGGTAGCTCCAGGTCCATGAACAAAAATCTAGTTGAAAAAAATGGAAAAACAGAGAGAGCATGTTGCTTGTGAATATTATATATTCATTTTTCATTTCTCAGTATGAGGAAACTGAGAAATGCTGGATGAAACTGGATGGTCAGCTAGGAGTGTGTAGAGAACTATATGAAATTGTTATAAAATGTTAATCATGTTTAGACCTGTAGATGAAATAACTTGTAGACAACACTAATCTTATTTAAGGGCAAGTGTATTCACCATGGTCCTTCGTAAATACCACTCCAATTAATAAACCTCAGCTAGAGAAGATTCAGTAAATACTGCTATTCATAGACAACAGATACTATGTGAGGGAAAAGAATGGATTTCAAAATAGTTTTTTTCCCCTCTAAATACAAATTCAGATTCTTTTTGAGAAAAGAGAAACACCAAGTAGCGCCAATCCAGAGGAAGCATCCAATCAAAGTTTCAGAAGTTTCATTGCTTATGAACATCTGACACAACCATTTTATCTCAACCACTGTTGTTTTCTAAAAGGGGAATTCTGTTTTCAAAAATAGAGAAAATCCAACTTTGTCCAGAAACACCAAAAGTGTGTTGCTGAAAGAACTTCTGATCTGCTATATAAACAAGAAGGAAAACAATACTAGGAAACCTTGATAGCTACAAATGCATGTCAAAAAGTTCACTGTGTGTGTCCTGTGATATAAAATCTTTGAAATCAGCTTGATTTCCCTTATTGTCAACTTCACAGCATGGGAAAAGACTATGGCACAGATTACATTTTGTTGGTTGTACCGGTGCTTTGCTGCACACAGCAGCAGTTTGCCAACAAACGAAGAAACCTTAAACATGTTCTGTGATTCTCTGCAGCATCTGTAAAAAGTAGCCTGGAGAAGACATTAATATAAACCACCAAAATTATTTTCTTTGTAAGAAGAGCAGCTACATGTGACAATGTCATCACGTATCGCTGTCCAATTTCACTTGCAAGCACCTTGGAAGCCAAACCATTTGCTGGTACAGATGATCCACTGGGATCTAAAGAGCTATACAAATGGTATGAGAAGACTTTTACAGGTACAGCTACTTCAGTAGGCTGTTTCTAACTGTAGACTGTGATCAAGATAGAGTAGAGGAAACAAGAAAGGTTTGAAGTGAAGATTTTCCCTTAGAGCTTCAAGGTTTTAGGGCACCCTTGAGCTGGACATACTGGGATTCCAGTACAACCCAAGTTCTGTTGTACTGGTCAATGCAAGAGGTGCCTGAAACTCCATGAGTTAGTCTGATCTCTTTGTGAGATGCTTTACACTCTGACCTTTGCAACACCGGGCAGGGAGGAGTTCCTCAGTATCTGTATTTTAGGTTACCTGAAATTGTCTGCCTTTCCACCTCTGTTTTGATGTTATTTCCACTTTCTTTTGCATAAAAAGTCATCCAGTTATCTTTTCTATAATAACCACTGTGTTATCCAAGTCATTCAATGACAATAAGCTATTTCAGAATGCCAAAGCATTCTGGACAACTTTCTTGATGTGTTCAAAGCATGATGGTTGTTCAGTTTCCAGTTCCAGTTACCAGTTTTTACTCCAATCTGAAATCATTCTTGCACAGACTGACATCCAGGCCCGCCTCTATTTTCTACAGCTATTTGATCATCAACGACTCTGAATGGAATTTCTGGATGGAATTGTCTCCCCTAACTTCAAAGGTCTGAAATTAAGCCTTTTGTCTACAGTTCTTCTCTGTGCTCTGTCTTTTGTCAGATAGACCCCTCTAGAGGGACATTCAGATCATTTATCTCAGGCCCCAATTTTAGAATTAGATTAATTGCTCCTTGTGAGTGCCTTTCCCTCTCCATTGATGAGGTGACTGGCTTAGGCTAGATATGCAAGGTTTTGATAGCTAAACTTAGGAGTAATGACTCTTACTTTGGGTGTCATCCAAAAGCCAAAGAAAAAAAAAAAAGTGAAAATACCCTACCTTGCTTTTACACACCATCACAAGTTTTAGAAGATGATGTAAAACAGTTGGCATGGGCCCACACTCAGGTATTTCCATAGCTCCTGGTTCTGCAGTACTGAAATCCATGTTGGCTCCATTCTGAATTTTTTAAAGCAAAAGATGCAATATCATTGCTTATATTTCAGAGCTAGTAGGACAGGCAGACCCCAAGTGATGAAGCAGACCCATTCTTCTCTACAGCATCTACTCTCTGTGACCTTAACCTCGAGAGCATATTCTGATGCCATGAGCTTACTTCAGCCATGGCACCACATTCAGATTTCAAACCTCCTCAGACCTGAAAGGTCCAAAGACTTAGACTCATCTCTGTTTTAAATGCTGTCAGTAAGCTATAGTTGAAGTGTGTTGCTTCCCATTTCCAGTCAGCAAGTTGTGTCAGCTCCCCTTGTGCACCTCTGTAACCCCTCCACTGCTACCTGCTAATATGCTCCCTGAGTTGCAATCAGCAGCTCAGGACAGTGCCTCACATGTCATAAATGGGATATCTGGATATCTAAGAAAAAAAATTGCCTCAGTACTGAAATACTAGAAAATCAAGGAAGACAAAAAATGGCATCTTGCCAGGCTGTCAGTTTCCTTCTCTGTTTACTCCCGAGCCTTTGCTTTTGGCAAGAGCACATCCCTCTGCTGCAGTGATCCCTGCATAAAATTTCAGTAATCACCCTGATAGTTTACTAGACTAAATTTGCTGGAAATGCATAGAAGAATGAGAAAAGCTATTTTAGTGCAACAAAGCTTTTTCCATTCTCACTCACCAACAGAGAGAAGGGTATAGCACAGGAAGAAAGATACTGCTGTGGGAGAGGCAAGGGGTCTTATTATTTCACTTACACAAGTATAATGCAGCTGCTTCTTTGATAGCTTTAATGCAGCTACTTCTAATTTACATTGGTGTAAGTGAAATCAAATAAAACCCATTACATCCCTGAACCCCAGTAGGCGATCAATGTAATGCAGACTTTTACAACCCCAATTTCTTTCTGTAATAGCAAAGGAACAATATGGGTTTACAGAAGGGCCAGGCTAAAGATAAACCTCCCCTCCCTTCTCTTTCTTAGGCTGCAATCAGAAGAATCTAAATGGCCATTTGAGTGTGAAGACGAAGGTCAAGAAGGACAACAAAAGATCAAATGAGTGTCTGGGAGCTGAGCCTGGAGATAATCTCAAAACTGAAAATGGCTAGGTGCACAGAAGACCAGCTACCAATTATGCAAAGATTCAGAAAATCAGAACACTAATTAAGACTTTATTACTTTATTAGTAATGAAGTCAAATTGAGTTATAACGAGTTAGAAAGTGAACATGGTTTCTTTGTATTGTTAAATGTACTTGTTTCAATTTTACTGCTTTAAAATTGCAGTATGAAATGTATTTCAAAAGAATAATATACATTTGTATTAATTGTAGGGTAAGGGCACACTCAAAGCACTCTTTAAATAACGCACTCCTAGGACTTGTTTCAGAGTCTCCTCTCTTTCCCTACACTTCTCTAGCTCTTCTTTTCTAGCATTGTCACTTTGAGTCATCAGAAAAATTAGAAGAAAACCCACACCATTTCTAGTGCCAAAACCGCAGCTCTGCAGTTCTGCAAGTTAAAACAGTCTGTCCATCACTCCCTATTTCAGTACTTTTCTTATCTCCTCAGAAAAAAAAAATAGCAGGCTGGATTCTTGGCCAGGGAATCTGCAACAGGAGTCAGGGTATCTCCCTGGGCTGCAGTGCAACTGAGGGCCAGTATACCCCAGAAGAAATCCTGCCATTCTTAATTCTCTTTTCTTCCTCATTTCTACATTCTTTGGTCATTTTTCACTTTGCCACTCCTTTTAATGCAAAATTGTTAGGGACATTCTTTGTAGGAAATACATGATGTGACAGAAATGATGCGTTAACCAATCAAGGGAGAGACAGTGCCCTTCCTTCCACACAAACTCCTGAGTCAGTAAAACTGGCAATATTGTACACAGTATTCAGAAGTCTGCTCAGTAATGCAACAGCCGTTGGCCTGTGTTGGCAGCCAGAGATCCAGCTTTCTGGGAATTACTTGTCTCACATGGCATGCACCAACTTCCACAAACACCTTGGAGTGTCCTTTTTGAACACATAGCACAGGAGCATCCCAGATGGAGTGCTCTGCCCAGCACAACAGCCTGCAGACCAGTAAGGGAAGAAGGCAGATGTTTACATCTACTTCTAACTGTAGATGTCCCTGTTCATTGCAGGGGGGTTGGGCTGGATGACCTTTAAAGGTTGCTTCCAACTCCAACAGTTCTATGATTCTGTGATTCTAAGGTACCTCAGATGAGGAAAGGGTAGCAAGTGGCTCCCTCAGCCCACAGTTTCACCTACAGAAACAGAGAAAATCCCAGCTCCCAAAGATGAGCCCCAATCTGTGTGAGGAAAGAGATTTCCTGATTCCCAGTCTTGAATTTCTTCTGAAATGGAATACTGTCTTCCCTCAAAGTCTCCTGCTTCAGCCTTTGCAACTCGTTGCAGATATTGAAATCACCATTCTGTTTTGACACTCAAAGATGCTCTAATCAATATCACTGGAAATGTCATTTAACTTTTCACTCGGACAAAAGGTGATGCTGACATTCTACTTTTCCTGCATTTCCCAGGAGAACATTTAATCTCTCTGACCTTGCAGATATTTAAGGAACCATTCACAAGATAACATTACATTGTGACAGCCAGCAGGGTGTTTCTCACAGACAGCATTTTGCCTACAGGGACCACAGAAAACATCTGGATTCAGATAGAAAATACTAATAAAAAGGAACACATTATTATTGTTCATCAGCATTGCTCAGTGATATATTATTATTTCTGCCTGTTGGAAACAATGCTGTAGGGTTTTTAAAGCAAAACGACTGCAATCTATGAATCTGACAATGAGAAACTATGGCCGTAAAAGGATATGAATAAGATTTACATGTTGCTGAACGCAGAGCATTCGCTGCCATCGGTGCCAGGTTCCTCTCGATGCTTCTCATCCCTTTGAAAAGAATATGAATGCATGAATGGATGCGCTATCAGCTTCAGGGGCAACAGGAAGGGCATTCCCTGACTGCTGTATCTACAGAGCTCTGGCAAACGACTGCAGTCTCCTTTGGAAAGCCATAGGAAGAGATACAGGGGTTAAACAGCAGAGATCGATGGGACCCTCTTGAAGCTGCTTTGGTTGGTCAGGTGTGGGCACAGCAGAAAGCAAAATAAATTAAACTCCTCCAGCTGGAAAATAAATATGAAACAGCAAGTGAATTTGTGCACTTCATGAGTGAGTGAGCAAAGCTTAATTCTCTAATTATTACCTCTATTCTACCCACTGAGATAAAGAGCAAGTTAGGAGAGATAATCAGGTTCTAAAATACTGTGCCCTCTTGAATTCAGCCCAAACATAACAGTCAGCAGTCATTCCAAAACTGACATCATCTCTTGAAAGACCTGTGATAATGTTTTATAATTTTATATGAAGCAAGGGAAGAAAATCTTCATTCTTATTTATTTTTAACCCAATTTTCATTGCTAATTTGAACAGCTGAATCACAGAATCACACTTCTATTACACAGAAGTCTGGTAAAAGATTCTACATCGTATTATTCTAAATATTCATATTCTTCTAATTTAATATAAATTCTGCTAATACCACCCAGATGTCATCTTGCATTCACAGCCTTCAGTTACATTGGTGGCATATCACATTAGGATTGATCTGAAATTTCACTGGTTTCACAAGGCACTTCCATCTGTGCAACAGAAAACAGGAGGAAGGGACCTTCTTAGTTTTTGCAATGTGAAAAAAATACATATATCAACAGAATAACTCAAAATTCTATTTGCAGTCGGACTATGCATTAATTGTCCCTTGACCCTTTTGAGTGCCTGACAGCTAAATAACATTCTAATCATTTGTTTCAGCACTTCAAGATGAAATTTTATTCATTCAATACCTGCAGAAGATAAAAGCAGAGATTTGATTTGGATCCATACAATTAGGAAGCGTATCAAGGAAACCAATCAGTTCCTCCTTCTTATCTTGTCCCTTTCTTCATGGAAAAGAAAAGAGCGGTTAAGAAATAAAGGTCTGATTGAATAGCGTATTAACTGAACACAAAGAGGAAGTCTGGGAAGTAGTCAGCTGGCAGTCCATTACTGCAGGCAGTTACTACAAATTTCAGCTGGTGGGGCTGAAGTTTAAAGATGTGACACAATTCTGAGCATGATCAAACTCCCTACCATAATAGATCCCACTGCCAGAATGGTTAATGTGTGTTGTGCATTGGGAAAGGAAATGAGGGAGGGGAACACACAGTCCCAACAGCGATGGCCGTAGCAGCTTCCTCAGCAAAGCAATGCCAACTAATGGTATGGAAGAACATAAGTACTTCTTGGTGAACTGGGTGTAGGAAGAAAGAGGTTTGGAATGGATTTATGAGCAGAACAGAACTGCATTCCCAGTGCTCGGTGCTGCACAATGCCTATCTTATGATTGACTTCAACAGGCTCTAGGCTAACCCCCTGGGCTCAGTGCTAGCATGAGATCACTTTTAGCATGCTTCTGGAGAGCACCTTCCAACTGAGCTTCATTTCAAAGGAACTTCTTCTTATACCCCGAGGCTGCTCTGTGATACTAATTAATGTATATGAAGTAGGAACAATGAGGAAATGCAATGTGAAAGGACACATAGATTCCAGGATAGGTGCATTAAAAATTATTTTAAATGGGAATGAATCCAAATAGTCAAACAAATGGTCATGAGTTGCTTAGTGCAACGTTTAGTAGAAGATGCTCCCTGTGTTCCTGGCAAAATAAGGAAGTATTTTTAATTCCATCTTCTTGTTGATTCATGCTTAATTTCCGACTTTGATAAAGCATCAGATCCTCTTCTTCACTCAGTACTTACTTTCACAAAACGTTGCAGTTTTCATGAACAAAGGCAGAAGCAAGGTTCCTCAAGTATTCTTCACTTGCAATGCAGTGTGCTGCCAAAGGGACTCCGGCTCTGCTGTGTGGGCACATTGGCATTTTCACAGCAACATACTAATACACAGCAGGGAGTCAGAAGTAAAATATAAAAGAAAAGAGCATAACAGTTAACTCACCCAGTTAGTGAGAGGTGCGTTGTCTTCTCCTATTGCCTGCAATTATGATCTGTAAACTCAGAGCTAAATGTTCTTAATTGGAGTGCAAGAAGAAAAGCAAGAAAGGTTCTACCTTTCAGGATCTGATAATCGAATTAGAACATCCCTGCAATGTCAAAGGGCCAGGCTCAAACCACTCTTCCGGATGATTTGATTTTTTTCTCTTCTGTGCTTGGAATCCCTCCTGTGGGAGCTGTTCATCATGCATAAAACATTAAATATTTAGCAGGGATTGGGATTTCAGCTTCCTTGATCTCAGCAGAGTGCACTGACCAGAGGGATATAGACTCACTCAGACCAGTTATTACTTAACTCAGAATTGAACTGAATCAAATCTAGCAGAACAGCTCCAATAGGAGGAGCACCAGAGAGAATGGCTCATCAGTTTGTATGTTGAGTCATTTTACTGACATGTGAGATAACAGCCTGCTTCAAAAGCTGAAATGTGTGTCAGGGCTTCCCCTAGGTCATTTTGGGAGCCAAGGACTGTAACATGTAGGCTACAAGTGATCCTTGCATCCCTAACAGCTCAGATCATGTTAAAAAGTGCGTGAAACAAACATTTTATATCATGGTGAAGAACTTCAGTGCCTCATCAGACACCCATGGGCCAGCTGTAGCCCATCTCTAGAACTTTAGGATTCCACACTTAAGTGAGGCAGGATTTTTTGAATTGCAGAGTACCTGAGTCACTTACAGAGGAGCTGAGAGAGAGAGGCTGAGAATGGTATAGAGGGTCCTCAGTCACTCAAAATTCCTGGAGTCTCCCGTATGGAGGAAATTAAAATCCTTATCCCTTCCCCTTCCTTTCTACAGCATACTCACAGGATGAAAAAATGTGAAGCCAAAACTTAACCTATATATCTCCCAGCTGGACAACAGAGATGTAGAAAGGCACACAGATTGTTCCACATTTTTAGGTGCTGAATACATTAAGCCCAGGGAGACCATGTTGTTGGTAGACATGATTTGGATAAAAGTGATTACCATTGCAACGCAACCCAGAGAGAAGCAGTTCTGACACTAATAAAACAAGAAAAAAAAAAAAAAAAAAGACTTTCTTCTAAGTTATTGCAGGTCAAATACTATAGCAAAGTTATGTACACTAAAGCTCCAGTTACTGGAGGCAAAACAGCTACAGACCTTGGAATATAATGGGGGGAACAATTAGAGAGGATGTTGTAGAAAAGCATAGGTCTTCTTGGAGGTTCTCAGAGAGCACAGTGGTGCATATCATGTAAAAATTAAACTTCCTTGGATTAGATTATCTAGAGCTAACTCCGTGCATTGAAAGTGTGATCTGTGGAGCTGCAGAATGTGCTGTAGTGAAGACATTGAAAGTGCCCCACTGATTCTTGAAAGGAAGAAAGATATTGTAACAGAGTTTGGCCAAGTTCTCTCTTGAGAGTTGGAAACAACTAAGGAGAAAATGTGCAATGACTGCGGTAAAATATTCTCAGGGTACCTGTCTTACACTGAAATCAGCCTATGAAGGTCCTTGAAAATCATATGTATACCAAAACGCTGAAGTATGCACCAAAGTGTTGGTGCAAACATGCTTACTGAGGCTCTGTGCTAGACCCTCACAGCTGACATCTACCCAGAATGCTGCTTGGCAACAACTTCATTGACTTTGTGTCTCTTTGTATTGTTCCCAGTTTCAAAGTGACAGTGAGCTAAAACATTTTTTGGGTTAGAACATTGAGTGCAACAACTGCAGTGTTTTAAATGTTTGTTTTCCACAGTCATGCTCTGTATGTAAAAGTAATATTGCATGTGAAGCTCATTTGTATTGAACTGGTGTTTGGTAGGCATTTGTAATATGGGCATTTGGAGTGCTGAACTCTCCCAGCTACGGGTGCAGGTGAGTGGGAGCATAAGCGGGGCGATGGAGCACCTGCACCAAAGTGCACTCTCCCTTTCCATACTGTGGGAGAACTCAGCCTTCCTCTGCAGTCCACTGATCATCCATGTGACAGATAAGTGCAGCAAACGAATTGGACAAAAATCGAATGCTTGCCTTGGTAATAATACAATTCCCAACGTTTTCTATGCTGTCAGTCATCTCGAGATTACAGGTTTTATGGACAAAGCAGGTGGCTGAATATGACATTGGTGTAAAAACGCTGGTATCCACTCCCTGCTGTATTGTTGCAGTGACAGAAACACATTTCTGCCATAAGAGCTACAGAACCAGACAGGTCGTGCTGACAGGACAATACGTATATTTTGCAGGAGAAGTGAACAGTTCCAAATAATATGGTATTGCTATTTCTTTAAATTTGAGTGATTACACAGATAATCTCATGTCTCTTTGAATCACGGTTTACAGGTCTTCAATGAATCAGTTAATCTCAGCAGGCACTGTGTTGTTCTAGCATCCTGATGGGTATTTTCTCCCTGGCATACGCTGAAATTCAAATTCAGTCCGTGCCCTGTGCCAAAAAAGAATTATCTAGACTATGAACTGGATCTGTTTACTTGTCATTATCAGCTGACATTCAAGGTATGCTACGAATTTTCATTGTAGGAGATATAACCAATGCACTCACATGTCAACTCTACTGTGGAGACAGAAAGACACTTTCCAAAGATTTGCACCGAAAGCCTAAATTTTCAGTTAAATTTACATTTTCTTAACATCTCTGTGCCTTTCCATTTCACTTCTAGCTTTAGAGAGAATATGATGAAATCACAAAAAGCTGCTGCTTCAAAAATCAGGAAATCTCAGCAGCTTAAAGACGGAATTTCACTGGGGGGGGGGGGGGGGCGGGGGGCGGTATTCAGCTTCATTTTCAGAATGAGGAATTTGAAACAGCATGGGACTTTTCTGCACCTCAGAGTGCTACTCATTACAACTTACTAGAAACTTTGCCCCATTTTGAATCTCTTCTCTAACAGTGTCAAAGATGGTATAAAGCAGCTGTAAAATCTGCCCTGTGAAATGCTGGGTGATACAAAAACTTGCGTTAATGTTAACAATAAGGTTACAAACAATATTATTTCATAGTCAGGAAAAAGCAAGTTTATGGCAAAATTAGGCATTAATTCTCTTCTTTTTGCTCTATTATTTGGATTATAACACAGGATTTTTCTGCCTGTTATTTTATTCCATCTTTATTTCCATTGATTGCTATAAAATAAGAGCATTACAGCAAATTATCTGTAATCATAAGACTATCTATTTTTCCTTCAAATATAATAATATAATCCCATAAGTAGAGCTGAGCATGCACTGGATTTCTCTTGTGCAGAAAACTCTTTAATTAAAGAAAACTAATTCAAGATAGAATGAAAACCAGAATGATAGGAGAAACTAAATTTGGAAAGAAACTCAAGTGGCGTGGAATTTTCTTGGAATTAACATTAAACCATTTTATCTGGAGCTTGACTTATTGCAGGATATCATGGATGCTAGAAGTTCATATAAGTGAAAAATGCATATGCATTTGGATATGTTAATGAAGGAACAGTTGCTGAGGAAGAGGGAAGGAAGCAAGGGAGGGAGGGAGGGAAGAAAGAAGGAAGGGAGGAAAGAATGGAGGGAGGAACAAAAGGAAATAAAGATGGAAAGAGGACTTATCTAAAGACTATGGGCTCAGAGTATCAGTTAGAATGTGTTAAGCATCTTAAATATAAGAACAATTTGGAAAGTTTTTATTCTTATTGCTTTTAGTCTTGTGGACTCTGTGGAAGATATCAGTGTTTAGAGGTCTGTAGCATTATCCTTTAGTCATTATCGATGAGTGTTTACTGTTCTCCAAGTGGAAATACATTTTTAGACCTCTATCACATGACTAGATCAGATATTTTCCATTTCTAGAATTTGAGAATTTAAGAACTTGCAAAATATGTTGGGTTTTCCTGCGGAAGAATAATACCGCTACAACTAATGGAGAATCAGAATGATTTGTTAGAGCCATTGGGAAAATGATTTCAGCTGTAAGTGTTGAAGGAAAGAACAGGAACTAATAAATGTAAAACTGTCTGTGCAACTAGAGAGTCATGCCTCATAGTGCTGGCTTGGCATCAGCAAATGCCATCTCCAAGACAGAAATTTATATGCAGGTGCCCAACTAATTTCCTCCAGCAGATGATGATGAAAGGATAAAAAGGAGTCAAATTGTTATCAAAACTTTACTCACATGTGTAACTTAAAGAATTCCTACTGCAAAATAAAAGAACAAAGCAAAATAAAGGGTTTCCCATCTCAGCCCTAGCTACCAGAATGATTCTCTTCTTGTTATAGTGACTGCTTCATAATGTACATATTTTTAGATCTTTTGAAAGAGGAACAGGTATACAAGATTACTTTCCTCTCTGTAAGCACCTCTAGTGCGGCTGGTATGAATCTTTTACTCCTGATCTAATTAATTATTTTATGTGGTTTTCAAAGGATGAGGATGGAGAAAGATTTATTCATCTCCAACACTGACACAATCCTCCCCATCCCTTCCTGCTCCCCAAACCACAGTGGGCACTGGGAGGCTGCTCTCTTTGTCCCGGCACAGGACAAGGGGCACTGTGTCTTCTCACCAAGATAACGCTGAGCACTGCCCCAGTATATACACGGGAACTAATGAAATAGATGTGTCAGCTTTAGGGAAAACAACTGAAAAGGTGGTGGTACTTAAATTTGAAATCATAGAAGACAGATACGGTAAAGGTAAATTCAGAAGTGGGGATGGTCCCAAGATAATGGGATCAGGAGGTAATTGAGAAGTCTAGATCAGAAGAACATAGAATATGTGCTGCCTCATACGGCAGAAGCTGAGAAAGAAACACATTTTCAAGCTTAAAAAAAAAAAAGTGATACTCTAAAGAGGAAAAATAGAGTTATTTTATTCTGCCAAACCTTGCACGTCACGTCAGAAGAGTAAGAAGAAAATAAATTAGCAGTTGACATTTTACACTTCTGTGGGTGAATCCTTATGTATGAAGCGCTCAGAAATTAAAGCTTCACATCCATTTTTAACTTCATTATTTTAGGTGCTGAAACTTGCTGAAGCAAAATAAAGCAATGAGCTAAAGTAGAAGAAAGCAAGCAGAAGTTATTAACAGGCTAACAGCATGGCCATTGCCTAGGGCCAGAAATAGCTGATGGATGATACAACAATAGTCAACAGACAAATCCTCATTACAATTGTAAATTTTGTGTCCCAAACAATTTAATCTCCTCAGTATGATCCCTAACCTCACTCCTTGCAGCAGCTGCACCACCACCTTTCAGCACTTGCATAGTTTGCACATTCTGTATCCCTGGCACAGAGCAGGCACTCAGAGATTGCCATCCTCAAAGTAAAATGGTAGTTCTAGAGGAATATCAGGGTCAGATGGAAAGTCCAGGTGTGTATCCGGTAGCCTATGGCATGCTGACAGGTAACACTGCCCAATAGTGGATTTTCTGGGGAAATAAGTGGCAGAAGGAAGCACCCGCTCTGCAAGCACTGACAGATGCAGGCTTCAGCCCCTATCACAAGGCAGAGATGCAGACACAGAGCACCTGGATGAACTTGTGCTTTGAATCCTCAGCTCACAAGTGAAGTCAGCAAATACAATTGCACTTAAGCAGTAAAGTGAGGCTCTCAGAGCCACCATTGAGTTTGAGCAGTAAATCTTCTTGCTTGACACTGTACTTATGAGCTGTGTTCACATGCTCTTCTCTTTGTAACATTTTTTTTTTTTTTTTTTTTTTACTAATTTCATGTAAAAATAAATAAAGCATACACAAACTGACTGAAGTACAGACGTAGTTGTTGCATGAGGGCACCCAGCTCCTACAAGGAGCAGCAGCCAAGCACAGCCTGGCCAAGCCTCTCCATCCCACCTGGCCTCTGGGCAAAGGAAAGCCATGGGGATTGTTTAGTCTGGAATTGCCCAGTCTGGAGGAGGGTCAGGATGAGACCTTATCATCCTCTACAACTATCTGAAAGGGGGTTGTGGTGAAGTGGGGGCTCAGCCTCTTCTCCCAGGTAACTGTGATAGGACAAGAAGGAATGGCCTCAAGTTGCACCAGTGGAGGTTCAGACTGGATATAAGGAAAAAAGCCATCTCAGAAAGAGTGGTTGGGCACTGGAACAGGCTGCCCAGGGATGTGGTGGAATCACCATCTCTGGAAGCGTTGAAGAAATGTGTAGATGTGGTATTGAGGGACTTGGTTAGTGGGTAGATGGTTTGACTAGATGATCTTATAGGTATTTTTCCAGCCTTAATGACCCTGTGATTCTAAATATGGCTGGGCAACCTTGACTCCTCCTCCCCAAAACATCCGGTGATTTTATTTGCCACCTATGGAATGTTTTTTACGTGTAGGATTCACCTTGCTCACATTACAGATAGGTGAAGCAGACTGTAACATGCAGAGCTAACTTCCCATCTGCTGTGAACTCAGTGGAGTCACTCAACTCATACATATTGCAAACGTGGCCTGCATATTAAAAAAAGACGTTTTTTTTCCCTTGACTCATGCATTATCTGTTTGGGGACTGAGCCAGACCAACTCCACAGAAGAAACTTAGCTCACTCTCCTTTATAAGTGGTGAGAGCAACTATCTAGCTACTTGATTAATGAAAATTGTCTGCAGTGTGAAGCCTATGACTAACATGTTCAATAGGACTCTCTTTATTGATAAATTACCATACATCTCCAACCATGCTATAATTAGGTTATAGGGCAGCATTGTAAATCTAATTCAATTTTTATTGATGTATCTCAGCTCTGTCCTATCCTGTGGGATTCCTGGAAAACCAAAGTGTTGTTTTTACACCTTTCTAATTTCAGAGAAACACACCTCCTGCACTCATGGAAATCTTCTGGATACAGCCTATTGCTGAGTGCATTAATTGGGGGCTCATTACTTTCGTGCTGTTTGTTGTTACTTCTGTTTCTGTTGTTACTGCATTCCAAGCTCACACGAAACAGAGACAAAACGGTAAGGTGCTTTCTCATTGCTTGGCTGCTGCAGCTGTTCCTCATTTTACGAGCTTGGAACCTCTAACTTCACTGGTACATTGAATCCATCTGAAATGCAGGGAGCTGCCTGTGAAAGAATGGGCCATCGCAGCTCATCAAGGTCCTGAACAAAAAGGTACCAAACTCTTTGTTCCAGCTGAAAGGGCTGATTCTCCTATTTTGTTTTGGGTTATTAGCCCTTCGTTTATATGAAGTGCTGCAGTTGGCTCATGAGCTCAGGTGACCTGAAAAGAATTAAAATTCACTTCTGGGGTCTAATTAGCTCATCTTGCATGTCACTTCGCACGGTGCAGGAGGGTAATAAATAAATAAATAAATAAATATTATCAAAATTTGCACATTGGAATGGAAAAGTTACTGATCCGGATACCCCTCAATTTATTTCACATGGAAGAAGTAACGACCTGAGTCGTTTTAAAGGTGAGATTTAAAGATGAGACAAACATCTAACTACTCCTAGCTTTACCCATTGCCCCAGTCCATGAACCAAAGTGTGATTGCCATTCAGGTTCCCCCTCCCAAGGCATAGTTTCAGCTAACAAACTAACACTTTCTTCTTTACCCTCTACAACTTGCTGTCTTTCTGAGCTTCCCTCTGCCCTCACTGAGTTTAACAATCTCCCCAGGTTGCTCTGCAGCTAATTGGGGCCAGACACAGGTAGCATCAAGTGATTCATTCCACAGGCTGCTGCAAAGCCAAGCCAAAGCCCCATGCCAACCAGCTGAGAACCCGGGCTGCCCTGTGCTTCTATTTTACTCACCCACTGGGCTCCTGCAGCATACAAGGATTCTCATGTAATAAGTTCCAAGGGAAACATCAAAAAGGTACTTTGACTGAATTAGGTTCTCAAATGTTATGATACTTTGATACTTACTTAGAAAGGCAGATACCAATTTTTAATTTCTGAATGTCTAAGTTCCCTTTGAGAATTGAATGGAAATAATTTTCATCTCTTGTAAGAGTGCAGCAATGTGATTTTTAGCAAAGTTTATGATGCCAAATATTTTAACTGTTCCATCATACGACAGTGAGCAAGCTAAAGACTCCTCGATAAAGCTCTGGTTTCCTTTAACAATATGTGGTTAGTCTGCTCCTATTTCACTTCTGGTTGGTATTGATTTGTTTATTTTTCTGAGTTATCTGTTGCCTTTCCATTATCCCTTGCCTATTACTCTTTGAGAGTCCTGCCTATTCTTTCTATCAGTTTACTGTAAGGGCCAATTGAGAGATAAGTCAGACTCTCAAAAAGCTGTGGCTGTTGGCCATTCTGCCCCAAAAGCATGTTTCCCTCCATTACTATGTCTAACTGTTTGTGTGCAGAAATATGTGCTCCCTAAGTTAAGAGATGTTAGCAGAAGTAGACTGTAGGTATTAATAAGAACCTGCTGACAAGGTGGTCATTGGCAGAAAAAATATATACCTATATATATATATCAGCATTTCATACAGGACACAGGAAGCCGGCGTTTTACTTGCTGGATAGAAAGATATAGATGGGAAATAATTCATGTTTTCCATTTTCTGATTTGGATTCTTTTACTTCAGTACTTGTACACTGATAAATAATAGCAATAAGAACAGGCTGGGCATTTTGAATATTGCTGCAGGGCTTATGTTATGGCTTTCCCAGTTTGCAAGAATGCATCTTAGGCTCTCATCATAAGGTAAACCTCAGACTGCCTAATTTCTGTAAAGGTAAAAATATCACTGGCTAAAATGAGCAAGCTTTTCAGAGGAGAACACAATAAATCCAAAGAACATATTTTTCATATTTTCCATCTGGTTGGCATCTGCTAAGCTCCATGTCACTACAGAATGTGTAAGATTTTTTTTTCTCTGGTTTTTGTTAAATTATCCCAAATTTTAGAAAAAGATAAAATATTAAGCCCATCTTAGTGATGAGAGAGAGGAAGAGAGAATCTTTGGTTAAGGACAGCTTTCTAAACCAGTGAGACAAACAAGTGGGGGTGCAGGCAAAGCAAACTGCCATAGCCAGGTTCAGGACCAGCAGACCCCAGCCCAGGATATCTGCTTGCAATGAGGTACATGCTGGTGGCCAGTTTACAAGCTACTGATCTCACATCTCTTGCAAGGACCACGAGGCTGTTCCATAATTTACTTGATTCTCATTGCATAAAAGGCAATCACAAACAGAAAACAATGCCAGTTTTGTCAGTTAGCATCATTTGATTTTTGTATTTATTAAATAATTTTCATTGCTGTAAGTATTGTAAAATCTCCTCTTTGAAGAACAGGTGAAAGAAATTCCTGTGAAACTTATGTCTGTAAAGGTAGCGTGGGGATTTTTTTTGCCTCAGGGGGTTCCCTACATGACAAAGCAGTAAATCCTCCATATAAATGAAATGTATATTCATCCAAAATATCTTATTATCCCACTTTCACCTGTTTTATACAATTGTTATTCCACTTTCCCCATGGAATCACTGCCGATTCTAAGCAGTATTGGATAAAGATGAGGCCATACCACACTTCAGAATTACTTCAGCTTTGTTTTGTGAAAGGTTGATTTAACATTAGATCAAGCATCTCTTGAGGTCTTTTCATAAATTTGAAGTTCTACCCAAATATCATGTTTTGTGATAATCATACGCCTTGGAAGTCATGGATTATGTGCATCATGTAAGATATTAAACTTGTCAAGATGTTGTTTTTAATATGTCTTTTAGTTAAGACCATATCTTGACATGAATTATTCCTACCATAGTCTCTCACACACTGGTTCAGCAAGCAATCATCCACTGCATCCATCATTTCTGTTGCTGTCTCACCATATGTCTCTGAGGGGGTAGAGGGGGGAAGTTTCCAGTTAATCATTTTTTTTGCATTTGGTATGCAAATCACTTAAAACTGAATGATGTGGCAATTTCAAACAGAATTGTCCTGAGACTGAAGTTTGAGCACTGAGTTGCTATATAGATTTGCTGGTTTTTTTGTTGGATCTTGGTTTTGTGGTTTTGTTTTGGAGGTTTTCTTTTGTTATGTTTTTTGCATCTTAACAAAATTTAACAGCTAGAAAAAATATTGTCATGATAACGTCTAGCCTATTTTCTCCTCAGAGATACGTCTGCAAAAAAATTGGTTTTATATTATCTTAGCAAGAGGCTTCTGCTTTTAATATTTCAAACCTTCATCTGCCCTTGGCTGCTGTGGCATTCATCTGTCTGACAAAATGGGGGAAAAAAAGTGCCAGTCAACGAGTGAATGCTCCTTTAAGTAAACTTGTTAGCAAGGCATAACGACCCCTCCAGGGTCTTGTGACTCCTGCAGGCAATGGGTGACACAGGGCAGCCAGACTCGGGACAGTACTGGAACAATAGAGCTTTAGCTTTAAGAACAATCTGTTTTCATCAGCCGTGAATTAATGCACAGAACAGTGGCACTGCGTAGGTTGCTCTTGGCTCTCTGAAGATGCATATAATGAGTGAAACAATGGCTTGTTAAGTTTAAGATTCATTTTGTAACCTCGTGAAAAGCTCTGCATACTGCTTCTCAATACTGGGAGTTGCCCAGCCATAAATGCACATCAGTAATGTACAAAAGGCTCAAATTCGGGAAGCAGAGCAAAGCCTGAGTAAAATCTTTACACACAATCAGAAACACAGTGAGAGCTGACTTTCTCAGCCAGGATGTCTGTGCAGAACAGGTAAAGACAGAGATGGGGTGAAAGGGCAATCATCACCCTTATGAATTTTTTCTGAAATCTGTACTGGGTATGGACAACTGAGTAATCTCTCAGGCTGCCTATGCTTTCTTCTCTGTAGATTGCAGCAGAGATACACAGAAGCTCTCACCTCCATGAGCAACTGGTTTTGATTCTATACTTGCTCTGAAAATTAAGACATATTTTATAAGGAGCTCTTTATTTTGTGGGATCATCAGGTCAGCTTGGAGCATAGCTCACGAGGCAAGTACAGCAGCTTACTGAGTGTTTCCTGTTTTGCTTTCAGACAGAAAAGTTCATACTTCTGATTAGGGATCCTCCTGTGCAGTGCTTATAGTCAGTCTAACTGTAGATTGGAGGTGGTAGAGTCACCATCCCTGGAGCTGTTCAAGAAAAGGGTAGGTGTCACAATGAGTGATACGGTCTAGAGCAGTCAGAGGCCTCGGTTGATGGCTGGACTGGATGATCTTAGTGGTCTTTCCAACCTTAGTGATTCTATGATTCTTTTCTATAAAAGGGGGAAACAAAGAACATAGGGTTAGATACACTGTTTTCAACTATTATTCAGTACTTTTTGCATACAAAAGCTCATAGATACACGTAGAACAAGGGATGGCATGCAGATTTCTTCTGCCAGTTGACTGCACAAATTGCTAGATGATGCAGTCCTATTTCCTGTTAGTCCTTGTTTGATGTGTTGAATGCTGAAGGTTTCTCCTCATGGTGGAACAGCTTCAGTCAAAGACAGCTGCTCTATGCCTCTCACACCCCATGCTGCCTCTTGCAGCCATCATCATCATGGCTGGGCTCCTCATCTGGGAAGAGGTGAAAGGTCTGGGCTGGGATCCCTTCCAGCAGTCAGGAAGCTGAGACCGAGTCCCTAAGACACTTTGCAGGAGATCCAGCTTTCACTGTAAAACAGCACAGCATATATCATGCAGTTGTGGAGTTTTGGAGAAAATAACTTCAAAATTACCAGTTTTAGAATATGCACTTTAAGTTTGCCTATTTGGGGTTCTTGCTGTTGTTTTTTGTTTGTTTTTAGTGATATCCCCAAACTCTATCCTAGAAAGCAGTCCTATTAGTTCTGTTACAAATGCTACATTCCCTGTTATTGACAGAGAAGTGACTGTTTCTCATGCTGACTGGATATTGCAGGTGTCCAAATTTCTCTGCTGAGAGTATTTCTGCTATTCAGAAACAGGAGGTCTTGTGGTTTAGTGCCTGTGAGGGCAATTCTATCCAGCATAAAGTTGTTCTTTGGAGCTAAGCTGTGCCACTGAGACTAGAAATGTTTCATTCCGATATTTCCCTTGTACAGCAATACTTTGAAGCTGGACATGAATGCTCCTGCGTTATAGCATGGAGCTCCAAACTCCTACATTTTCATTAAAATGTTGACTTCTGTTTTGCAAAAGGAATATTTCAATCATTCAATCATAGTTTAGCTTCGTTTGGAAGGGACCTCAAAGATCATCTAATTCTATTCACCTGCCATGGGCAGGGTTGCCAACCACTAAATCATCACTAGATCAGGCTCCCTAGGACCCCATCCAGCCTGACCTTGAACAGCTCCAGGGATGGGGCATTCACAAGTTCTCTAGGCAGTCTGTGCAAGTGCCTCACCACAGATTGGCCACTGACCATTCAATCTGGCTATTGAACTGGCAGCTGATTCACTCCAGGGATGCCCCCGTGGGTCCTCCCCATGTTCTGACCAAACCCTCATGCTGGTATTTGTGTCTCAAAATCTTAGCCTTTTGAGTGTGGAAAAGGTAAGTGTAGAGCAGCCTGAGGCAGAGGGATTCTATCACAGGGCGTCTCTATGCTATACCTGGGAGAAGGAGCACTGTGTGCATCCCATACAGGTTGGAAAATGATTGTTTAGTCCACTGAGATACTGTTCTATTTTTTTTACTGTTAGAATAAGAAGTGTGAATGTAACTCAAAACTTGCTTCATCTCTTGCAAAAGAAACAGCAAAACTGATGTAGATAGGAAAGGTCCTGGGCCTGGAACCTCACCCGAGAAGGGCAAGTTGAAGCCTTAATTTCACATACTCCTATGAAGAAAGGACACTTCTTTAGTTGAAAAAATAATGACCGCTATCTGAAAATCATATATTTTATTTTTTCTGGGTAACTCACAGACATTTTACAATGGCAATAAAGTTTTAATTTAAAGCATCAATGATACAATCCTTCAAGAGGTAATGCTTGGTTTAGTCTCTGGCAGCTCTTTGGTCCAAATCTCTTGTCTTCACTTTTCATGGGCCATTAACGAAGAGATGAACTGCAGAAGAGAAACTTGATCCATTAAATCCATGCCATTAGTTCTTTGTCCTCTTTATCAATTGTATCCAGATCTAGTTGGTGTCTGGAATTTTCCACGAACATCCATTGCTTGTTCTGTGTTTCTTTCCTGTTTGGACAGTTGTAATTTTAGACAAAGCTTATCTTTTGCCTACAAGATCTCTTGCATGGAGAGAAAACTTGCTATGAATACTGATATTTTATTGACTCATTTTATTTCTCAAAAAAAGTGCTATGACTTTGCATAACTCTTGATCTGGAATGTCTTGTTTTCCTGCCTAAAGAAACATTAATCATAAATTCAAGAAAGACAAGGGAACAGAAATAACAAAGATGAAACTGGAACAAGAAATGCATAAAACATTGGAAAGATGTAAACAAGTTTGCCAAACATGTCTTTTATATCATAAGAATACCAATGGTTTTATAGAAATAATTGCTTACATGCTAAAGAAAAATGCTTCTGATCATGACTGTTGTATTCTGTTTTGATAGCCCAAAATATTCCAGTGTCTGAAGCATTCAAAGCGTTGAAGTAATTTTCCTTTCAAAGTAAAAAAGAAATATCAAATACAGAAATAGAACTAACAATAACCATCTTTTTTGACAAAAAAAAAAAAAGTTAGAACAATTTTGAGTAACTTAGAGAAAGATAATGAGACCAGATTTCCTTTCATTTGTGAAAAAAAAATGCTATGAATATTTTCAGCAAAAATAGGTAATCATTTAAAGATCACTTTACTTGACAAGCTATTTTCTTGAGAAGTGAACCAGAAGGTTCTTCACTATTTGAGTGTGTGAGTTTCCAATGCTTATCACCTTAGCGTTTCAAAGATATTTAACATTGTTAAGAATAGGCAAAAATTGTCTTCCAGCTACACTAAGCGAGGCAGGCAGGCATGGTCACACCAAAGCTTAAAAAAACACCTGTTCCATTTTGGATGCTTAGTTTGAATTCTTCCAGGCTAAGCACACAGAAGCATCTGAAATTAATGAGCCTATGTTAATAACCTAATAAAGGGCGTCTGAGGAGAAAACTGCAAAAACATAAGTGGGTTTGCTTGATGTGACATCATTCCCCACCTGAGGCTACCTTCCCTCTGTCAGCACAGCGAGGTGGGAGCCACAGGTGGCACTCATCCTTCACCGCAGCAACAGAGAGTGATATCCCCATATCAAGAAAGGACAACTGTTTTAAGGGACTGAAAAAAATGCTTCTGTCCTTATAATTTCAGGCCAATTGGAGATTTTTTGTCTAGACACATGGAGGTATCATACCAATGTGATATGGTTCTTCTGGAGCAGAATGTGCTGGGTGTGGGGCTGGGAGAAGCAGGACAACACAGCTCGAGGCATCCCACTATGCAAAAACCACCATGGGTGTGTGCAGGGAAGGGATGGGAGAGCTGTGTCTGTTTGCTCTTCTGTCTTCTTTTCTGTATTTAAACACGGGCAGGAGCTTCAGCACCCTATCGCCATGCTGGCCTGAGAGGGGGTGGTTTGCCAGAGGGTGTCTGGCACTGTTACCCAGAATGAAAGAGTTCAGAAATTGCATACCAGAGAAAATATGTTTGCAGTGTTAAGAAAGAGAAAAGGATTACAACAGCATTGAAAATACCATACAAAGGATATATCTGTTCTCTACCTGTCTAGCTTGCACAGGATTTGGATGGATTTTATCTACAGGGAGTCAGCTATTCTGACTGTAAGGACTGCACAAATAAGCATGGCCTCCATTCAGATCATACAATCAACCTCTATTTCCTTACATTGCTCAGCAGTACCATAGGTGTATGCTGTCTCAGTGTGCTGCTACCTGTTTCCATGCTTCATCCAACACTCTTCTTCCATAGAAATTGAGCCCACAGCTTCCTTTGGCATATGGATTTTCTTCTTCTTGGGAACTGCTAACATCTCATCAGTAAAGGCAGGATGCCAACTAAAGAGCAATATGTTTTCTTCTGAAGACAAGGGAAAAATTAGACCAGCAGCAGTAAAACTTTTATGCATTTTACTCAGTTTATTAACTGCTAAGTTTTGTTGTAAAGACAATTCTAGGATATGTCGGTGTTTCTCCATATTTTCTTTCCTCTCTACAAAGATAGGAGTAATTCTCATCCTATCTACTATAGTACTGACTTGTAAAAATAAACACAAAGAGCACATTTAACAGAAGGAAGAGAAGCACAAAATAAACATACCGTTATTTTGCTTGTCTTATAGAAATAAATACAAACGCACATAAAAAACACTGAGTTTTCAAAGCTGTTTTACTAAAACAAATTTTCAGACCCCCAGCAACAAACAGATAGTCACTCATTAGTAAGAGTCCCAATGGATATTGTGGAGTCTGACTACTCGTGCTTTTGAGATGTAAATATGAAAATTGCTTTTTGAAGAACTAAAATGTAAAAGCAGTTAAAGTTCAGGATTCAATTTTTTCCTCGCCTTTTGAATGATAAATGCATTTACATTTTAATTTTCAGTGTTTTCAATTTTCATCAGTGAAAGGCTGTATTTCTGGATGAAAAGCACAATAATAAAATGTTCTCCAGTCCATAATTTTCTTGTAATTCACAGAAATGATCTGAGGGCATATAGCTCACTACAATATGTATTATAGTGTTCAGTGTGGAGAACTCAATTGTTAGGGCAGCAATTTCAAACATATGTATATTAATGAACTGGTTTGGGCTTCATTAGAAATTCCTATGGAGTTTTTTGCTGACATAGAATCATCGCCGCTATAATCTTACAAATCTGCAAAGATTGTCAGAACTGTGCATGTTATTTCATTTATTCAATCAATATATGTGTGTCAATGCCAATTACCCTGCAGAAATCCATGTAATAGTCTTATTTTTTTTACGGCCATATGGCATCATAGATTATGAAAGGAATAGAACAATGCAACATGCTATGTCTTACATTATTTGGCATAGCATCGTGGCATTATTTGTAAGTGGAACTTACTATACATCTTTTTCTGCTTTTACTGCAATCAGTTCCCTTCCTGCACTTGAAAGTATAAAGCAGAGTAAAAAAAAATGTGGGAAAAGGAAAAAAAAAGAAAGAAAAAAGGTCTGAACAAACACTGGACACATTATTGGTCTTTACTCACACCTACTCACTTTAATCACTCTGGACACTAGAAGGAAACTTAAGAAAAAAATATTGTAACTTGACAAACAAAAAACAGCATCTACAGCTAACAACTGCTCAATGCAGAACCCATTATAAAATGTGAGATTGGTGTGCAGGGCTACAAAAACATACAGATTCTATTCTCAAAAACAAACAGAGAAAAAAAACTTGCTGCATCAATAAATAAGATGAGAAACAAGAGCATAAGGCAAGCATGTAGGAGGTCAACAAAATTCTGGTAGCTAACGCTTAGAAGTGAAGCTGAAAAACAGCATGGAGAGGAGAATGCATTCAGTACATTGCCAAAGAGCAGAGACAGGCTGCAAGCAATAGCTGGCTTCCTTGGGGGAACCTGCAACTCTGTCTCAGCACAAGAGCTCCTGCAGTTGGGAGGTGTCCCTCTGCCTGTGCTACAGAAAAGCAGAGAGCTTCTTTGGAGGCTCTTCCATAAGGAAATGGCTCTCTTCTTTATTGCAGTTAATATTTTTTTTTCTGCCTGCAGCTGGCACCTTGCTCTACTCCCATACACTCCTCTTTCCCTCTCTAAAGCTTCACTTTCATAGAATCATAGAACCAAATTTGGAAAGACCAGTAAGATCGTCTAGTCCACCATCAACCCATTTTCTCCCTGCCTAGGTGTGCAGAATCTCTCACCAGCACTCCTTGAACCTGATTGATTTATGTCTTCTGATTGGGTTTCATTCGTCAGGCTTGGCCATCCATCTTTCCAGGAAGCTATCAGGTTCCTTCATCTTGTCTCAGTGCAAGAGATAGGTCTGTGAAGGCTGTCACTCCAACCCTCTGCTCTCCTTCAGCTCTGGTGCTCTGAAGGACTTCTCTGCATCTACATATCCCTATCTAGAGAAGAGAGAGCCTCTTCCACAACAGGAGACCAAAACCCTAGCTTTTGCAACACAGTGACTGGAGAGCTGCCTGCATTGGTGGAATATCACAGAATCATAGAATGGTTTGGGTTGGAAGGGACCTTTAAGACCATCATGTTCCAACCCCCCTGCTATAGGCAGGGACACCTCCCTTTAGACCAGGTTGCTCACAGCCCCACCCAGCCTGGCTTTGAACACTTCCAGGCAGAGGGCATTCACAGACTTGCTGAGCAACCTGTTCCAGTGTGTCACCATTCTCACAGTAAAGAATTTCTTCCTAATATCTAGTCTAAATCTATCGTCTTCCAGTTTAAAACCATTTCCTCTTATTCTGTCACTAAAGGTATGTCGCTAATATGTCTGAGGATAAGCACAAGGAAGAGGAGCGATCTTTTAAAACTAAGAGTATGCTTTGGCATCACTGCTGTAAATGTTGCATGATCCACATCATACTGAAACAAACAACCAAGGCTGGTCTGGGAGTCTAACTTGTTTTGAGAGAAAAGTCAAGAACAAGATTCTGCAATACAATGTTTGCTCAGTTCAGGAGAGCCACCATTCCTGGTGCAACCAACACAATTTTAGATGTGAATGTTGTAAGAACAGTACTCTGAAAATTGAAAGAAAGCATATTCACTTCTACAATGGTGATTCCTGATTATATTTTCATAGCTGTATGTATCATTCTAAATTTTATATGTGTATTCATTGACAAAGTGATGTTGTCAGTATCTTTATTCTGAGACATCATCTACTGAAGCAGTCTTGAAATCCAAGTACTGTAATAAAACACATTGCACTTTCTCCCTCAGAGGATCATGTCCTTCACATTTCTGGAAACTTAGTCAAGATTGTTGTGTTTGCTCATCCTAAATTTATTTGACCTTAATCCATGCTTGATGATGCACTGAGAAAGCCAGTAGGGACACGGCAGACAAAATAAGAGATGTGCCTCGCGGCAGGGAGCAGTTTATTCTAATGATTATTTATAAACCCCTTCAGTTCCCCAAGATGTGCTTTAGTGCTTGATTATAGTTTTTTTTTTTTTCAGTGTTTTAAAAGCTGTTCCTAATAATATGGCAGATTTCTCTGGCTGTTAGAATTGTTTAAGCTTCCAATTAATTTTGTGCAAGCTATGATGCTAAAAGGAGTCACTTGCCCCTAGTCACAGCCTGTAACCAAGAACAGGGAACATCACCACTCCTGCCTCTCATAAAAGGCCCCTTGAGATTTTTGAACTCCCCAGATGTTTTTTTTTCCCCCACGTTAAGACTGCAGGACTTGGCTGTGAGTTTGCAAGTGCCAAGGAGCTGAACTGAGTTTTACTGCTCCATTACTCATGTGTCTCTGTTTTTCCCCAAACTCTTTATATAGCTGCCACAACTCCTCTGCACCTTGCAAGAGATGGATGAGCCAAGAAACACCTCTTTAGCAATAACTGTAGTACTTGCCAAGTGCCAAGTCATCTATTTTACGCAGGATACAAGCAGTAGCTCTGTGTGCTAGACTGCAGGCCAACCATCTTGTAAATAAATTCCTGTCTTTTCAAGCTGACCCTTTGCACACATTTAAACACTTCATTCTGCAGGCCTGAGCTGCACTGTGATGCACGGCACCTGGAGCTGGGTAGTGCAGCCCAGCAGGATGGCAGGACCTGCAAGGAGCTCCTCCCAGAGAATGGCACTACTGAGAGGCAGAAACCTCCCTTGCCCAAGAACAAAGATGGAATTTTCTGCAAGAGCCTGAAAACATCCCAGTGAGGAGGGGTAATCACTTTTCAAGGGGATGAATGCTGGGGATTTTTACGCTAGAGTAAATATACCTAAATTTATAGAATAATAGAATCATTAAGATCATCTAGTCCAACCGTTAACCCATCTCCACCATGCCCACTAAACCACGTCCCTCAGTGCCACATCTCCACATTTCCTGAAGACTTCCAGGGATGGTGACTCCACCACTGACCTTAACAGCCAGTGCCAATGCTTCATCATTCTTTCAGAGAATTTTTTCCTAAGATCTAATCTGAACCTCCCCTGGCACAACTTAAAGCCATCATCTCTTGTCCTATCACTGTAACCTGTGAGAAGAGGCAAAGCCCCACCTCACCACAATCTCTTTTCAGGCAGTTGTAGACTCCTCTTCTTTAAATTAAAGAATCCCATCTCCATCAGCCATTCCTCATAAGACTTGTGCCTCAGACCCTTCATCAGCTTTTTTGCCCTTCTCTGGACATGCTCTAAGGCCTCACTGTCTTTCTCATGGTGTTCCCATAGTGGCCTTGCAATGACCTTTCTCCAGGATAGGTTTTCCCTCATTTGGGTACTGCTATACCCCGGCAAGCTGCAGGAATGGATTTACAGCACAAAGCACAGCCCTACTCCTACTGCAGATAACTGCAAAGCTGCCTGGCTTGAGCAGGACAGGCATGTGTGAGATGAATTCATCTCACTGCAGCAGCAAATATCCCCACTTCCCATTTAAATGCAGACTCAGAAGTTTCTCACTCAACCCCTAACCTGTGCAGCACATCTCTGCTGGGCACGCCTGCCCTCCCTTACAGTACCATGCCCCGACTTATCCCAGGTACAAAGTGGGGAAAAAATACTCAGAGTGGGCTTTGGTTTTCTTAGGATGTAGCTCCTGTATGGGGTGGGTTTTTCTGCTTGCAGCTGAGCTGACTTTTGCAGCAAATAGCATAGATTAAGCTCTGTGCTCTGAGCAGGGATTTCTCATTTCATACATCATTTATAACTTTCTGCAGTGATTCCATAAAGTCAGTATCTCTCCGTAACACAAAGATGAGAAGGATGGAAAATATAGCTGAAAAAGTGACAAACCTGCAAATTGCATTTATGTAGAATTCTGGTGCCACAAAGCTTCTACAGCAATTTTATGGAAACCTAGTAAATTCAGTATAAATAAATTTGCAGTTTAGGAAAGTTATGCATTTATGGATTTCAGCACAGTGCCATATTACAGCTTAGCAAAGATGCTAAATGTCTCTCACACTAAATGGAAATTAAATCTGCTCTTCTATTTTGTCAGATCAGGTCGTTGCCTGTGATGTGCTGGGCACAGATTCCACCACTCTTCCCTCACAGAAGTTGCAGTAGCAGTGAAAAATCACACAAACAAAACCCACTTTTGCAAAGGTTGCAAACACTGAGTACATCAGATTGCTCTATAACTGGCAAGCGATGTCTTTTTTCATTTTCTGTTTCTCTGCAATTCTCCATCCATCACAGGAAAGCACTCTGAGCTTTCTCTGGAAGAATCCCAGCACATTTTGGTGACATCCTGATTCCAGGGAAGCAAAATCCCACAGGTTTTATTAGAGACACAAACTACCACTTTGTACCGAGCACTTGTTTTCATAGTCAGGGCCAGTTGCCAAAATGCTGGTCCTGATCCTGCTTTAAATCAGGATTTACTATGATCTAAATTAATGAAGTCAGATCGCTGTAAATGAGAGGAGAACTGGGGCAATCTGCTCTGAATTTGCAGACACCAAATAGGAGCTGAAGAAGTGAAAGATTTTCTTACCAGACTTCAATTTCTAATGGGCAAATGTTTACAAAGAACCATCCTATAGTGCCTGTCACCCATAATAATAGCCATAAATATGAGTATATTTAACTGTATTTTAAGTCAATAGGAAATAACATCAGTAGTACACACACACTGACAAATACACATATATGAAAAAATAAAATTGAATTGAAGCTGAAATGCTTTTCATTACAGTACAGTATATTGCCATCAGATAAAGAAAAATATATATATTATTCTCTGTCTAGCTCTTCCAAAGGAAATAATACCAAAGGTTTAAGAACACACACTGGCTTCCTTCCTGATAGGATTTAAAATGTTCTTTTCCAATGTAAGTGCAAAACCAAACATTAAGGTTGAAAATCCAGCACACCAGTCACGCACATTCAAACCTGATGTGAAAAACCTGGACCTGCTCAAGCCAGTGGCACAACTCCCATTGACTTCAGTGGGGCCAAGATTCCACCCAGTATTCCTAAGAGAACATTGAAGTGGCCGCATCGTGTGCCTCAGTTAATGGACTACAGAAACATACACGATTTATTAAGATCTGCATTCAACAGAGAAATCAGTCGAACTGTGGAAAGTACTTAAAAGAATCTGTGACTATAGGACTGCTAAGGTACCATTCAAAATCTTATTTCTGATGCTGCCTGATTTCTCACTTTCCAAAGAAGTGCTCCAGTAAGGAAATTTGAATGCTATTTCCCACTGTTCCTACACTACAACAGCACAGGTATTACCTAATATAGGAGTTTTATCAAAAGCTTCCAGGAAAGAAAGAATAAATACATTTAAAAGCCTTCATATCAGAAGATATTTAGGTACGAACTGCGCAGAGACATGAGTAAATGATTTTGTTACTATTTTTTGCAAACCAAATCCCTACTTATTTTTACCCGATTAGAGGTTCACTGTAAAATTCTGATCCAGATTTTTCTGCTAACTTAGTGAAAACTGTTTGGATAGTAAAGTCAGAACTTCTCACATCTCAATCAAGATGCTTTCTGAGCTTTTTAATAACAAAATAATTGCTTTCATTAAAACTCCAATTCTTTAACATCCAAAACAAACACTGTGATAAAATATCTGTTTCTCTCAGTCAAATTCCACTATAAGAATGAAACCATTAGGATTAAATGAAGATTAATATTTTCTCTAAGTAGAACAGATCAAATAGTTTCAAGTTTTGCCGTATCTTAGATAATTTCATAGGAGGACAGAATTCAATATTCTGTTTTGCAGTCGCTACACCTCTAACAATGTTATGATTTTCTTGTCACTTCAAAGTGTTTGGCCAAAGCAGACAAATATACCATTTCATTTGTTCTCCTACACGGCAAAGCTGTAGCATTTTACTTTTTTGCTTTGCTGAGTATGTTTGACTGCCATTGAGAGCTTCAGTGAGGGGGACACTCAACTGTTATGCCCCACTGGGATGGCCCCAATCTCCTACAACCCTGCAAGAGCACTGCATAACTGGTGAAGGGTGGACAGACAACATTAGCACCCTTTGTGATATCAGTGGTGGGGGAAAGCAGCTGAACCACAGCACGGATTTGCATATTAACCCCACGGTGCCCACCTGAGGCCCCATCCCATGACCTGCACGCATCCCTAGGGCTGCAGATGACCACCAGTGCCCAGGAGGAGCCAGGATCAGGAGCCAACTGCGAGCCCCCCCTGCACTTCTGAGGATCCCTCTCGCCAAAAAGGGAGCAGAGAAGCCCTCCTGGCATGGAACAAGGTTGCTTCAAGGTAGCCTCAGGCATCATTGCTGTTCCATGCTGAGGATGGGATAGTTCTTCTGGATGAGCTTGCACAGGAGTGAACCAGCCATAAGCACCAATGCCTAGTGCACAAGGAGACAAACGTGGGGCACCACATCCCTCTGGTGAAGCAGGAACTCCCTTCTGCCCCCAGACATGACCATCAGGTAGAGCTTGAGTGTGCAGAAGCAATGCACAAAGCAACCACTGGGAAAGATTTTAACTTCTGAGAGCGTATACTTGCCAGCCCCACCCAGCCCCAACCAGAATGTTTCCAGGCAAAAAGCTACTGAATGTGAATAAACTCTGACCACTGCAGGCAACTGTCAGAAACTCTAAGTAATGAGATTTGGTTATAGGCATTTCTTAATGTAGAACAGCATTAGCAATGAATATGCTGGGACAATGAAGAGTCTTTTATTCTCTTTCTATGGAAGAAAATAAATGGGGATCTTCATATATTCACTGACTCCAAAGCCAAGAAAACATAATCATAACCACCCAGCATAACCCCTTGCACAAGCTAGTTGTATAACTTCTTCTGAGTGCTTGATTAAATATTCTCCTAAAAGATGTATTTTACTTTTGCCATAAACACATCAAGAGATGCTGCATTTACCACATTCCTTGATAAATTATTCCTTTTCTCCCTGCTAAGAAACTGCATCTTCTTTCAGGATTCATTTTATCTAACTTCAATTTGCAGCCATCTTGTTATGACTTTCTCAGCAAGATTGAAAAATCCCCAGTAAGGCTCTTGCAAAAGAGCTGAGTGGCATTTTGTTATGCATTAAGCACCCCTACTCCAAGCCATCGCTCAGCCTTCCCTTTGATAAGGAGCTCAATCTGCTCGCAGCTCCTCACATCATGATGCTCCACGTCTGTGCCACAGCATCTTGTTTGCAGCCCCTCTTTGCTTCGCAGCCCTCCCAGTCCTGCCCATTAAGTGTTATTTCTGTTTTGTCTAGCATGCGCTCTCCCTTTGTGCTGCAGCCCTCCCCGGTGCACCATCAGGATAATTTCTCAAGCAGAAGTCTCAGGGAAACTCAGCTGTTAGCTGCTGAAATATGACCTTCTGCTGCGTCTTCTCTGCCCTCGGAAATGGCATTACAGCAATAAACTTTTATAGCAGTTTCAGTACCGAGGCCTATTTTAAACAGCATCAACTTGTTTTAAATCTCACTGACGAATATGCTGTTCGCTGGATCTCCCCTTGAGGTATCATGGGAAATGCAGACCATCACCATAATTACTGAGATCCCCACTCCTCTTCTCTCTCTGTTACCTCTCCCAGGCATGACAACTAACCAGCAAAGGGGAGGTTTCCCCGTGGGGTGAACAGGTACTGCCACCCTTCGTCGCCCACTTCCATCTGCTCACCTGGCCCCAAATACTTGATGTGATGCTCACTCTGAAATTCTTGTTCGTCTCTGATTTATTTATTTATTTATTGTGGTGGGAAGAGAATACGGTTTATTAGCTGTGGGTTTTTCCTCAATGTTGCGAGTAGAAGCCAATGTTTTACTGACAAAAGGAAATTTATAAACAGCCAATTTCTAAATGAAACAGATGGCTTATTAAAAATGAGCAGTCATTTCTTTGGCACACCACAACAGTTTTAACTTTTTGTATTATAATATTGTTGGCTTTGTGTACGTTGCAAGTAAGAAGAGTGACAGTTATCATAGACCCACCACGTTAAGCAACAAAGAAAAAAATAGTGTTGTGTTTTGTTACAAATTACAAAGATCCTATTACCTTCACATACAGCACGTAGCATAACTAAGCAAAAAATAAAGCCTGCATTGAATTCACAAACAAAATACTGTCATAAGTTTCCAAAACTGACCCAGACCTTGCAGACAAGAAAGTAGTGGTCCTGAACATCTGCAGTGCCTGCTAGAGCCCTGCTTCAGCTAACTGGGAGGGAGATCCCTCCTTCAGGACATGGGTAAACTGAGGTAGCCTGAGACAGAGAGACCTTTTTTCCTTCTGGCTTAGAAAGTGAATTAAATCCTCAGTAATTCAGACAGCTCAAATGTGCAACCTAAACAACCAATCATGTATGAGACAGTTTTAATTTCATAACTGCAAAAATCCTAGAATCATGAAATCATTACGGCTGGAAAAGGCCACTAAGATCACCTAGTCCAACCATCAGCCCACCACCACTGTGCCCTACTAGCCATGCCCTCAGGGCCACATCTCCACGGTTCTTGAACGCCTCCAGGGTCAGTGACTCCACCACCTCCTTGGGCAGCCTGTGCCAATGCTTTATCCCTCTGCTGGAGAATAAATTTTTCCTAATATCCAACCTGAAATGAATAAAGACACATTTTCTTTCAGCATTGGAAAAAAATCTGGAGGACTTCCTTTTGTTTTTCATACCAAATGCTTCTTTCTCTCCTTACTCACATATATACTTATATATAAAAACATGTTAGAATGCTGTAGATATATTAGAATACAGCTTTAATTTCTAAAAGGTTGGGGATTCAGTTTCTCTCCATTTATCACATCATCACAATAATGGAAATAGCACTCTAATCTTCGTCAAAAGTTTGCATGACCAATATTTCCTATGAGATTAAAACAAATCAGAAGACAAGCTTGCACATTACTCATCCAAATACTGCAGCTGTTATTCTGAACCAAACTCCTGAGCTAAATCCGGAAACTTGTGAGATTTCCTTTTCTTCATCAATGCACAGTATGAAACAAGCATCTTTGAATATATTTGTTTGAAACTGACACCTAGAGAATATTAATACATCTATATCTAGATTAAAGGTATGATAATTCATCATCTGTAATCACTGTTTGGATTTTCACAGCTACAGAGCAAGGAAACATTAACCTCTAGAATTACTTTGGCAAAGAGATGGTCATTGCAAAAACTGTGAGCTAGTAGTGTTTTATGGCCAAGGATTTGCATGTTTGTTGATTATCTAGCTTGTGTTCCTTCCAGATTCTTTAATCAGCAACTCACCGCAGAAGAGGAAAAGATATCACCTGAGTTACAAATACATTTCTGAAATGGATAGCACACTAATCTTCCCAAGTTGTCCTACACCATACTTTTCTAGAACTATGTTGCTGACACCATCATGAGATATTGGCATATTAAGCGAAGTCTGAGGACTTCAAAAGACTTCCAAAGAAAGAAACCCCAGGACTTTCTACAAATGGATCTCTGCCTGGACGCTATGTGTAATGAATCTGTAGTAATTTCATTTAGAGAGCAGCAGAGAAAAAGGTCACTTCAAACATGGGAAATTAGGCGATGTGATTCTATGAGAAATTGTGTTGAAAGGATTCATTTCTTCAAAAAGTAAAATAAAAGAACAGCTAAAAATATTAATCTTGTTCCTCCGATGTTTGATAAAACAGAGCACATGAAAGGAGCAGCCAGCCTGCAGCAGATACCCTGCCACATCCAGCCTGTGATTCAACCAGACAAAGAGAACGCATACACACAGACTGCTTTTTTCCACAGCTATTGCCTCCCTTCTAGAGGACGTTTCAAGCTGGTAAATCCTGCAGCTCCCCAGTGCCACGCTGAAGGCAACACCCCGGGCTCCCACTGCTGGAAATTGTATCAAAATAGATGAAGATGCTGTGGCGTTGCCTTGCCATGTTTTCCTGCAGAACAGAGTGAGGAAACAGCATACCAAGAGCTCCAAACACGTCACACATGCGGAGACTTGATTTTTGGACATGTCTTTAGCCAGCAGGACAGCAGCTGAGGGTGTTTCTAAAATCCACATTTTACTAGATCATCCCCTTTAATCAATAGCAGTTTTAGAGGCTGATTTCAGGCTGCACATCCTCAGTAGCTGGCCTCTCCTGTGATAAAACATCACATTTTCTATCCATTATCTACACTCCACCCTAAAAGGTTGTCATTTCTGCACTGAACATACTGGACATTTATCCACAGTAATAGCTATTGATATTTTTGTCCTAAAAGTAGCAAGCATATAATTGTTGTACTTGGTCCAGAAGCAGAAATAATATCCCATCTGAGCTGAATTGGACCCCAGGCAGTGACAAAACCAAGAGGGTCTGTGTGCATGACAGTGCACTTGATTTATTGCCTCAGACTGTATGCAGTAAAAGGCGGTGTCAGAACTTATTTTCAGGTGACAAAACGCATAAAAAGGTTATTACAAGGACTCCAACAAGCTTCTACATGCCTGATGGGGAAGAAGATAGCACTGTGAGGTGTTACAGAGGAAAGAAGCAGAAACACAGGAGATGGAGAATCACTGCCCACCAAGGAGCTTCCCGGCATGCAGATGAGGGCCACAACACCCAGAGCTGTACATGCCCAAAAAACAAATTCTCAAAGCTTTTATCTCATCCTGAGGCATTTAAGCAGCTAAGACTGAAGTCCCCGAGGCATTCAGTATTTTGTTTCTAGGCAAAAAAAAAGACTGTGCTCTGGAATGAAGAGCTCAGCACCAAGCTGTCCCCAAATTCCCATTTCTGTCCCCACCATGAGCCTGCCAAGGTCATGCAGCCTGACAGCACGTACCCTGAGCACAGCATCCTGCACACCAATCAGAACATTCACATATGCTGTCACAAGGAACAAGCTCAGGGAAGGACCCCCAGCATCCCATTCTGGGATCCTCAGAGGAAAGCCACTGGCAATAAAAGTCAATGGCAAAATCTCAGGAGGGTCACAAGCTTCACATTACTCTCTTTTACTCTCTTAGTTGGCCACTAAAAAAACACAGTTTGTCAGTCAGGGTGGCTTTCACCTTGCCTAATTTCAGCTGCCTGAAGGTTAAGTGCCTGCTCAAGGGGATGCTGTCAACACAAGGAGAGAGATGCTCACAGGGGACTATTTATCCCATGCAGGCAGGATCAGACAACTCACTGTCTCCTTCTCTAAGTGATGTCTGCACTGCAGGACATTTTCTTCTCCTGCTGATTTGGGGTATGTCTGTACTGCAGGACAGCCCCCAAGAAATGCTGGGGCTCCTGAGGCTCCATCCCAGCCCAGATCTTCCTGTAGGAGCAGCCAAAGCTTGCAAAGGGACAGTAAAAATCCAATTTCACCCTGAGCGGGGGGATTCTGGTTGGATATTAGGAAAAAATTCTTCTCCAAAAGAGTGGTGATGCATTGGCACAGCCTGCCCAGGGAGGTGGTGGAGTCACCATCCCTGGAGTTGGTCAAGAAACATGGAGATGTGGCGCTGAGGGAGATGGTTAGTGGGTATGGTAGGGATGGGTTGGTGGTTGGACAAGGTGATCTTACTGGTCTTTTCCAACTTTAATGATCCTATGACTCCATGTTGTAATACAAATGTAGCCTGGATTAATAGCTTAGCTGATGGTCCTTTAAGCCAGATCATTAGGGGAGAAAAACTCAGAATGTAACGATACCTAATTTAATGATACTTTTAATGGCAGTTACGAAACAATACCTCCAAATATCACCAGAATAAACTTTGAGCACACTCTTTCACTAACTTTCAGTCTGAACTCATGCCAACAGAAAGTATATATTAATGGATGATTACATGGGTCGTTCTTTTTTGTTTGGTATATTTCATTAACTTCTTCACAAATATAGAGCTTGAAATAACTTCGTTGCAAAGAAAAAGAAATAGAGATATATGGGAAAGCATGGAAGTACCACCACTACAGTGCAGCGGAAATTCAAAGTCACGGCCTAAACCAGTGACTGAGCACCTGGTGGGAAGGCAGGGCCAACCCAGGGGAGCTCAGGTGCATGCAATGCATCTGAGTGACTGGAACAGGTGGAGCCAGGATCCACACCTTCCCAGACCTTATTTAAGGGCTGGCAGTGGAGGTAAGGGTATTTGGCTAGAGTTCTCTCTGGACCTGAGGCTTTCTGAAGGTAAGCTGCTTCCTTCTTTTGTTTCTGTCTCCCTGGCTGTTGCATTTGAGCAGGGTTTCATTTAGTGTAGCCTAGGACTTTGTATCTCTGCTGTCATTGCTCTCTTTTCATCACATTACTGTGTTACATACAGTAAACATTTTCTGGGTTCCAAGATACCTCTCAGATTTTGGTATATGTCCTATTACAACTTATTTATCTATTTTATTTTGAAGTTTTAATTCTCATTCATTACATAGGGAACTTAACATGGAGAATAAGAAAGCTGGTCATATATGTTTTTTTTTTCCAACTAAATTTGGCAAAGTCAGAGAAGAAAGGGAGTTCCTTTCTCATTTTGTTTCACTCGTTTCTAAAACTTCAATCTTAAGTGGCATTGCTTTTCAGAGTGCTGTGTGAAGCTGTATCAGAAGTAGAACCAAGCACTTGCAACTTTCAAATACGTAACATGAAAACGGTGGCATTTAATATTACAGTGTAGAAGTACTTTTATTAGTGTTTGCCAAGATTAAGTCTCAAACACTATTCTACCCTACCACTTTTTAGGGATTCTACATAAAACAAATTGTATTTTATGTATCTTTACTGTGTATCACAAAGAAGTCTTGCTGATTGTCCACTCATCTCAAGTTACTTAGGTGGTTAGGCATGGAGCTATCTGCATGTTATAGGGCAGGTGGGAGAGATGCACAATCAAGAAGCATACGTTCATTTGCAAATGCTTGCTAAAGAGGATTCTTCAAAAGCAATAGCTACTCGTTGTAAAACTGAAATTTAACTAATGTGTTTTGTTTTATAAACATATAAAATAAAAATAATGGATGTCTGACATACAACAAACAATGAAATATGGGCTGAAAACCAACTATTCTAAGCAAATACAGAACATTTTCCCGGAGCTGTCTTCTGTAATGCCAGTTTAGCTAACCAATTCATCTCAGTAAAGAGAGCTGGGGCCTTTGTGCCCTCTTAAAGAACAGAAGTATTTGTTCAGCTCCATCATCCAGTTTCTTTAGCAGGTACAGGGCTGTCACCGAGCTCCTAGTCTCTGAAAACCTCCATGTCTGTATCACTAAATGGAGTAATGGCCTTTTGCCTAATCTTGCCTGATATAAAACTCACACAGGAATTAGCCAAGAGAATGAGTGAGCTTCTTCTGTTCTTCTGTTAGTACCAAAGGTTGTCTTTTGAGGAAGGCTAGGAAGACTTCTGAGGAAGTAGAAGACTTCCCCTTATTCCTCCCTTTATTCCTACCAGAGGAGGCTGGATAAAATCTTGATGAGCCTTTTCTCCAGGCCATACTTGTTCCAGAGGTGTCAGTCTGGCAGCACTTTCTAACTGTGTGGTCTCCTCCTCTCCAGAGAGGCCTGCTCCCCAGCAAATAGGACTGCTATTGCTCTTGGCAGAAAAAGAACAGTTTGAAAAGTGCTTTGCCAATTTAGTCATGGCAGTTGTGGCCTTCCCAGAGTAAGTGCAAATTTCTTGTATATGGGTTGACTCTACGGTGCCTATGAAGAGCTCAGCAACATTGGGTTTGTTTTTTATACCCTCCATCTTCACTACTTTGAACCGTATGTACTACACATACTTGGGTTACAGTATTACCATCCTCAGCACATCAATAGATGTAAAACCTCTCTCATTGACATAATCACTGTGTGTTACTTGGCATGTATTCATATATCCTTGCCTAAGAGAAAAGTAGAAGCCTCACTTAGAGTTATAGAACCATTAAGGTTGGAAAGACCACTTGGATCATCTAGTCCAATCATCAGCCCCTCGCCATACTACCATTAAGCCATTTCACTCAATGTGATATCTACCCTTCTCTTGGAGAGGCCTCCAGGGACGGTGACTCCTCTGCCTCCTTAGGCAGCCTGTTCCAATACTTCACCACTCTCTGAGAAGAAACTTTTCCTAAACTCAAACCTGAAAGTCCCCTGGGGCAACTTGAGGCCATGACCGCTAGTTCTATGGAGCTGAGCCCTTAAGAAAATGTTTGCTATGAAATGGTTCTGATAGGAAGGTAATTTGTTCTAGCACTTAGGGAAATAAGCAAAATAGCTGCATATGCTGCCTTTACAACTTGAAGAGGATGTTTCCCCATGTGGGGATGTAAACAGCATGGAGTCCTGCAGGCCTGCCTCTGGACTGGACCTGCTGTCAGTTAATCTCTTTGAACCTTTGTCTGGCAGATGCTGTATGGAAAAAAATAGGGTTGTACCATCTACCTACAGCATGTTCCATCGTGGGTTCACTGGAGCGGGGCTGATTTACTGTGTCTGGTCAGTGAAGGGAGCACAGAGCAAGGCAAGCCCTCACAGGCACACAGGAAGCAGGACGGGCAGGAACCCAGTGAGGCAGATCATTGTCAACAATAGGCTCTAATGCAGAATGAAGTGGCAGAAACAGTACATTATGGATATTATCATCATTATCTCTTGCTACCTCTAATAGGTTTTTATATCATTTTGCTCATTTTTATAGCTTGCTGGCTCAGAACAGACATTCTTCGTAATTCACTGGAAGAAATGCTTGGTTTCAGCTACTCTTGTTCTAACCATCCATTGAATGGATGAAATAGAGATGTGACTGCTGGGGTAGAACAACCTTTTCTTGCATGGTTCAAACTAAGCCATTTCTAAGGCATGATATTTTTTTTATATACACAAAGGGACAAAGGATGCTTCCTTTTATGTTTCTTTTGGGACACTTTTTTTTTTCCATTTCTTTATGTCAATGAAAAAACTACAGGAAGACACAAACTGCCCAAAGCCTGATCCTCATGGAGCTGCAAGGACAGATTCAGCAGCAAAAAATCTCAAAAGACTATGCAAAATAGTTACATGAGCCCCTGAATCAATATCTGTAGGATTTTCCCAGAAGAGAGCTGATAGTCTGCCTCTTGCAAACTGCCTCGGGAACTGGAACAGAATGATATCTCATTATGGAAATATTATAAATTGTTCTAGCATTTTTTTATCATCTGAAAATGAAACCTCTTCTATGCGAAGGCTCACAACAGGTTAGCAATCTGCATTATGATATAAACCCTACTGCAAATAGAAAATAATTCAGTTGATATAAGCAATGCCCTGGGTTCCTGTGTGTTCTGCAGGGACACACAACTGAGAAGAGTGCACAGGGTAGGGGGGAAGGCAGGAGGGCTCCAGTTGAGGATGCAGAGGAAAGAGGGGGGGTGGGGGGGGAATGGAGGGCAGGAGATAGTGTCCTAGGCTGCATCAGAAGAGGTATGGCCAGCAGGGGAAGGAGGTTATTGCAGCCACCAGTACATATTAATGGTCACCTGTAGTGTGGGACACTAATGGACACTGCTTGCTAAATAAAATGAAATTTAGCTATTGAGTGTCACCCAGAAAGAGGCAATTCCAGGTGTCACATCAGCTGCTGTTTCACACTGTTAAGTCCTTATTAACCTGCCCACACATTTGCCTTGCCTACCCCACTCATACTGCTATTTCTCAGTTTTCTGCTGTCCCTGCTCTTATTACATTCAATAAGCATTTTTCAAAATGGATAGTGTTTTCTCTGCTGTGGGAAGGGAACAAGAATCACTGGGGAATGCAGGAGTTTTCCACCTCACTTGCTCTGTATTCTTTTCTAGACCATCCATTATCCTCCTGATGTCTTTTCTTAGATTTTTAAATTAAGTAAAGTCAATTCCTCACAATCTCTCTTCTTTAGAGATTTGTCAGTGCTGTCTATTGCTCACATTCCCTTTGCTCACCCCCTCCAGCCATGCTTCCTGCTGGGCTGGGCCATGCTTGCTCCAGCTGTTCCAGATGAGGTCCAAGCAGAAGTGCCCAGGGTGACATGACGGATGGCAGCCGCACACCATTTGCGCTCTCGCTCCATCCCCTGAAGTGCTGTACACACAGACGTGTGCATGTGTGCAGTGTAGGAGTTTATACATCATCTCAAAATGTTATTATGCCACTTAGACAAGCACAAAGACTTGTACTCGAGGAGAAGATAGTTGGCTTGGGATTATCCTCATTTCCTGTGGGTGTTCAATCTAATCTTAGACAGGCTGTCAAGAAATCTGTTTCCAATACAGTCAAATGTAACCTTTATCTGTAGGAAGTTCTGTTATGCCAGAGACATAGAATTCTTGAGCTCAGCTTTTATCATAAAGCCTTAGCTACACCACATACATATATAAGCTGAATCCCAACTCTTAGAGGTCTGCAGGTCCAAAACCCTGATTTTCATTTGAACCTCAACGGGTCAGTTTGGAGAAGAGAAAAGCTATAGGCCATGTGGGTTTGTGTTGCTGTGGCAGTATGCTTGGTTTTGGTGCTTGCTGGAGCACCCAGAGTGCCAAGCATTCCCACAGAGGCTTACAGGAAGGTTACTAACTGCATGAAAATGGATTCTCAGGGAATGGGTTGATGGTTTTCAGGCTGAGCTGGTATCCTCTGGATAAAGGGAGGTGGTAGAAAATGTTACATACTTTGCTGCTCTGCAACAGCTTGTTTGAAGTGTCTGTTGTTGGATGTGTCCATTATCTGTTGTCTAACCAGCCTCATTGACTGCAAATGTATGTTAAATAAGGCAGGAAAGAGAACTGATCCTTCAGGGACTCCAGAAGAGTACAGTGGGGAAAACTGTCAGGTCCCACATACTCCTCAGGGCTTATGCTGTTGAATACTGTTCACAATACAGGTTCACACTCTGTTGCTTTTTGAGGATCAAAAGCACGCAGTTTGTTATTCCTCTTTGTTGGTGTCATTGTAATGCACCCTGCTCACTTCTCAGAGGCAACATCCTGCTATGCAGTGCTGCACTCATTCTGGAGTGACCATCAGCACCAAGGAAGTAACAGATTCAACAGTCAAATACTGTTTTCTTCTCCAAGTTCTACAAAAACTTGTATTGGTGAACATATACTGAGATAATCATTACTTTGAAGTCTTTGATTTAAGTTGAGAACTATGGGCATATGTGAGAGTTTCTATGTCAAATTTGTATTTGACTCTAGTATTACTTTTCCTGCATACGTTCACATTTTGCAAAATTATATAGTGGAGAACCTGAGCTTTTCCCTTCAAGTTTTCCCTACCGAAGTGGGTGTGGAAAGCGTGGTTTCACCTGTTGAGACTTCTTGTAACAACAAATCAAGGCCGCACACCACTGGTAGGGTAGTTTGCTCATGAATACCGTAATAACAGTAGAAGCACATCTTTAGACTGGTAGTTTCTCACACCACTGATTCTCTCTTCTAAAACTCAGGCTAAAATCTCTTGAAAGGGACGTACTTGTATAACTGCTAGACAATAGCTCACACATGCACAAAGCCATGGACCCACGCCCAAAGATTTCTTCCAAATGCCAGTAAATGCCCCAGTCTATGTGCATCTATCTTAGACTTACTTCTGTAGTATTTTTCAGAAGTGAAAATCCCTGTGAATGTTGCTTTTAAATCAATCAGCTATAATTTTCAGCCTCAATAGTGGTACAGTGTGATAGATACAAGACATTGCCAATCTTATTTCTTGATTACAGTTGACTGTCTCAGACAATGCTGTGAGTAGCAAGAAAACAAAGCATTTCTATTTCATAGTGATGCCATGGTACTTTAATGACAGTAAGAGTTGTTGCTGAGAATCCTGCATTTAAAGCTGACTTCATACAGTTCCATCCAAGGATACATTTTTCACATTATAATCATCTAATCATGCATTCATTCAACATGAACTTTGCCTTCACGTGAAAAGATAAAATATTATACGGTTTAAAGTAAAGGGTGGAACTGCAACCATGTATTTTAGTCTTGCTCACAGTACTAGAATGCACGCAGTCATGCTAGCTCTCGAGAGGAAGCACAAATTAAAAAATGTTTGTTATGAAATGCGTTTCATGTGAATAGATGTCAGAATGGCACAGTTTCACCCCTTGACTAAACCAAACTCATTTAAATGAAACTACATGTATTACAATGGAGAGAACATTAGCAGAGTATCAAATTCAGATTATTACCTGCTGTCCTACAGGGACTGTCTAAAAATGAAGGCTTCCATTTTCTTGTTTTTCTATTTCAACCAACCATTCATTCTGTTCACTTTTAGGAATCATGTAGTTTGAGAAAGCTGCATTGGGGTGGTGGGCATAGCTCACAGATGCCTATGGGTGAGCTAGCAATGCGGAGTTGTTAAATCAAGAGAGCAGATCTTAAGAGCAACACTGCGCATTACAACCTCTGCATTACACAGGCTGCGCCGTGACTGCAGGGAAACTGCAGGGTGAGAGCATACTAGAGGTACAGCCCTGTTTACAAGCTCTTCACAGTACTTTGCCAGTATGAAATATGGTTAGATTGTAAGGAAAAAGAAAATATATATTACCCAGTACCATATTAACAAAATTTTCAACAGCAGTGTGTTTTTCTAAGGGTTAGCAGACTCGGGGATCTGCAGTGCTTTTTAAAGGTAAGGGAAATCAGCTGAGGCATCTGAGGTTGTGCAACAGGTAGCTATTTTGGGGATCTGTTCCCCCTTTTCCCTACCCGTATCTGGGAAAGCCAAACATCAGTTCTCACAGTAGAAGTCCCACTTCATAAGCTTTTTTTCTGCCAAAAGGAAGCACATCGCACTATCTATCCCTGTATGACCCTCAGTCCTGTTGTATCTGCTAGGTAAGAGTACAAAGGGTTAAACAGCAGTGCTTTCTGAAGCCTCAGGTGCTCAACTTGCTCAAGGGCGATATGGGAGAAACTATCTCGCCAACGGCCATTTATGCCTTCCTCCTCATCTACTTACCGAAATGTTTTTCCCTGCTGCTAGAGGCAGTTAGGCATGATTTTCCATGCACCTGCTTTGGGGACTTGCACAGCTCTGTAGCCGGTCCAGCTGCACAGGGGAAAGCTGTAAGAAACTTGGGTTGCATTGTTTACCTTTTTAAAGCGTTCATCAGGGTAGGTGAGATCAGACTGTAAGAGTGAGTGAGACCAAATAATGGCTGATAAAAGACAGGAGTGTTTAGGAAGGAATGGACTTCCTTACAAGGAGGAAATGATGGAGACAGACACTGCTTTCTGCGGGGGAAAAAAATGTGCCACATATGCAAAATTGGAAGATGCCTAGGGGAAAAGACAAAGTTGATATCAGTGTGAGTGGCATCTTGGGGAAAACCCCAGCTGACAGAAGGAGGCTGCATAGAGGGACAAGTGCTGGGAACTACTAGACAACTGACTGGCACATATGTGGTTTCTGGTGATTAAAATAAGCCATTTAAAAACAGACCTGCTTGAAAAGCAAAAAAAGTAAATGACATTATAGAGGATGGAACAGCTACCAGATGGTCCAGTTAGCAGCAGCTACTAGATTTTGTTTTTGTTTTTTTAAATACACACATGTACTCACACGAGCAAATGCTCATGGGCCAAACCGGACTGTAAAAGCCATCTGGCACAGCCTGCACACGTTTACTACCCTGCAAAACCTCATTCTCTCTGACATTATTTGTGGTTAGAGGACTAATTCTAGTTTCAGCCAGGCAACTAGGCTGCAATCTGGAGTAGGAGAATCAGAGGGCAGGGAAACAAAGCCGAGAGCCATGCTTCCAAGAGGAAAATGAACTTTACATTCTCCGTTTCTAACATGGTAAAAAGAAAATTCCACTCGTTCTTTGCTATAAATCAAAATGCGTAAAGATCCCCACCACCATCTTTTACACAAGGCAGGGCTTCAAAATCCTTTCCCAGCTAGGATATTTTTTTTCAGTTACCCATTACTTTCTTGTCTTCCCCAACATCTGTCCATCAGGACTTCCTAACACTGAATGACTTTCTGTTTTCCAGTCCTCAGCCACTCCCAATTCAATTCCACTTGCACTTTAAGAGGGCTGAGAGCACCTCCTGATGTACCCTAAAAAAGAGACAGTATCTGTCACCCTGCAAAAAAGGCATTTGATATGTCATCACAAAGCATTAATAAAACGCACTCACATTACAACATCTAATGTATATCATTTTCTTAAAAGGGACGTTTAATGATATGCATTTCTAAAGGAGATCATTCTGGGTGTTGTTTTCATAAAACAGTAAAAGCAGTAAAAAAAAAATGCTGAAAGCCTACATGATGCTGTACTAGAGAAAATATGCTTGCTCTGGAGTCCAGTCTGGCAAGTGACTCCAAGTGACTCAATGCTGTCACAATTCGGCTTTGTTAGGTAGATTCCTTAGCTGCAGTGCAGAATTGGGTGGGTTTGGCTTGGGGTTGGTTTTATGGTTTTGGTGGTTTTTTTTTAAGAATTTAAAAAAGAAGCACAAGTGAGCTACAAAGTTCAGGTCTATAAGCAAGCATCAACAATCAGTAAAGGAGTAGTTTCAATCAATCTCTATGTCTGCATGAAATGTTATGTGCCTATGCCCTCACAGATGAAACTTCAAGATGAAAAAGCAGTGCTCCAGCACTGTTGCTCTACCAAAGCCCTGGCCCCAAATGGAGACATAACACACAGTACAGAGCACAAAGTAATGCTTAGCCTGCTTTTACCTTGCACTCCCTGAAATTCACTGGCAAAGCTTTGAAGATGTGGCACTGAGGGACACGGTTTAGTGGGCATGGTGGTGATGGGTGATCTAGTTGGGCTAGATGTTCTTACAGGTCTTTTCTAATCTTAATGATTCTATTTTAACTGTGTGAGCATGAACTGGGTCTGATCTACAGGGCACCTTGACAAAGCCTGGAGCACTGCAATTAATGTCCAAGGTATAGCATTGCCATACAGACCACCTCTGAGGGCAGAGAGCCTCAAATTTTTGGAATTTATCTACATAGACTTGCCCTTGCTGTACTCCATCAAGAAAATTCAAGTCACTTAGATTGTGGCTGAGGGCATTTACAGAGGGGTGGCACTTTTTTCAGCGGGTTGTCACTATTTTCAATGTTATGAAATGGCAACACTGAACTCTGAATTTGGAGGTTATAAAATCTATGAGTCTTAAAGATAAGAAGAAAAAAAACTCTTGAAGGAGGTGGTGGAATCTGCAAGTTCTCCTTTAAAAAGCTGCTAACAATCTGTAACAAACTCAACCCAAAATGTTCCTAGGAGAGTACCACATAAGGTGAAATGTTATGAAGGGCAAACTATTGCCATATATACCATTGTAAAATTAATTCAGGTTACAAATAAAAACCAGAAATGCTCTGATCCCAAAAGATGACACCTCTAATGGTTTCTAGTCATTTTCCACACAAAAAAAAACACTCAGGAAAAGCAAACCAAATAAGCTGATGTGAAATCTAGGATAGTTCACTGGGATTTTCATAATCCCTTCTTCTCTCCCTCCCATGTTAGATGTGCTGTTTCGTGCTTGAAAACATCTGGTGAGGAGGCTGATCCACAGAGCCTCAGCCCACGTCCCTCCAGAGGTCAGGGACAATGGTTCAGCCCCACCTCTGGCTATATGTTTGAACAGAAATAGTGGTATTTTGTATGATTGCCGCTTGAATGATTATAATCAGGCTGACAGAGTTTCGGTTTATAGCAATAGAAACACTAAGCTTCTAGCACAGTAATTCTGTGTGTTTTACAGAGACACATCCATCCTCAAAGGCCTGGGTATCGAGCTACTGAATTTTAGAGCAGAGTTCTGAATTCTATAGGATAATCTGAAACTCACAACCCCTTCACACTTACTTACAATGTCTTTGATGGAATTTCGCTCATGGAAGATAGCTCTTCAAAACTTCTCATTATAAGACTAGAAGATGACAAATGTATTTCTCTGCCCTAATTCCCAAGCAGCTGTACACAAACATGCTCATGAGTCAGACTGGAATTTTCCAGCACTTTTCCAATCCCGCTGTAATCAAAAAACAGGCTGGATATCTCACTTCTCGAATTTGCAATAACAATTCTGCTTAAAAACAGTGCCACTGAAAACATACTACGTATCAAATTTGATGTGTTTTAATGATTTCTGTTCATTGGGACTCACAAAAAAAAAAAAAAAGAAATTTGCTGACAGTACTGTTGCAGATAGCTGGTCATATGAATTAACGACGTTCCTTTGGATTTGTAAGTTTTGAACAAAGCCAACCATTGGGCTGTACTGCTTGTCATAAACCATTTGCAAGCCCGATGAAAAACATGAGATCTATGAGACTCTTCCTAAGGACGATACAATCAGACACACCATAGCACTTCATGTGCTGTTCTTTCACTCCCAAATTTCAGGCTACCCCATATGTCACCTCCCGCTGACCTCCAGGTGCTCTCCCTAAAATAAGACATACACGTCCACAGCTACCCCAACACTTATGCAGGCACCTGTGTTGCCTTTTCTGCTTGCAGTGACAAGGGGCTTTTAAAGAGGGAGGAAGGGGTTAAAAGGAAAACAAACAGAATCTCCACGCAAACATTTGTCACCTTAGCTGGATAGTTTGAGCAGAATATGCCATTTGCCTCCGTGACAGGTTAATCCATTTATTATTCACCCGTTTAATGAAAATACTGTGTCTCCATGCTAGGAACAAAACAAAATCCCCAACAACACTGATTCTCTTTAAATCATATTCATAATCTCGGACAATTTGTCTTCAAATTCAGGTTTATTTTTGATCTCCAAGTTAGAAGCAGGAAACCTATTTCTTTCTATTTCGCATTGTTGCCTCTAGCCACATCTGTGGAATGTTTTCTGGGTTTTGCAAAATTATTAGCATTTCATTACCTGCTTCTGCAACAGCCATGTATCTACAGTGAAAAGGTCACCCAAAAGTTAATGTACCTGACACTTAGCCAAACTGCTCCTCTCCTGTGATACAGGAATATTCACAAACCTCTGCAAGGCTCATCTTGCAACATTTCCTGAACATGCTCCAAAAAGAGTGGGTAGTAGCCACTGAGCAAATCTGCTCTCTCTTCCCAGGTAATTGACTCTACTAAGCCTTCTGCAAAAACACTGATCTCCAGTTCCCAATGGCAGCATTTCTAAAGGAAACCTACCGCAGTGTTTTGAACCAGCCACAGAAGTATTGAGACCGTATAGCACAGTACAGAAAAATTATATTCCCTTCTTGTCTCCAATTCTTCTACAGAATTCCCCGTCTCCACTGGAAACACCTCTTTTGATGCACAACATATTATTTCACTCACAGATTCATCATCTTAAGATCAGATTCACAATCCATTCAGACATTGTATGCCTAGATCTTTCTCTTCTTCAACACGTTTTCAACAATAAAAACCTTGGGTACAGAAGAATTACACAATACTGCAGTTTGATCTGTGGGATTTCATCCCATTCCTCTTACTCCAGTCCTCATTTCCACATTATATCCTAGACTTTTTCTCTATGAATGGAGCCACCACCCAGTTCTGGTCAGACAGCATGTTGCCCCATGTTTCAGTGAAAGTATTAGTGGAAGCGTGGAATAGGAAAAGCCCTGTGAATAATATTTCATTCTTTCTCCTGATGCTTCCTTTACCACCACTGTTGCCATGTTCCAGGTCCTTTAGATGCCCTCTACTCTAGAACTTTCATTTTGGTGCCATGCAAAATGTTTGCTCCTATCAAGGAAGGACATCAGAGAAGTCCAGAAAAATCTACTCTTAGTGAGCCTGTTTTATTATACTCCACTTTGCCATTCTTAGGCCTGAGTATCAGAGAAAAATCTGTGGCCATTTATTGCACATTTAGTTGGAGCTCACAATTTCCTGAAATGCCTTTGTGGAACCTGACACTGACTTGAATGTAAAATACTACAGTTAGATTTTAAATCTGATCTACTACCTAGACAGAATAACTGCACAAATTGCTGGAAAAGGATGGTTAGAGGATTATTCTTATTTTTATTCTTTTTTTTTTCTTTTCTTAAGGGAATGTTCTTGCACCAAGGAGTACATTTAAAAGGAAAGGAAAAAAGCATGTGAAAGACAACGGCAGCTGCTGGGGGTTGTTCTGCTTTGTATTATAGGAAAATTGCTCCAACTAAAAAAGGGATGATTTTGTCTTTTTACTCTTATAGAAAGTGATTACAGCATTTGATGGCTGTAGGCAAACTAGAAACAGAGCAAGATACATGAGTTTAAGGGATGTTAATTCAACTGAATGCAAAATCTTCTAGACTCTGTGGTGTCTGGATTTCATTTACTGATAACCAGAGTCACTAGTTCAAGTGAACTGTGATTTCCACCTACATCAAGCACTCAGTTCAAAGAATGTCATTCCTAAAAGAGTCAGACCATGTTGTCCGATACTCTTAGCCCATGATTACATGCGTCTTTCTAAGTTGTTATTCATGGGGTTGGGGGGGACTCTTTCTGTTTCCTTTGAAATACCCTGGTATCACTGTACTCCAGAACAGGAAAGGAATTTGGGTTGGAAAAAAAGTCCACTTGCCAGCTGCCTTACCAAATCCTAATCCCTGTCTGTGTGGAGGCCTGCCTGAGCCTTCAGCCAGGGTCGCCTTTTCCATGGTTTCCGCCAGTGGCAATATGAGATAGGCCATAGAACTGCTGAAGGTTATTGCTGCTTGAAATATGCAGCTAGGTTTGACCAGGTTCGAGCCTTGAGGCATTGCCTGATCTGTTTGCAGGATCACAGCTCCTTAGGCTCTGGTGAGGGACCTGTGAGATCAGACTAGGCCACTCAGAGCCTTATCCACTAGGGTTTCGAAACCCTCTGAGGATAGGGACTGCACAACATCTCTGTTGTCCAGGTGCTGCCACAGAAGAGCAAGTTTTCTAGGCCTGGCCATCACACTGTTTTAAGTCAGCAAGCATTCCTACTTTAACCTGTCTCCATACAAGTCATCATCATGGCATCCAAAGAACGTGGAACAAGCACCTGAGTGACCAGATGGAAATTACAAGGCAGCAATTGCAAAGCCTTAAGGACAATGCAGTGCCCAGTGCATCTGCAGGTGTCTAGAGTGTCCCTGGCTGACAGCACGCTGTTAATGCACAGTGAGCACAGGCAATGTCCCTCGGGTATGAAGCCTCCATAAAGCACATTCTGAGCAGCACCTGTCTCTGCATCACAATAACCACAGCAACTTCACAAAGCCACTACCGGACTTCTCTACCCGAGCAAAAGTAATGTTCCATATTCTGCTCTCAAACAACAGACATAATGAATCTGTGAAGGTTCATTTCTTCTGGGGGACTGCATGCCCTTAGCATAATTGTTTAACTTAGCTGTAACTTAACTTAATTTCCCAATAATTCTCGTCAGATTTTCTCGAGCTGTCAGAATACAGACTGTATTTAAACAGCAGATTCAGGGTATTAATGTTCCAGAGCAAATGGTGGTTAAATAATGAAATAATTTTATTTGCTTGCCACTGCCAACACACAAGCAAATACAAGGTATTTTAGCTTCTTTGTGTCCCATAGACTGCATGGCTGAAATCAAAATATCTTTTGGGAAAAGATTTGCTTATGTCTCTCATGATTTCAAAGAGAAATTCAGATTTCCCACAGAGCTTAGGTACAGACATAGTATTCATTCATTTTCATATGAAACCATGCACTTCTGTACATTTTGGCATGCAAAAGAGGTCTCAGAATGGGGCAGGAAAAGGGGATGTCGATACTGAGATAACCTTATGCAGAGCTGCTGTGCAAGACTGGCACTTAAACAGCAGACAGCTCAAGGACTTGCTGACCTTGGGTATGATATTGGCCAATCACTCCACCAGGAAGGGACATTGCATGTTGGATTGCTTGTGCCTAAATAAGTGAGGCAGAGACTTAACAACAGGCATGTAAATAGGCTTACTTTTTCTTGTTTGTATAATCTGTTTAAAAGATTCATTTGAAATATTTTAACAAGTCACATTAAGTCTGGATGCTAGAGCACACAAGTTTATGAGGTCTGAGCGCTGGCATATTTAGTAATGTCTGTGGATCACAGTAAAAAACTGTAATATACACAAATCATGTGTTTTGATTTTGAGTTGTGGGAGTTCCTGCACAAAATTGAGGGCTGGGGTTCGGAAAGGAGCGATGTCTTCTATAGAGATAGGCTTCCTGAGCTCCGCTTTTAAAAATACTTTGGTGACTAAGGAAGCACTTAAATGCTAGAAGAGATTTGGAAGGAGATCTTATCTAGCTCCCAGTCAGAATACCCGCTGCAAAGCAGGAATAGCTATCTGAACAGAGTTTGTGTTTGCTCACAGAACTTTTCCGAAGTTCGGACGAAAAGGAGATATTGCCACCTGCTGACAAAATGGAGAGTAGCAACACAGGCTTGGAAATGCAGTGAAATCCGGGCTCTGTTGAAATCAAGGGGAATTTTGCCATTCGCTGCAGCAAGAGTCTGGATCTTAATTAGCCTGGACAGCCAAACTAATTAGTGTGGAAAAAAAATAGCTGACATAAAAAGCAACATATTCAGCCAGCAGGCCTCAAGTTCTGTCAGTTTAAGCTCATATTGATCAAGTGATGGGAAATGTCTGCTAAATCGGGCCCTGCAGTGTGAGGGTCCTATTTGAGGTTACCAAGCACTGCCCACTTACTGTGCTGGGGGCACATAGCTCAGAAAGGCTGCAAATGCACCCAGCATGGCCATGGCTGCTGGTGAATTCAAGGCCTGAGCTACACCACAACTATTCCCGAGGCACAGAGGGTAAAAATGGGGAGAGGAGGCCCCCATTCAGCTCTCAGAGGATTGCAGCACGTTCCTCCTCACTACCATTGGATCCACACTGAAGGGGGACCTTGAAAATGCCTCAGTCACTGAAGCAGTTTCAAAATAGAGCTCACATCTTCCTAAATATCCTGTGTCAAACCATAGTAAACCAGATAAGCTTTCCAAGAAGAAAACTTCCAAACCAGAGATGTCAGGCAATCACTACTGGATGATCTTAATTGTCTTTCCAGCCTTAATGATTCCGTGATTCCATGATTCTGACTTTTTCACAGCCCCATAAGCTCTTGCATAGGCTCATCCTAAGCCATTAGCACCTAACCCCTGCATCCATCCATGCTACAGGATCTACAGCCAACTTCTACCTGTGCCAAGGCATTCCTTCTGCTCTCCTGCCTCTCTGCCTAGTGTTTCTTTCCCTGTGCCTGCAGCACAACGCAGTTTTTCCTCCTGTAGGTCCACAGTGTAATCTGTATCAATGAACTGACCCAGGCTCCTTTTCCACAGAGAAGGGGAAGACTTCTTTAACCTGGCTCACTTCAGTGATTTGGCTTATACCAGTGACCATCAAAAGATGTGATTTCAGATAAAGAAGTGGTGTAGATGGAGAAACAAGCAACGTGGACTGGAAAGAACTCATAAAACTCCTTAGGTCAGCTTCAGTGCCAGAGCCAGCATATCATGAAACTATGGGCTCAAGTATTTGTGGCTGCTGTCTACTTGTCTGAAGCAACACTGTAAGATTTACCCTGCATTTCCTTTGGGTGTACAGAGAGGCAAAGGCTATTAATGAAGTATTTCAGAAAAAAATGCTTTAAGATAACACATAAGGTAAATTGGATCAAGTTCATATCACTTATATTACAGTATAAATCTCAAATCCAAAGGGAAGTGAATGGGGCATTGCGATGCCATGAGCTTCACTCTAGTTAAGCAAAACCAGGAGTACCCAAATTATCAGAAAACAATTTATTCTTGTGCAAAAAAAAACAAAAACAAACAAACAAAAAGAAACGTTTCTGCAATAATACTGCAAATGAAAAGAACTTCTCTGTGCTCTAGGCACAAGCATATGTACTGAACCTGCAGGCTTCCCACTGCCAACTTATGTTCCTGACTTTTAAGCAAGTTATTTATTTTGGAGAAGTATGTATTAGTCATTCATTCATCTGGTCTCTTGCTTCCTCCTGCCCTCTCAGCCAGGGGACTTATCACCCACTAAACAAGCTGTTGATGCCTGTCTCTGAATTGCCATTTTGCTGCAAGTGGCACACAAATCCCAAATTGGCCATTGCACGTGTTTTTGATGAGAGCCTAAAAACTCTGCCCACTTCAGAGAATCTAGCCAAAATGTGAAAGTCACACATCGCTGCACAAACAGAACACTTTGCCATGTCAGTGAATGTGGGACTGAGGAAGGTTGGATGAGCTCTGCGGATTACCGCCTGCTCCCTGTTGCAGGGAATATGGGAACACTTTCCTCAACAACAAATTTAAGTTTTCAGGCTGCAGCCATGAATATATTCTTTTATTTAGATACAGGAAATCTTCTTCTGTAGACCTAAAAATAAGGTTAAAATACACTTAGCTATTGAGTTATACAAGTATCCCCAAAGGAAGACTTCAAAACAGCCTCCTGGAGAAGTCATAAGGAAAACAAGCACAGGAGAAGTGTCATCCTGGAAAAAAAGTATGGTAACAATTGCTGCAGACCTGAAGGAATGGAATTAAATGGTCCTTGTTTGAAAAACTAAGAAATAAGACTGAAAAAATCATACACCAGATCTGAGCATGTATGATGTCATAATAAATAGGGTTATAATAAATAGACAAGTAAATGCTATCAGTATAGACAGTAGCATAAACAAACTGTTTAAAGTTTGTTCCTTTGTGTCAAACTGAAGGACCTGTGAAAGGACAGTGAGATGAGAAAGCACAAGAAAGTAAACAATTGAAAAGTTTTAATGAGTTTTGCGGTTCTTTAAAAAACATGAAAGACCACTGGTGATTTAAAAATGAACAAAGGCAAGATAGAAAAGGAAATCAGGTGCGTGCTAGAGGAGATAAGAGCAGCATGCAGCCAAATAGCTCATACTTAACGAAAAATTTCATTTCATTATATTTAAACCTTGAAGACAAATTTTGCTCTTTTGCACTATCACCATATGAAGCCTAAAAGTAAAATTGTGCTTTGAGACTTTAAATAGATTGTGTCTCCCTAGCAATTTTAATTAGCATGCTTCTGTTTATACAAATGTGTCTGTGGGGAGCTGGTTTGAAGAATGGAAGAATAAGCCTAAACGAATATATGGAATAATTTTAGCATCCATAATCTCAGTTTCCATTGTCTGCCTGTGAGAAAAATGATCCAAAAAAAGCACAAAATTTGAAATCATCTAAAATCCCTGATCATTTTATGTAGTATTTACATGCTCGTAGTTTGCTCATACACTAGCGCAAACAGTCATCTCAAATAGCATGGCAGTTACACAGAGCAGTATTTCAATAAAATGTGAGAAGTACGTTCCAAGTGCAGTTAAACTAAAGTTAAAGAGAGAAAGGGGAAAAAAGAGAAAGGCAGACAGGAAGGAAGCAGGGAAGGAAGGAAGCAGAGCAGGAAGGCAGGAAGAAAGAAGGGCAGGATGGAAGGAAGCCTGGGGAGAAAGAAGGAAGGAAGGAAGGCTCTTTGAAATACTTTAAGACTCTCTTTCTGCTATTTTGTGGCAGGAAAAGAAATTGAGAATAGCTCTGTAGAGGAAACAGCTGTGGGAGCCCACTCCCTCCCCCCATTTACTCTGTTTTAATATCGGAGGAGTAATCTATAATATACATCCCAGGAGAATCTAGAAATACTTTTACCTACCCTCGAGGTTTGGATTGCTTGTGTAATAAGTTATTTTAATCTATCCCTCAGGCAAAGTGAGAAATTTGGCATATGGCAACTCTGTCCTTCTCTCTTCTGCTATACGTAAGGTAAAGTCGCACTCTGATTTACATGCTGTGCCACCGCAATTCATGGAACTGCAGCAGGAAAAGTCAAAGCACAATCCAGCATTATGCGTGTTTTTCAGATATCACAAAGTTTCAATATTATCAGCTTTGATAGAGTTCTGAAAGATTTTGTATCTTCCTCCTCACTCCCTTCCTCTCCTGAGATGTTTATTGCAGGCTTTCTTTTCAAGAGATTTATGTTATGTTGTAGAGAGTTTTAGTTTATGGGGAGTGTGTATATCTTATTTGTGATCATCTTGACTCTTTAGAGTCTTTTCAACAAGCAGAGAAGCGTGAAATGATGTCTCAAGACTATTCAGAATTTTGACTGAAACAAGCAAGAACAGAAGGATATTTTTATTAAACAACTATGTATACTTACATACATAATGTGTATACATGCATACACAGACCTTTCCAGGGTGATTTTTGTGAGAGTTCTTAAATAAAATTGATTTTAACAGTCACTCAGTATTCAAAGCTGAAAATAACCCAGGCTCATATCATGAGTGGCACACATCTGTTTGGAGGCCGAAGCCTTGTGGTACCAGTCCTGAGAAGCTTCATGATGTCCTTTCTTTTTACTTAAGAAAGCAAGACTAAGGAGACCAGAGTACTCTCATCCAAAATGGGCAGTTATTCATTCTGTCTCAGCAGAGTGGGAAGCTAGTGCTTTTCACATTAATGGACAGAAAGAGATACAGTCAAAACTCCGGAAAATTTCAAACTACTTTTTCTCACATGAGAAAAACAAACAGTCCTGGGAAATGACTTAAGACTTACAGAGAGTCAAAGGAAAAGAAATCCATCCATACTTCATGTTGTGACTGAGAAAACCATAACCATTTTGGATCATTTTCTTTGATGTTAACATCAAAGATGGAAGAAGATTGAGAGTGGATTCTTGTTCAAGAGCTCTTATAATAGGGGAGCAAGGAGAGCTCAAGCTGCAGAGAAGAGCAGACAATTACCAGCAAATGGTTTCTATTTAAATTCTCTAAACATTTAATTGTTTTTCTAAAGCTGCTTTTCATGCAGCTTAAATTCTAAGATGTTTTGGTGGTGCCTGAGCAAGCAGGTACTTCTGCTCTGTGACACGTTTCCACTGTCACATAACACCATACAGGAGAGAGGGACACTGCCCAAAATTTTTCCAGCACCCTCCTGATAAAAACTTGAAGAATATGTGTTTTAAGTCAATGTATAATGAAGAAGGAATTCAAACTGTCTTTAAGTAAAATGTACAACATAAAAGGTTAAAAGATCCTGCAGTAAATGAAGTTTCTAACTAGAAAAACAAATCAGCTGCAGTGCAACGCTGCTCTTAAGAATTGCCCTTACAAAACAAGCTGCATGCTTGGTGTTAACACAGTTAGCCAGGTGATGGTCAATTAACACGCAGCAACAAAGACCATGGGGTAAAATAAAACAAACAAACAAAAAAGACCGGGTTGGTGCTACCTGAGGCAATTCCTGCAGAGGAGGCTGCAGATGAAGCTGTCTTGTCGTGTGCTTGGCAGGGGCTGTGGACAAGCCAGCTGGGTGCAGCAGCCTGAGGCCACTGGAGGGCTGAGCTTCAGCAGCCTGTCCTTCTTCCGGCCAGCATACTTAAAACAGGAGAAAAAGGCTTCTGCAGAATTGTTTTCCACATTTACATCCTCAATTACATCCTTTTTACTGAGCACAAAAATGTTTTGTTTCGTTTTTCAAAAATCTCACTTCTGGAGCAACATTGCACATCTCCGCTCCAAAAAGGTTTCAAACATTCTTAGGAGCAAACGAATGCAAAAAAATACCTTCAGGTGTCTTACTCTTGTACACATTCACAAGAATAAACTTTAGAAGATACTCACTTCCTACTCTAGGCTCAAACATGGAACACTTGAATGTTTGGGACTGGTCTTCTCAATGCTGACAGTAATCTTCCCTGAGTTTCTGTTTTCTTCCAGTTAAAATAATGAAATAGAAAACCTTGCCTTTTCCTGTGCCCCAGCACTGGGGAGTGGTGCACTAGCTGGGTTTGTTTCCCCTTGTCTGCCTTCTACATCAGTTCCTATTCAGAAAGCAACTGGTCTCTGAATACATTTAGAGCCAATTATCTCCATATACAATATATCCTAGCAGACTCAAGCTTCTCTTCATTTATTTTCTTTCTTTCTTTTTTTCCCCGGATAACAACTCTCTGACAATTTATCTGTCTTTCTCCAGCCCCTGCCCCATAACTTTCGAAACTGCTGGCCAATTTTAATGAAGTCTGGCAGAAAAGTGTCAATCTTAAAGACATTAAATTCCTATCATCTTTGTGAAAATCAGTAGGTGGGGGGGAAAGATTTGGAACAAGCGCCTCTGCTGAAGGAAAGGTACCAGTCTCGGCAACAGCAATCACCCAGTCAGGGTGCATGCCAACACACATCTCCTTGCTCAAAGAAAAATCAAGCTCTGTGATGGAGATAAAGGAGTGCTTTAGAGCAGTGAAGCTGGGAGTACAGGAGAGACAAGAGGATGGAGCACTTAAGACTTAAATGAGTTTAGGACTTGATGTGAAATGTGTCTTATTGTTTCTGCTGTTTTGTTGAAGATTTTTTCCCCATATCCCACCTTATTTCGAATGAGATCTGAGGGCTGCACTTAGCCTTGAAGTGTAATGCTTATGGATCCCAGTCCTCTGTTCAGGCCCACCACAGCAACCTTCCTGATGGACAGTGCTCCCCTCCCCTCTCCCTGTTCAGTGGAGAGCAAGGCCAGGATCTCAGGCTCAGGTACCCAGCAGGTCCACACCCACACTGACAAGTGGGCTGGGAATAGGGACACACCACCGACCACATCTGACCCACAGCCCCAACTCAGAGCCAGAACCAGCAGGACATTGTGTCCCACCAGGTCCCATTTCCTACCAGCTCTTTCTTTGCAGGCTCCCAACAATCTCAGCAGGAGATCTCAAAGTTGCCCAGCTGTGCAGTGAACCAAGTAGGTCAGCAGTGACAAAACAACACGTCTTCTTCCCTCCATCCAGCCTCACCTCTCCTAAAAGAATGCTGTTGGAAGATGACTCACAGGCCCTTTTTTTTCCTGTACTTATGTCACCTCAACACAAAAGAGCAAGCCAAAAGACCAAACTTCCATTTTCAATTTTTTCTTTCTTTTTTTTTTTTAATTCTGTTTCTAAACATTTTCAATTTTCCACAGAAAACAGTTTTTTTGTATTAAATATGATAACTCTAATTTTCCCTTGAGGATTACAACCAAGGTTGCAAAAAGATGGCATGAGCAATTTTGAGCACCCTATTATTTAGCAGCAAAGTCCTGCTTTGATCCATCTCCCTGCTGACTTCAATGGAACTGCACTAGGTATAAATTAAAGCAAAATTCAGTCCATCAGCTCTACTTTAGGCTTCATGCATCGCATTTAAGCAGTGCCTCCACCTTGATTTCACCTTGCTGCAGTCAGCAAAGAATGCTGATATAAAAGGTATCGTGCTTTCGTGTATCCACTCACTATGCTTTCATGTTTAAGCTATACTATTTTACCTTACTGTTAAAATTACATTTAGGCAAAACTGAAAGAGTCTATAATCTCTTGTGCTCTCTCTGGAGAAAAAGCCTCTATTAACTTTTTCTTTGTTTCCCTATATACAAACAGAAGCACGTATTTTCCAGTCAAAAACAAACAGCGAAGTAAAACATCTATTACAGGGAGTGCAGTCACCGCACTCAATCTAATGTTTTTCATCTGAATGGTGAAATAAAGCAGTATTTCTTCAGCGGGCAGGAACCTAGATTTAAAAAAAAAGAAAAAAAAAGAAAAAAAAAAGATATACTGAGATCATCAATCAAGTTAGCAGGAGTTAGGTGTCCAGTCCCTTAGATGCCAATAACAATCCCAGCCATATTGCATCAATTAGTCGTTGATTGCTTGTGAAGAAGTAAGAAAGCTTTAGTGCTTGTCTACCTTTTCTCATTACCGTGGAAGAGTGCATCACAAAGAAACATATCGTAAATTACCAGCATGGCCACGTAGATGTGTGCTCCCCTCGTGGTCAGGTCAAGACTCCATCTGCCATTGAAGATTTCTTTCATGTAAGAGAAAAAAATCAAATAACTGTGTGAGCTAAAGCTATTTATGACAGTAATCTTTTTTGCTCTCAAATGTCATCCACTAAACATGCTCTACTCATCTTTGTCACAAAATTTTGGGATGATGAAACTCTTTTTTTGGCCTTAACAGAGACATAAAATGAGAACAAATGGAAAAGAGGTTTAGCTGTACCTGCAAAATAACGTACTTTAAAAGCATGATGTGTAAACTGGATGTCACATTGAAGGTCTGAAATTGGAAAAAAAAAAAAACCACTAACCTTTCAGATACAGTTACAGTCAGAAGTTTAAAGCACTTTTACATCTTAAAGCTATACAAAAATGAGTTCATTTCTCTTCACATCAAAGAAAAACTACTTGAAAATGTAGTTTGTTGGAATGTGACAGAATTTTTTTCAAACTTTAACCAGTCAACTTTCAACCAGCAAATACAACCAAAAATTGTTAGTTACTGAACATGAAAGCCTTGGTATTATTGTAGCACACTTCAGTTTATCTATTTGACTAGCCACTTTGAGGAGCTACAAAGTGCCCTCTCCCTTGAACTAAACTGTCACTGACTTCAACCACTCTATTCAGTTTGTGCATGAGGACCAGGATCTCATGCAGTTTCAGGATATTTTCCTAGGAATCTTTCAGAAGTGACTGAAAAGTAAGAGAGGTGTCAGCGCCGAGGTCACGACAGGCTAGTTTAAATAAACGCATTTCTTTCAACATTTCAGAAATTGTTGTCTGGCCACTGTTTTAATTTCTTCCAGTATTTAGCCTGTCAACAGCTTGCCTTTGGAGAGGCAGCCTCCTACTGTATCTAAATTCTTTTGCCATTCCATTCAATAATACACTTAAACCAGCAAGCTTCATCTTTTACACAGGCCCTACTAGTCAGCACCACATGGAAAAAAAAGTGCTTATATGTGCTAGAACAAGTAAAAACACTAGTGACACGTGAAAAACAAGGCTGTGAAGGCAGAAAAAGCATTTCAAGCATGCTTTAGAAAACAACAGAGAGTTTATCAAAATGTTTTTATGCAGAAAGGATGACAAAATCATATCCTCCAGATTCGGAAGTCCAAGAGCACTTTGCACACCAAGACTACTGTCTCACTAGGATATCACATAACATCACAGCTAGAGACACAGCATGTGTCCTGGCTACATGTTAGTCTTACAACCTGAGCACTTTATGCTGCAGCTCAACTGAAGACAGGTTTACTTTATCATAGAATCATAGAATGACCTGGGTTGAAAAGGACCACAATGATCATCGAGTTTCAACCCCCCTGCTATGTGCAGGGTCGCCAACCACCAGACCAGGCTGCCCAGAGCCACATCCAGCCTGGCCTTGAATGCCTCCAGGGATGGGGCATCCACAACCTCCTTGGGCAACCTGTTCCTATGGGTCACCACCCTCTATGTGAAAAACTTCCTCCTAATATCCAACCTAAACCTCCCCTGTCCCAGTTTAAAACCATTCCCCCTTGTCCTGTCACTATCCACCCTTGTAAACAGCCATTCCCCTTCCTGTTTATACGCTCCCTTTAAGTACGGGAAGGCCACAATAAGGTCTCCCCGGAGCCTTCTCTTCTCCAGACTAAACAAGCACAGTTCCCTCAACCTTTCCTCATAGGAGAGGTGCTCCAGCCCTTTATGGATGAAGCACAAAACCTCAGCAATACTGAGGCACCATTTTTCTGCTGTTTCAAAACAGCTTCTACTAGACTGTAATTCTGGTGTTGCTCTCAGATGTAATAATTTTGACTTTTTGTATTAAGTCCCCGATTGGCAAACACAAGAAAATGTGACACTTTTTTTAACCAGAGATGATCATGAAATATACTGTTTATGCATCAGGGATGCACATTCTCACAACAAATCAATTCATCACTGAAGGCTCAGTGTTTTATTGTTCCACAATAAACAACACATAAGCTACACAGCAAAAGAAAATAAGCCTCACAAAATGGAGCGACAATGATGACACAGATGGTACAAAGCACAGACGTTACCACATATGTGGAAGATGAACTGAGCAATTCAGTTGGGGTGAATTCCTAGCTGGTGTTAGACAGCTTTAGAGATTTTACTATCCAAGAATCTGCTCAGGTATTTCAGTCATTCCTGATGAAACTTGAATTCTTCTGAACAGCTCCCTCTTCTGTGTATCCTTATTTGTAAAAAGACTACAGAGATTACAGAGATTGTTTAATTTAAATTATTGTTTTATTATCAAGAGGCTTTTAGTTTCTGTTACAGCATCTTCCCAAAGGACAATGTGCAGTTGGACCCAGACAACCAAAAAAAAAACAAGCCATCTTCAGCTAGCATTGAGGATTAACGTTCTGCAGCGCTGGATTACTTAATTTTGTTCATAAAATATGTGGAAAGCCTGCAACAGCGAGTAAGTTGTGGGTAACCTGGGATGATAGGAAACTCACAGCACAGAACAATCACATTAAACTGTTGAATCAATTAGAGTATGGGCTGCTTGTTACAATAGTTTCAGACCAGGGGGCATAACTGAACCCTGTTAACCCTAAAATTCCTAAATCCCATTCATGGATTCCTGCTCTCAAGTATTTTCATGGCACATTCATTAACACAGCTTGAGACAAAGACCACAGGTATTCCAGGCTGTGATGTCTTCTGGATGAGTGGTATGCTGTTCAGTGAAGCAAGTATATCACTTGTGCTGTTTAAAGGGTGGGGTTTTTTATTCCATTTTCTGCATTACTCTTGAATTTTTGTGAAAATAGAAATATATGTATGTATGTATATAAATGTAAGTTGCATTGCTTTTTCCTAAAAAAAAAAAAAACCCAAGACTTAAAATGTTGCTAATTTGCCAATGAAGTCCGATTTTTTCATCCTCTATCATAGCTACACACAATTTCTAAAATTAGCAGTGCATTTACAAAAATGACACTCTTGACTTCTGCACTTTATTGCTTACTGCTACATGACCTTTAGTCAGCAGTGACAATACTTTTCTTTATTGAGAAAAGATGTAACAGATCCAATAGACCTCATGCCGGCATATACCAGTAGGGGCTGTACCAGGCTCCAAGGTACAGACTTCATAACGCTCTTAAACCTTGGTGCTTTCGTCCTCCAAGAGATTCCAGCTTTTATCAGTTACTCTCCAGTATTCACAGATACTTTCACAATACCATTAAATACTTGTCAGATTTATATGGAGACCTAATCATCTAGATAGAATCACAGAATCGTTAAGGTTGGAAAAGAACTTTAAGATCATCTAGTCCAACCATCAACCCATCAGCACCATGCCCGCTAACCATGTCCCTCATTGCCACATCTCCACATTTCTTGAATGCTTCTAGGGATGGTGACTCCACCACCTCCCTGGGCAACCTGTCCCAGTGCCTCACTACTGTTCTGAGAAGAGTGTTTTCCTAATAGATATAACTTACAGTAGGACAGCTAGAGACAAGCTTTATACTTCTAACTTGCTTTCAAGTCTGCAGTAACAGTCCTGAGACTCCAACCTTTGCAGTCAAACAGATCTTTAATGATGATTAACATTTGTAGTTGAACAAGATCTCCACTCATCACATCATACAATTTGTGTAACAAGAACATTAATAGTGTCAAGTCTCTTTTATAACTCAGGAAGCCACTCTTCATAGGTATTTATACCCCTTTTCATTCTTATACGTTCCAGAGCTCAGCCACCTACAGCGGGAAGTGACGGGAGAGCAAAACCACACCAAACACAGTCACTAATGAGATTACCTTCTGTATTTTCACATTTTTTATTTATTGGCTTTGGTGTCCTGATTTAGTCACAGTACATCAGCCTACAGATCACTAGCCTGCCGTTCACACCAAGTTCAAAGCAACAGGAGATATTCAGTGACCAGAGGAGTCAAGAGATTTTATTCTGAACAGTTGTGGCTGTAATACAGAGAAAAATAAAGGTAAGTAAGTAAATTGAAAACAGGAGACAGCTTGAAAACTTCTATTACAAGAACAAGCATGGAATACCCTAAAATCTAAAGCAAATATGCTTGAACTATTTAGAATACTGTCACCCAGTAGTTTCTAGAAGCCTTACAGAGCCAGAGTAAATGCTTTTACTTGCTGGGGTAACCGCAGAGACAGGACTGGGACACTCAACCCTCCTAACACGCTGTAGCCGCCCTCCAACTACGTAACGCCCACTGCCCCAGGCGGCACCGGAAGCAGCACCCCGCAGGCCCCGCCCCCAACCGCCGCCGTGGCCCCGCCCCGTGCCTGAGGGAGGAAGCGCGCGGCGCTGCCTCCACCATGATGGCGGCCAGCGCAGGAAGGGGCGGGGCGCGGGGCGGAGCGGCGAGGGCGCCGGCGGGGAGCGCGCAGCGGCGCAGCGGCGGATGGCAGGGATGGCGGGTTCCCCGCGGCCCCCGCGCTGCCCGCGGCGCCCGGCCGCGGCTGAGGCGCGGCCGGTCGCCGCGGGCAACGCGGGGGACGCTGCCTCGACCCCTCTCCGGCCCGCTCCCCGCCGCCGCAGCCGGATCGGGGCCTCGCAGCGGCGGGCCGCCGGCGGCCCCGCCCCCTCCGTCCCCTTAAAGGGCCCGCGGGTGCCGCGCGCGGCTCTGCCAGTGCTCGCCTCGCGCCGATGGCGCCGCTCTCGGCTGCGGCGCTGCTTCCCCTCTGGTCGCCTCTCGCTTCCTCCCTCCGTTCCCTTTCGCTTCCGGGGTCACAGCCGCCGCGGCCGCCGCTCGGGAACCAGCCCCGTCCCGGGGCCCGGCCGGGAGAGCCGGCTGCCTCGCTCCTCGCAGGCCGCGCCGTCCCGCCGTCCCCATGGCCAGCAACCCTCAGCCGCAGCCCCCGCCGCCGCCGCCCCCGCCGCCACCCCCGCAGCAACAGCCGCCGCTGCCGGGGGCCGGGGCCGGCGCGGGGAGCGGCGCGGCGGAGCCGGAGCTGGTCTCCATGATCGTCAGTCACCTCAAGAGCCAGGGGCTCTTCGACCAGTTCCGCCGCGACTGCCTGGCCGACGTGGACACCAAGGTGCGGGAGGGCGGGCGGCGGTGCCCGGGGGCTGCCGGCTCCGCTCCCTGGGCGCGAGGCCGGGCCGGGTGGGACGGAGGTGAGGGGCGGCCGCGCGGGCCGTTGGAGCTCGCGCCTCTCCTCAGCTGTTACGCGGGGCGAAGCTGAGGCCGCGTTCTCGGAGGGCGGCGGTGCGAGCGCGGCTGTTGGTGCTGAGCCGTTCCTGCAGCGCGCGTTAAACACGTTGCAGCCCTCGTAGGAAGCCGAGAGCGGCAGCTGCCTGCGGCCGGCCGCCGTGAGGCCTCCGGCTACTCCAGCCGTCGGAGGGATAGCCGTTCACCGTCCAACCTCTCTCTTCTCTTGTGCTTTGTTTTTTTCCTCAGCCTGCCTATCAGAATTTGAGACAGCGTGTTGATAACTTTGTTTGCAACCATTTGGCCACTCATACCTGGAGCCCTCATCTCAACAAGAACCAGCTGAGAAATAACATTAGGCAGCAGGTTCTCAAGTAAGTGGTACTTTTGGGGTTTCTGTTGGAATGCACTCATGCTCTGTGGCAGCTAGCTGGGGCTGTAGGTCAGTTGTAAGCTGCCTGTTCTCTTTCAAGCGACTTCTAGATAAGCTTTTTTTTTTTATTTAAGCAAATGGTGGTATTATTTCAATTAGCACATTGTCATCAGCATTAGCCAGAGTTAGGCTTCAAATGTTATTTTGTTTGTTTGGAGCTGATCCAGTGATGGAAGGCTTGTTTCTGACTTGGGATGTTTCATCCCAGCTCAGAATAACCTTTACTATTTTTTCTTAGTGAGAAATAAATACAGTTGGTATTACCTGATTTTAAACCAAGAGTAATTAATAGAATTTGATAGATAAAGCCCTGCAGAGTGCAAAGTGCAAATCACGAAACACAAAACTGGAGGTAAATCTGCCCAGAGCGAGAAAAGCTTTTGTGGGACTGCTCTTACATCAAAATGATGTCACGTGCTTCTCTAATGCTTGATTATTTTGTTAATGTTCCGTTAGTTTTACTTCTTAAAAAGTAGTCATAAGAAGCATTGGGAAGCTTCTTTAAGTAGAGTGAGTTCTGTTGCTGAATTGGGTCATACAAAGGATTTGTGAACAAATGCGTTTAGTTATGAGTTAGTGACTTTTGGTCTAGAGAAAATCCTAAGGTAAAAAGTTCTCTATTGTCACTCAATTTGTTACTTGAGATTAAAGGTGTTCTATAAAGCTGTACAAACTCTGAGTTGTCACAATGTCCTTCCGTGAAAAGTGCTTTAGGACAGTGGCTGATAAATCTGTTCCTCATGCTGTCCAAAATTTGTTTGTTTTATGCCATGGGAGTTGATAAGATCAGATTCCTTCTTAATTTTTTCCCCAAAATATACTTTTACAGTTAGTTAACATTTGTAGACATAACCAATAATGACACAGCCACAGGCTGTTCTGTTGTGTCATTTCCATGCAATTGGATCACTGGATTTCTTAGACTTTTTCTTAGTTCATAAGGTGTTAGAGCTGTGGAAATACAGACAGCTGACTAAATACATACCTGAGTGATGTTCAGGAAACATTAGTGCTTCACTTGAAGTGTTTAGGAGTGTTTGCATGATATCTAAATGAACACGTCATTAAAGACATTCTCCAAAAGTTATTTTCTTATTAAGTGTGAATGTAACTTTGTTCCAGGTCTGGAATGCTGGAATCTGGAATTGACAGAATTATTTCTCAGGTTGTGGATCCAAAGATCAACCACACATTCAGACCTCAGGTGGAAAAAGCTGTCCATGAATTTTTAGCAACACTGAATCACAAAGAAGAGGCAGGCCCCAGTACAGCTCCTAGTGAGGAGAAAATGGATGCATCTGTTGCAGTGCAAGGTATTCTACCTCTTGCGTTAGTAGTCTACTATCAAAAGTTTCTGTTTTCTTTAAGAAGGGGAGCATTGACTAGGTTTGTTGCTAGCAGAGAACCATTGGTATCCCTATTGGCAAGCTGAGCTCCAGGCAGCATGTAATTATACTTGTCTCTTGCTACAGTTATAAAGTTAGAAGGTGAGAAAGATGTTAACGTGTATCACTTTGTCACTTCTACTTGAGCTTACAGGGGATCCATTTACTGTGTGGAGGAAAGTTGGTCTTAGGCTCTGGCCCTGTAAGTGTTGTATGAAGTGAAACATAGTTATATGAAAAGAATGATTTAATTTTTTATGCTTTGGTAGATGAAAAGAGGTTATCTGGAAGACATTTGTCTGAATTCTGTTGCTATGTGCTAAGGTTCTCTCGGGAGCTTAAGATCTGCTGCAAATCAGCTAATCCTTAGTTTGTTTATAAACACATCACTTTGTTTGTTTTTTTATTTATATTGCCCTGTATCAGCTTCTAAAGACTTTGGCAGGTATTTGTCCATTCTTTCCCTTCCTAAGAGACTCCACAGCAGTTCATCTACTTGTAACCAGACCCTTTATTTAAATCCTAGCTCTTTTCCTGTGGGGCCCGCTTCCTTTAAAGTAAGTGGGTTAACAAGCCAGCTGCAGCTCCCAGTACTAGTCCAGTTAACCCTTTCTCACCCATATTCAAAATTTGTTTTAAGAGAATAGAAAAGTGATATGATATTTTGATAGCTCTGTTATTCCCTAATCAGTACACTGAGTTCATTTCTGATGTCATTTATGAAGATAGCAAGGGGAAGAGATGTAGAATTCATGTGGCAGTATGCTTCTCCCTAGCCTACTGATGGTAAAGTTGAGCATCCTTCTCATAGACCATCCTTGCTTTCTCTTGAAGATTGTAACATCTTGTTCTTTATTTTTTAATTACTGAAATCTCTAGATGCAAAATCAGTGAATATTTTGGTTAATCTTATTTATTTTAAATGGAGTATTAATTCTTTTTTCTTTTGACTTTCTTAATGTCATTGTCATTCTAGCTAAATAGGTACTTTCCTTCAAACATTACCACTGTGGAAAATGATAGAAACTAACTTAACTGTTCTCTTTCTTCCTGTTCAAGGTGTATCTACTACAGCTCCTAGTGGTAATGTAGCTAGTGATGCGATGTCCATTTTGGAAACAATAACTTCTCTGAACCAAGAAGCAAGTGCTGCCAGGGCTTCAACAGATAATTCAAGTTCCAAGAACAGTGACAAAGCTGCAAAAAGACTGTTATCTCAGCAGAGTGTTGATGGTAGCACAGAGAGAAACATGGAAGACTTGCCAGATAAAGAGAAAGCAATTTCTGATCTTTCTGGAGAAGGAGCTGAAACGTTTGTGAAGTGTGAAGATTCAAATGAGCTTCCTTGCCAAAGTGAAGAAATGAAAAATTCAGCAAAGGATACCAGTAGTTCATCTGTTACAATTAAAGATACAAGTAAAGAAATACAACAGGATAGTGAGGATCAGAAGAGTAAATTAATAGATAAATGTGAAAAGAAACCAGAAGGTGATAGGAGAAAAGAAAAGAAAGAAAAACTTGATAAGAAGAAAAGTGATGATACCACTAAGTCAAAAGAAGAGAAACAAGTGAAAGAGTCAGAACCAGTGAAACAGTTAGTTCCAGAAAAAAATAGCAATAAACATAAAGCATCTGAAAGTACTAAAGAAGGTATGATATGGGCAACACTCTTTCTTAAAATATGGATGTGTTAAAGTGTATTCAGTAGCTGAATTAAAAATGTGTGTGGGAGCGTATCTTTTCTGCTAGTTCTCACACACTAGCCACACTTAGCTCACAGCTCATCTCCTTTCGCTGAGGTACATGAATCAGGACATGTAGATCTTTGATTCAGGTGTGTGCCTCTCTGGTCATGTGTTATTCCAACAAGATCTCAGAGTTCCCACTCAGCAGTTTAAGGTGTTGAAATCTTTTTTTTTTTCCTTTTGCTATTTCTTATTCTTAAGACTTTGTTTTCAGTGTTAAAATAACTTTTTTTTTTGTAAGAAAAGCTTCTCAAATACAATGTGCTGTATTACAACTTCTCTCTTTTTCTCCTTGGCAAGAGCATACATCACTAGATTCAGATACGGACGTACTCAGTGACATCACTGTCAGCTCTGTCCATACTAGTGACCTTTCTTCCTTTGAAGAGGAAAGTGAAGAAGAACCTGTGATTTCTGACAGTACTGAAGAGGGGGAGATCACATCAGATGGTAAACCAATTAAATTGTTAATTGCGGTGGTAAAATTGCAAGAAATAATATGCAACTCTTTTGTGATTTGAATATGTCCTCTACCAAATTTGATGTTTTGCAATATTTTGTGTTGTACCTGGGAGATTTTAAATGTGGACTGGTAGTATTCATGCAATCATGAAGGTTGAATAGCAGATGTTTTTTGAGTCTTTTTTTTGTAATAGTATTATATATGCTAAATGTTGTAAATCTTACTTGTACTACAGTGTTTAATAGAGAACAGAACCACTGAAGTGATGGATATGAGGCTTTGCAATGAGATTTTAGCTTCCTTTTTGCCAGAAACATAGCATAACACTGAAGTGATTTGTTAGTGATCCTGCAGTACTGGTTGTATTTCACTTTGACTTTATTTTCAGAGCTTTAGATTTGCTTGTATTTCCAAATTCTACTTGGCCACAGCAGAAGAAACATGAATTAGTCTAGCTTTAAGAGTTGGGAAATACTAAACCTGTTCTCTGGCTGGATTACATTTTGTAGTTTTCTTTGTCTTGAGCAGACCATAGATGCTTAATGATTTCTGCTGATATTAATCTGAGCTTATCTTTTCTGCTCTAAAAATACTCTGTAGAAGCACTCAATTTCTTGTATGTTCTCTGGCTTTGATGTTTCCTGTAAACATGACAGATTGCCTGAAGTGAAAACAAGCCTGAAGTATGTTTCAAGGGTGTGAATGCATTGTATGGTATGAAGCATAAGTGCTTTTGCACCATCTCTGATAATGCTGATAAATAAAATCTATTTCCATTTTACTCAAATATTACGTTAGTGTAAACAAGTATGTTCTGTTCATGTATTTTCAGCAAACCTATCTAGTTTAAGATTTTAAACAGTGTACAAATTTTTGATGTAGGAATTAAGCTTAGTTTAATACAAAGCAGAGGTAATATTCTGACTTACACAGCGCTGGAAGTAGCTAAATGCTGTAGATATAAAGCAACATGATTTCGGGTATGAGGACTGAGCCCTTCATCATCATTTGTTTTTCTTTTAGCACCTTAAAATTTTTTTTTAGCTGAACAATGTACATAAATTAATATACGTACCAGGTTTCAGTAATTCAATGGTATTTTGAACTTTATGTTTTTGAGGAACGTAAATTAAGTTTGGTGTGGCTTGTTTCTTCAAAAGTGATGTTGAGAGTACTGCCTTAATTTATTAATCTCTCCGTACACTTAACTAACTTTTCAGATGAAGAGGAAAAAAACAAAAATAAGACAAAGCCTCATACTAATGAACTGAGTGATGGGAGAGCCAAGCCGGTTCGTCATGCTTATGTTCGTAAGCCTTTTTTGTACTCCAAATACTTCAGTGATTCTGATGATGAACGAACTGTAGAGCAACGTCGCCAGTCCATTGTAAGTTTGAGTTCTGTTACTGCTCAGTGTCTTAACTCCTTGAACTTTACAGCAGCAAAATTTCACTTCTTATTTGGCCCTGGATTGTAAGGAGGATGTTAGTTTTGTTTTGTGTTACTTCTGTTCCTTCTTCAGACTTTAACCTGTATTGCAGGCTATAAAGCAGTACACTCCAGGGAAACACTTTGCTGGGTATAGTTAAAAGGCTTCTGGTGGAGGTTTAAAAAAACAAACAAACAAACACCTCCATGCACACAAAAAACCACACTTAATGGCTTTGACATCTTTTCCCTGACTCTCAAATGAACAGTGTTCTGGTGTTAATAACAGAGAGTTTACTAAGTACATGCAAGCTCTTCACTGGTGCATTCATTCTTGCTTGAGTCATTGTGTGAAGATTAGGAACTGCCACAGACAGACCAAAAAAGAATCCCTAAACAAATCAATAACAAAAAAATAGTCCTAGGTGGTTTTAATATATGTAATGAGAACTTAAGTGGAAGAAGTAAGTATCCTTTATCTACCTATGGTCTGCCTTCAGTGTGGTTTTGTGTAGTATGGGCCAAAGCTAATTACTTCAAGCTAACTCCTTATATGATTTCTTTACAAATGCGTTTCTCACTGTCCCTGAAGTCAGTAGTTGTCACATTTCTGCAGGCAGCGAGAAGAGAAGTTTAAATACGTTTCTTCTGGAAGAAAGCACACTAAACAGGAACCAGCAGTTCTTTTAGACCTTTCTGCTGTATCTAAATGCATGTTCTTAGGAATGTTCTTTGACCCAAGCTAATGCTGAGGACTTGGGGGTGGTGAGTAAGATAGGGTCTGTATTTTGCTTATGCATTTGAGGTTCATAGAACTGGGGGGAAAAGAAAAAAAAATCAGAAAAAAAGCATTAGTAGATCAGTTATACCTAAGTCTCTTTAATTATTTTATATCTAACACCTATAAACTTTTTTCCTGCTTTTTTTTCTTTTATGTAAATATTTATATAAATTAAGTATCTCCGTTGAAGAAGTTTCGGTCTCTATCTGCTGTGTTGAGCAGCAGCGAAACTCTTTGGGACGCAGCTAGTTTCATCTCACAGGAGTACTAGAGGATTCCATTCAATTTGTCATAAATCTTTCAAAGTACTATTATTTTTTTTTCTTTGACTCAAGCCAAAGCGTTCTGTATATCTGTAGAATATTCTTTTGACCTAATGATAAATTGTCTTTTTCTTCCTTGTGTACCTCCAGGCCAAAGAAAAAGAAGAGAGACTCCTAAGAAGACGAATGAATAGAGAGAGACTTGAAGAGAAACGTAAACAGAAAACTGCAGAAAAAACAAAGTCTCTGAAAAGTGGAAGTCAAAATGCTAAAGGTGTGAATATTTTAACCTTTTCTTTTCTTTTTTTTTTTTTGGCCTGTTGTGGTTCAATCCAGTAGGTGGCTAAGGACCACGGAATCATTTGCTCGCTCCCCCTCTTCCTAATAAGTTGGAGGAAAGAGTCGAGGGGAAAAAACTAACAAGGTAGAACTCACAGGTTGAGATAAAACCATATACTAAGATATAAAGAGAGACAGAGATAACAAGCAATGCACAAGCAGTTGTTCACCATCCCCTGATCAATGGCCAGCTAGCCTCCAAGCAGTGGAATGGAGAGAGAGAGATGAACTTCCATTCCCCCCTTAACTCCTTCCGCTTGGTGCCATATTGTATGGAGTATCCCTTTGGCTGGTTTAAGTCAGCTCTCCTGATTCTGTTCATTCTGAGCTCCTTAGGCCCTTTTCTGTGAATAGCCTTGGCTCTGTACAACACTGTTTAGCAGCACCTATAGACATCAGTGTATTATGAATGTTGTTTTTCTCATAGAGCCCAAACATAGCATCATACCAGACACTCGGAAGAAAACAATTATATCCCAGCTGAAACTAAGACGGGAAAATTTTTAATTTTAAGGGAAAATAACTTTCAGGATAAAATTATGACAACAGGTCTATCTTCATTTCTATTGAAAGTCCAATGTTTGAATAATCTGATTTCTGGTTTCAGTATATGCGTAATTAAATTGCTTGATTACCCATGATTATATTGCTTGTATACCCATATACATTAGTATTTGCTACACTTTAGTAATCTGTACTGCTTTCAGTTACATATATATTACTGCTTTAGCTATAAAGACATAGTGAATTATTTCACTATTTGTGTATTATGTTTCAGGAAAAAGTGGCTTGAATTTGGAAGAACCATCAGCAAGAAGTCTTGAGTCAAAAACTACTGGTACCAGCATTAAGGATGTGCTTAAAGAACAGAAATTCTTAGAAAAAAAAGTAGCCTTGAGCAGAAAAAGGAAAAGAGATTCAAGGTATTTGTGTATTTAGTCAAAAGAAGTGAAATCTTCACAAATTCATTTCTGTAGATTAAATAGATTCTCTTCAACTTTGCAGTTGGCCTTACTTATTTAAACAATTTCTTTCTAAGATACTTGGTTAATTTTGTTACTAATAAGTATGAACTTAGGGCTGCTTAATATACTGACACTCAGCAGCCTTTGTGTGACTTCCTATGCGCAGAATAGTAATAAAAAGACATGAGAATGGACAGCTGTCAGATGTTTATGCATCTAGTAGGAAAAAATATGTGATGTATCTCCATTAACTTTCATTTTTGGATCTGGCAGAGTTCCTAATATGTATTTAATGTTTTGTATTCTGTCATGTTTGTTTTGGTTTTTTTCCAAGCTTTTCATTACTACATTTTCATTCACTTACCTTGTTTCTTGACTTCCTTAAGGAAGTAAGATTTAAAAAAACAAAAAAAAAAACCCACCATCAGATAGTAGTGAAGCTAATTGACTGCTTGTGTATGTATTTATAATTGGCACATACGCATAAAAAAAACAATACATTACACAGAGCAGCATAAGCTGGCATGCTGGAATGTACTTTACGGTTGTTCCATAAGAATAACTTTATTTGCTCTATGTTCAACTCACCCTGGTCTTTAATTTCATATTTTGTATTTGTGCACCTATGCATATCTGTCTACATGCATGTGTAGATACAGTAAATGAGCCACATTTCTGAAAGATAAATATATTTTTTTTTCAATTTTTTTTCCTTATAATGGAGAGTGTTAGATTTTTTTTCTTTATTCTTTTTTTTCTTTTTTAACAAAAATCTATTAACTATTTTAGAGGGACAACTGTAGTACTAATGTTGTCATGCTCATGCTACCTGCTTTAAAGCAGCGTTGTCCAAAGGACATCTGTGAAGTTGGTACACATAGTTTAGACAAACTATATAGTCAAAAGTTTTGTAACCATGTTCTACTTCAGTATTTCAGTGTACATTTGTCTCATCTTCAGCTTTAAGAGCAGAAGTTTACAAAGTCATGTTAGTTTTGAGTTGTTATTTTCTTTCTGATTGCTTGTCCAAATACCTGTTTCAGGCATGTTGAAGATGGTTGGAAAAAGAAATACGAGCCATCTGAAGATGATTCTAAGGAAGCGCAGAAGACAATTGAGGTATGTGTCTCTTTAGGCTAATAAAATTAATTTCAAAAAGAACTACTATTATGATCTTCTTAATTGCAATAATGCTTGTATGGATGTACGAACAAAACTTCATGCTATTGCAGCATTTGTTCTTATGAATTGTTTTTTTTCCTGCTTCTACTGCTCTAACATTACTGCAATTCTGTTTTCTGAATTCTAGTAAATGTTAGTTTGTGTTGTTTATGTATTTGGTGCTGATTCATTTTGTCCTGGAAGGGAGAGGATTTGAGCTGTATTATGTAAATCGTGTTGGACTTCACAAAGAGCTAAGTCTGTCTTACATGCAAAGACTTGATAAGTTTGATCATCTTGAACTTTTTCCTGAAAGGCTGTAAGAGTATAGTTTCACTAGTTAAAAATCCTTTTTTTTTTTTTTTAAGTTGTGTATTTAGCAACAATGTTATTACCAAGAAAGTGATAGGCAGAAGTTTCACTAGACGTCTAGAGCTACCTGGTATGAGTTTCTGGATTTTGTTTAAGCATTGTAACATTTTTGAAGCAAGACATGGAATATTTAAAATGGTTATTGTCCATTTAAAGATCTATTTAAATTGTTTTTTAAAAGGAAAGGTCACTTTATAAAGTAATATTCAAGGTCAAGCTGATTGTCAAATCATGTTTCTTTTGGCTTTCTCAATAGCAATGAGTTGAAATAAGAATTGATGAGAAAAATTAATCTTATTACAATACGTGGGTTCCCTGCTGTATTGTTCTTAAAGTTAATTTGCTTTCAACTATTGTCAGTTATGTAGTGAAGGAACTCTAACATCTGCCTACGTATATTTAACTTTCTTTTGCAGACTTGTGAAAAAAATTCTTCAAAAGAATTAAAGCATAACCATGGCAAAACTGAAACCTCTAAACCACCTAGAAGACTTTCAGAATCAGTACATTCAGCTGAGGAAAACAAAACTGATTCTAAAGTGGAAAAAGAGCATAAAAGAAAAACGTCCACCTCTCTTCATACTGAAGGAACCCAACAGGACATTGAAACAAAGGACCCAAAAAGACAACTGGAAAGAGCAGAAGCCAATACTGATGAACTACAGAAGCAGAAAACCGTATTTAAAAATGAAAAACATCCCAAAAAAGATAGTGATGCAGAAATTCAACATATGAGAAATGCTGCCAGAAAAGAAGCCAAGTCTCACAGAGATAAAAATGAAAAGGAAGTAACGGCATTAGAAGATAAACTTTCTTTAAAGCACAAATGTAAAGGAGATGGTATTCATAAATCAGTTGAAGATGTTGAACTCCATTCTTCTGAGAAAAGTTTGAAAGGAGAGGATGGTGCTCAGAAACATAATCAACAAATGAAGATTTCTTCAGATGACAAATCTGAAAGAAAAACTAAACACCGAAGTGAACGGAAAATATCAGTAACTGGAAAAGATGGAAAAGGTATTTCTGATTCCACTTTAAAAGCTGAAGAGTTACTTCGTAAGGAAAATAAAAAAGACAGACACCTCTCAACAGAAAAATCAAGAGCAGAATACAAGTCCAAAAGGTCTCTGAGTGATTCTAGGCCACAGAAGGATTCTACAAGTGCCTCAAAGCCACTTTCTTCTGTATCGCACAAAAGAAGTGAAAGTTACTCAGAAGAAAAACATGAAATAAAATCAACTAACTCTGACTGTAACTTGAAACAAGAAGATGGTGTTCCTAAAGACAGACGAAGATCTAAGAGCCTTGCAGAGGACAAAATTTTATTGAAGTCTAAGTCAAAGAGTCATAGTAAACAATTGAAATCATCTGAAACAGAATTACAGGAAAATTTAGCAAAACAAGATACTAGTCAGAAACTGGACAAAGATAAGAACATGGAAGAGAATGATTCAGATAAACAACACAATTCCAAAAATGAAGATAAAATGTCTGAGGAGAGTGGTGCTGATTTTGAGCTTGAAAGTGGAATGCAGTCAACTCAGGGATCACAAAAAGATTCCAGTCACAGAGTTAAGTTGCACTCCGGAGAAAGAGGATCAGTAAAAGAGAAATGCAGAGGTGACAAAGATGTAAGTAACTCCAGGCTAGAAAGAAAGTTCTCTGTTGAAGGTCACAAAAGCAGAAGCATAAAGCACAGCAACAAGGAAATAAAGAAAAAGGAAGAATGTACCAAAGTAGAGGATAAAGATATGAAAGAAATGGACGGTGGACATGAAAAAGTAATGGGCATCACAGTGACAGTGGACAAAAAACAAAGTAAAAAGGTATCCTGTGAAAACAGAAAAGGCAGTATATCAAACCACAATTTGCTTGGAGAGGAAAAGCAATCAGTTGGTGTAACTGTAAGCAGCTCTCTTCCAGTCCCTCAAAAGTCAAATACGAATAGTGATGATATGTGTTCTGGTCATGAGGGAGAGATGATGGAACTTGATTTGGATGAAACAAAAGTACAAGAAGAATCTATAGTGGGAGGAAAAAGCATTCTGAATTCAGTCCAAGCCACAGATGCCAAATACACAGCAAAAGAAAAAATCTCTTCTGTAAGTAAAGAGTTAAAACACAGCTTGGCAGATCTTGAAGCTTCTGAATCAAAGTTTCTGGCTGCAGTTGATAAAACTAATAAACAAGAAGATACCCCTAATAAGCAAGTTGGTGCCTTAGATACTTTATCCAAACAAACATCAGTGGATCAAGGACTCCATAAAGAAGGAGCTTATAAAATGGGTGTTGTATCTGGAAAAAGTCATAGAATCTTACTGAATGCCCCCAGTAAGGATCGAGCTTCAGAAGACAGCAGAAAACCAAAGAATTTTAAAACTGTGATAAATTCTAATGCAGATAATGTTCCTTTAGCAGTTAATTCTCTCAGAGAAGATGCTGCTGATCCAAAGTCCATGGATATGGATATCTCTGATTTTACACATTCTTTGGGTAGTATGTCTAGTACATCTAAAGAAGAATGCCATAATTCAGATGGGACTTCCTTGTTTGAAGATGAGGCAGCTTCGAAGAATGGTGCAACACAGGTTGTATACATGAAACAAGAAGATAGTGTAGTGTTGAGTTCTATTGTGAAAGGTGGTGATGACAACACTAAGACAAGCAATATAGAAAAAGATAATGAGGCACCCCATCCTGATGAGCAAGCAATGGAAAACTGTGCAGCTGGCTCACCTATTCAAGATAATGACAAAGCATCAAAATTAGAAAGCACTCCAAGAAGTGAGTTGAAAATAAAAGAAGAAAGCTTGAAGACTTGTGTGACTGAAGACTGTGAAGATGTACCAACAAAAGAACTAAAAAAACTGAAAAAGAAAGAGTGCTTGAATACAGATTTCTCCACAAAGGGAGAAAGAAGCACAATGATGGATAATGTGAAACAGAATGAGACGTGTGATACTTATAATGTGATACAATCTTCCTCTGTGTTAGCGTCTAAAAGAGAGCCTGAGGAAGCAGTCAAAGACTCTGTTCCAGCTACTGGGCAAGAAGGGAATAGTAGCGTAGAAGATAAAAATGAAAGCAGTGCTGTAGGTACCAGTGCAGGAAGCAGTAAACTTAGTTTGTTGTACAGCAGTGTACAAACAGTTCCAGCCACTGTGATAGGGACTAGCACAGAAAAGATTGAGAGCACTGTAATGGCCTCTAGTACAGAAGAAAGAGTTGAAGGTGCATCACATTCTGAAAAGGAAAGTGATGCTACAACCACTTGCTCAGAAGAAGAAAGTGAGATGGCATTAATCTGCACAAGCATAGAAGCCGATGAAGGTTTCACAACAGGCATATGGGTAAAAAGCGGTGAGGGGAGTAGTTTCATTACAGGAACAGATATTGGTGAGTGTACAGTTACAGCAGCAGAAGAAGGTGGTGGCAGTGTTGTCACTGAAGGATTAGCAGAAAGTGAGAGCTTTCTAACAAGTACAAAAGAAGAAGAAAATGATGACTACGCCATGATTGACGCAGAAGAAAGTGGTAAGGATTCAGTCAATGAAAGTGGAGTAGAAAATGAAGATAGTGTGAATAGTGCTGGAGCAGAAGAAAAAGATGATGCTGTAACTAGTGCGGGCTCTGAAGAGAAGCGAAAGACCTTGACGTGTGGAGGTGCAGGCAAATTAGAAAGTTCTGTGTCCTGCTTAGGTGAAGTGGAGAGTGATGGTGCTGTAACTAGTGCAGGTACGGAATCAGGTGAAGGATCAACAAGTGGTGACAGTTCACGTGAATTTAGGGGCAATATGAGAGCTGGCCAAGTAAAAGAACACGAAAGTACTGTGACTTGCACAGGTGCAGAAGAAAGAGGTCCTAACTTCATTATGTGTTCAGTAACTGGTACGGATGCCCATGGAGAAGGTTCTGTAAGTGGGGCATGTATTGCAGTGGTCACCAATAACAATACCACGACTGGAACTACTGGTGACAAATGTGAGGATACTATAAATGGTGAAAGTACAGTGACCAGCACAGGCATAACTCCAGAAGATGATGCTGAAATTTCAGTTGTCTGTACGGGACTAGAAGACAGCAATGAAGGTTTTGCAGTTTGTTTAGATACTGAAAAATGTGAAAGTGCAATGGACAGCACAGGGACAAAGGAGGAAGCTAGTATCACTATAGTCAGCATTGGTCCCTGTGATGATGAAGGTTTTGTGACTAGTACAGGCTCCAAAGAAGAGGATGAAGAAGGTGAGGGCATTGTGACCAGTACTGGAAGAGGAAATGAAGAAATGGAACATACTTCTACTTGTACAGGAACAGAAGGTGAAAACACACTAATCTGTATAGGTGCAGAAGAAGGTGAAAGTTCCATTATCTGCATAGTTGCTGAACAAATGGAAGCTGAGTCAGGACTGGCAGGCACAAAGATAAATAAGCTTACTGTTGACAGCATGACAGATGCAGAGAAAGAAACTAATTGTGGCACAAACTGCAAAAGTGCTAAAGGGATAGTTGAAAGCAGTGTAACCAGTGCAAGTGCTGATGATGAGGATGCTGTGGCTGCATGCATAGAAAAACATGAAGGTACCTTGATTTCCTTACATGCTGAGGACTGTGAAGGCCCCATGACTAGTGCTATGACTCTGCAAGATAGAGGTCAGCCTGGTGCTGAAGAGCACGAGAATGCCATGACCTGTGGCAGCGGAGAACTTGATGGCTCTATAAGTAGTGCCATTCCAAAGGGAGATGAGAATTCTTTTATTCCTGCTGACAGAGAGGAAAAAATTAAAGGTGATATCATCTCTACCAGTACAGTGGAAGGAAGTGATGCTCCCTTACATTCAGCTATAGATGCTGAGGAAGGTCCACTTACCGTTGCAAGAGCAAATGAAAGTGGGGAAAGCTCTATGATCTCAGTCGATGTTGAAGGCACAGAGGTGCCCATGTCCAGCACAGCTACAGAATTTAAAGAGTGTGTGCTTGCTTTTAGCAGTAAACAGGACAAAGATGAATGCACCATGATTTCCACTAGTATTGTAGAAGAATTTGAGGCTCCTATGTCTAGTGCCACTATTGAATACAATGGTCAGCTCCCCTCTGTGAAAACAAAAGAAAGAAATGAAAGTACAGAGGTCTCTATAGGTACAGAAATATATGACATTCCCATGCCCAGTGCATCCAGTGCAGGAGGAGATGAAAGTCACTCAGCTGCTAGCAGTAAAGAAGAAAAAGATGAGTGTGCTATGATTTCCACAAGTGTTGTGGAAGAACAAGTAATCCTGATGTCAGGTGAGGTCACAGAGGAGACAGTTCAAGATATCTCAGAAACACAGTCTAAAAATGAAACAGTAATGATCTCTACAAGTACAGCAGAATGTTTTGAAGCTCCTATGTCTAGTGTAGCTGCACAAGATGAAAATAAACTCACTGCTTCAGAAACAGAAGGGAGATATGAAGCTGCTGTGATCACCACAAGTATGGCAGAAGAATGTGAAATAGTCCTGATCAGCGCAGCACCACAAACTGAAGATCAGCTCCTTGTAGCAGAGGGAGATGAAGAGGATATCTCTCCAAATGCATCAGAGGAATGTAAGATTGTAGAGACCACTGCTACTGTAGATGAGCAGTTTGGACTAGCTGCTTTCAATACAGATGCAAGAGGCAAAGGTTCTGTGATATTTGTGGGAGAATGTGGAGGTCCTGTGCTGAGGGTTGCCACCAACAGTGAAGATCATGATGCAGCTTCAAGCATAGGAAATAAAGAAGAAGGAGCAGTGATCGCTCTGAGCACAATGGAAGAATGTGATAGTCTCTTCACATTTACTGTCATAGAAGAAAGTCAACTTGATGCTGAGAGTTCAGAAGTAAAAGACAAAAGTGAGGAAGTTTTTAATACTGCTAACCAAATTGAATGCATCCTATCAACTGCAGGCCCAGAAAAAAGCGGTAATTCTTTGCTTGTCATTGGTCAAGAGAATGAGACCCATGAAAGTGTTGTGAGGGGAGCATCAGCAGCATCTCAGATGACTGTAGACAGTGAAATCACAGAAGCTGATGAAAATTCAGTCAATCTCATGAATGTAGATGAAGCCCTCTGCGTGGAGATCAGTACAGAGACTGCTGTGAGCCCAAGTCCTTCCTCAGAGGTAAACGAGGATGATGAGCAAGCTGAAGATGTGTTGCATGAGAATATTACATCAGAACTCTCTTGCATCATTTCAGAAGCATCAGTAGAAAGTGAAACATTAAGGGATATAAACTATAACTCAAATGTGCTTTTAGAAAGTGACTTTTCTGAAATAAGGACTCCATTGCCTGGGGAACGAACTCCTTCCTTAGTTTCTGCAAGTGAATTAACTGTAAATAACCACAATGAAGAGACCGTAGAAGCAGAATTGGGGGAGAAAAGTGGCTGTCCTGTGTTGCATGTGGAAGAGCTATATGGGAGCAATGATAAAATGAACTTGGTCAAAGTAGATGATACAGGAATTGAAGTTACTTTTCAGAAAAATAATACAACCTTTAATTCAGGTAAGGATTTCTGTGGGGTTTTGTTCTCTCTTGAGTTGAGTTTATAGATGTCCTTAATAAATGCTTTTTTACCATGACTAGAATTAGCAATAACTTGTGCTGTTCAGATATACCGGACTTCCTTGTAGTTTGCAAAGTACTTGCTAATTTAATTATGAATTGATGAAAAATAGTTAAGCATGTAATTCTGTCAGTATTGGTGTGACTGAAGAAATTAGTATCTGAGGTGTGTTGAAAGAAATGTTATTAGTTTGCAGAAAGAATATTAAAGAGTATCAACTTAAAATTATGAGTTAATATCTTGTTTGCAAGAGGTAATTGTCATGGAGTTATAGGTTTTGCTACCAATGTTCAGAAATTCAAAAATAATTTTATAGGAAGGAGGATGTATTTTGTATAGACACATATGTTCAGCACTTTAAAAATGGCAACTTTGTAGTGATCTTTGGAGATCAAGAATGACCGTCTTTAATCATAACTGCAGATTTTCTCAGGACTTTAAAAAAAAAAAAAAAATGTAGATTCATTCTCTTTATAGAGTCATAGAATGGCTTAGGTTGTAGGGAACCTTGAAGATCATCTAGTTCCAACCCACCCTGCTATGGGCTGGGTTGCCACCCACCACATCAGACTGCCCAGTGCCCCATCTGACCTGGCCTTGAACATCTCCAAAGATGAAGAATCCACAGCCTCTCTGGGCATCCTGTTCCAGTGCCTCACCACCCTCTGAGTTAAAACAAAACAAAACAAAAAACAGAAAACAACCAAACAAAAAAACCCACTTCTTCCTAATGTCTAACCTAAATCTCCTCTCTTTTACTTTAAAGCCATTCCCCTTTGTCCTGTCATTATCAGACTGTATAAAAAGTTGGTCCTCCTCCTGCTTGTAAGTTCTCACTTCAAGTGCTGGAAGCCCACAGTGAGATCTGTCTGGAGCCTTCCCTTCTCCAAGCTATACAAGTCCAACTCCTTCAACCTGTCATCATAGGAGAAGTGCTCTAGCCCTTTCATCATCTTCGTGGCCCTCCTCTGGACCCGCTCCTACAACTCCACATCCTTCCTGTACTGGGAGCCCCGGACTTGGGCACACTTAGACTGAACTCTTACACTGATTTTTCTGAATTATTTTCTTGTCGATACACCAATACACTTGAAATAGTCATCCTTCATGTTACTAGAGGAATTGGGCAATGATCCTAAATAAACAAATATTTTAGGTCAGCAATGATTGTAGGTATCTATTTTAGATACAATACTTGTGATAGCATATGGCACTGAGAATGTGATGGCATTAAGAACATCATGTTTTATTTCCAGTTCCATTTTTCTTAGAGGGTTATTACTTTAAGTGAATTTGCATGGTTGCAAGTTCCTTAAAATACCACGTAACGAGCATTCTTCTTCTTTCAGCATTTCTTACTCTCCAGATTAGCCGCAACGCCTGGTTTAGGAAATAATAAATTCTTTAAAGATCAAGTTTGTTGTAGATTTTGGAGGAATTAAATGGTAGAAAAATCAGTAGAGAAATCAACCTATCTTTGTGTACACTAATGGGGATGGGCTGCTCTTCAAATATTTATTTTAAAAGGCATTTTCATGTTTGACTTTGCTGTTGTTTCAGAGGTGCACTAAAATTTTATGGTGTGAGTTTGGGTCACCTTTCTCAAGGGTTGGTTTTATTCTCTAGTTGCCTTCTTTTATAAAATAGGTGCCCAAAATAGCTGTGTAAATCGTACAAAGTTTGTGTCTGCATGGCATGTTTTTTAGATGTTAAAAGCATGCAGTTCCCGTATGGAATTAAATGGGTGGACTTTTAAGGTTTTGTGAAACAACCATCACTGACAGGAGGTACTGAGTCTATGGAAATTGGATAATTTCAGTGGTTGTGGTTTTAGAGCTTATGGGTTTAGACCTAATTGTCACTTAAAGAAAAAATATGGTTCTTAGTATTAACTTGTACCTGTGCATTCATTAATACAGAGGTAATTTGCTGTTTAGAATTGAGTCAGAAAATCTGTTGATGTTTTCAAAGGAAAAGCAAGGAGGAAAAAAAAAAGTGAAGTCAGAAGTCATAAGTAAGCTGGTGAATCTTTACAGCCTGTATTCACCAGTCTGCTTGTATCTAAGGAAAACAGAAAAGTATGTGTGTTCTTGCAGATGCTGAGTTATTTTTTTTTTAACTGGTTTGCTACAGACAAACTTGCTATAGTTTCCACTGCCTACAAGATGAGATTCTTTGCATGCTGTCCTCATGAGATGATGGTAAAGGATAGTGTTCTACTGTAGCTGAATACAGTACTGAGGTAAATACAGTGTAATGTAATCGAATAATTTCAACATGTTTGTATTTCATTAGGCAATAATGGAGCTTTACCAAAGTTGGCAGAAGAACTAAAATTTGAAACTAACTTGAGAACTGAAGACGTATTTACGGTATTTTGAATTTCTTCACTATTTCTTGTATGGTTTTAATTTCTAAGATTTCTTACTAAACCTTTTATTTCTGTTCAATAAGAACTGCATTTTGAAACTTTGAAAGAGTCATTTTTTCAGAACTTTCAGCTGTATTCTTTTAAACAGTTGGCATTAAAGTTGTGTAATGTCCATGTTATTCTGTGGTAGAACCAATTCCCCTCCTTAGCTGTGTTTCCTTCCATGACAGTGACATCGAAGATTGCTTTTCATTAGAACTAGTCATACTGTAAATTTGTTTGTGATATTACTTGTAAAATAGTTATATATGCCTTTACACTTACGTTTGGCAGTCACTAGTTTAGTGTTTTGAAGTGGTATACAACAAAATGAATAGAAGTGCGTGTTTCACTTGATTCAGAGTATGGTTCAGAAACTCACAAGCATCTCTAATAGGGCCACCTGGGACTTGTATAGGGATGCTGTCTTCAGCTCCAGGGCAGACTACTTGAGTTTTTCTGAATCATGATTTCAATGCCTGAAATGTATTGCAGGAAAACCTGAGTCATCTTTGGTCTAGGGGGGTTTATTGATTTGAGTACCCCCTGCAAATGGCTGTACTATTTGCTAGCATAAGATGGTCCTCCAGTCAGTATGGTCATATTCATGTGGCGTTGTGTCTGAGCTTACAGTGTCTAGATTTGACTTAATGCTACATGGAGTTAAATATACTTATCCATGCATTTTTGACATATAGCTGATCTACAGCTTGAATTAAAAAGATAATGGGGGGAAAAAAGCCCAAGTTGGGAAGGCTTCACTATACTTTGTTATGCTTTCAAGTAGCATAATTTTTCTGTATGTGAACATTTCTATAATACTTACCGTGATTGGAACTCCTCTCAAAATAGGAATTTTCACCTTGAATTCCTGAGGTTTCTCTTGAGATCTGGTTGTTAAACTTATCTGTTCTTACTCTAGCAGCTTTAACTCTGAAGTCAAGCTCATGGTGTTACATTGTTCAACAGTAATATAACTAATCTTTGTCAGTCTGTTATTAATATTTGTATTACTATCTTAAGAATGCTTTTGAAGACTTATGCATCATAAAACAATAGTCATCCTTATGTGAGGGAGGGGAATGAAATGTATTTTTACTAGATGTCTGTCATATTTTTGTTTCCTTTCATCCTCTGTTTAGCCACCGCAGCCTGAAGGTCCAAAAAGTGAAGAAGTATATGTGGATCTTCATGTGAAAGAGCTACAAAAAGGTGATTCTATAAGTCTATTTCTAGATTTGATAAATACTTTTTCTAGAGAGATTGAAGCAAAGCCTACAGCAACCTTTGTGAAAGGCTTCGAGGAGTTCATGTTGCTTTGGAACTTGTGCCTTTGCATTTGATCTGCAAGAAGGAGAGAGGTGAATATATCTTCTACTAGGATGTATTAAAAGAAAGGTGGAAAGTGTTTAGTATTTCTACAAATGAAGTAGACTGCTAATATTTTTTTTTTTACATTAATAAATATTTGAGGGAGGAAAAAAGAAGTTTGCTCAGGTGAGGTACAGAAACTTCCCAAAGAATGACTTGCTTCTTTCTAAACTTAGAATGTCCTTGTTTCTGGTGTTGTGAGAGATGTTTTGGGGATGTGACAAAAGTAAGTGCTGTATGATCATGTCAGAATTAACAGGAAGATTTTTATTTACGTATTTACTTGTTGCTGTTGTTCTGTCCTGCTCTCCAGAAGATAAGTGTTTCTGGTCATCCACTGGAGTTTGAAGAGTACTTATAAGTAGGTAGTCACCTAGAGCTAGAAATTTCAGTCAACTCTGAGTCTCTGCTCAGTAATTCCTTTTCGATGTATAATGTTATACTTAAATGGGGGAAGAAAGGAAAAAGCCCTCCTTCCCGGAAATGCATTATTGTAAAATGTGTTGCAGTTGTTTGGCTTTCTTATTAAAGCAGAAACAAACCCCTGCTTTGTTCCCATCTTGATGGATTTTGTGCTCCAGATGCTTTACAAAGATGTTTACAACACCACCAGATGAGAGTTAATCTTCAGTTGGTGGAATAACAAGCAAAACTAAAATGAATTCCAGGAGGTACCAACAGTACTGCTGTTGAGAGTCCAAAGAGTTGAAAGATGCATTTCCTCTTACAGAGTGTTGCTGAAAGCATAAATTGAAGGGATGCGCTGTAAATCTCACTTGTAGATTTTTACATGTATACCAAAATAACTACCAAATAGGGAACAAATTGAGTAAGGTGATACACGTTTTGGTGTCAAGTTTTAGATTCCTTTTTATTCTTGAGGTAGGTCAGATACCTAGTTTAATGGTTTTAGGATATTCTTTTAGGTGGTAAGAGATGTGCTCTGCTCACAAGAAAGAAAATGTAAATCCTGAGAATGGATTAGAAGAATGTGGTCTTCAGGACACCAGATCCAAAACTATAAGCAGTTTTCCTCTACTCTGAGATTTGTTCCAAGGGCCTGAAAAACTGTGCCACTTTATATCATGCAGTCATACAGCAGACAGTACTTACATTTTAAAATGTGCAGATTGAACTGGCTGTGATAATCTTGTTCCATGTAAAATGTTTAACAAAAATCCATTTGTTGTGTAAATCATCTTGGTTATGACACACACAGAAGAGTAATGCTTCGTAGCTCTTCACAGAGTGTTTTTTTCTCTTCCACCATACAATAATCTTTTATTTTTATACATATATATAAATACACATATACATATGCGTACATATATATACATATGGTCCAACGTACGTAAAAGGAAGTTGTTTAAAAGACAAATGTATGTCCTGTCATGAATATGAACAGCAGACACAGTAGTTTAGTAGTGCAAGATTCTTTGGAATGTAAACAAATCATTGCTGTTTGAGTGGGTAGGATCTAGCTCTTCATTTGATGCTGCTTTAAAAATTGAAAGATATTGTGCAACTATACTGTATAGCTGTGCAGAAATTGTTTCTAAAACATGAAGTTTCAAGAAATGGGCTACATGTTATATAAAATTGTATATAGAAGTGTTTCTGCTGTATTGTAGGTTTGTGTTCTTACTGCAACTGAAAGAAAAAATGTTTGGACTGTTTTAGCAGCTTTTTAAAGTAAAGATATTAATTCAGTTGCCTGTGTGAATCAGATTTAAAGGATTTTGTAGAGCCTTCTTATAGAACAAACTTCTTATGATTTTTTTTGTACTTATGTGAAATAGCTTTAAAAGATGCAAAGGACTCATTAGTATCAATAATTGATAATTATTTTCCAGATTCATGTGGTATGTAAGGGCATGGCTCTGTTTTATTAGATCCAGTTATAGTACAATAGAGCCTAGCAATCCAGCAACTTCTGTGTGCACTGTATCACTGGAGTCACTGCTACAGTTATGCAAGTGTCAGTTCCCTGCCAAGCCCAGTGTTACACCTTAGTTTTCAGCATATTTTACTTCATCCTATGAAGTAGTATCTAGATTTGTGATGGACAAAAATGCCGGAACTAAATGTGAAATTTCAAAGTTGCAAAGTATTTCAAAGGTCACAGTGTCCCAGTTGACTGTGTTTTAGCCTTAACGTGATTCTCAGCTGTCCTATGCTTTGGAAAACCATATTCTTTGTTTTTTAAGTTTGTCTAATGTGGTTAAAGAGGTGATTAATGTGCTTGGGTGAATCATATTTCCAGTAGTGAAAATAAGTTGCATAGTTTCAGGCACTTCAGAACCCTTTCAGAGGGCTGAAGTAGAAAATACTGTCATACTTCCTTATGCTGAACGTTTCTGTTTTTTTATTATTTTAATAGATTCACTGCAGAAGAATAGTGCTGTAGAAAGAGAAACTATTCACGTAAGACTTACTTAATTTACTCTGTTTATGCTGCTTTTTCTTGCTTGCATTTACTTCTATTTACATTAAGTATTCTTTAAAAAGAAAATACTGTTTCTTGTATAAGCAGAGCCTATATATATTGAGACTGTGCAGCTGTGCATGTTGATGCCCAATTACTCTTTTGAATTTAGTAAATAAATCTTGTCTTGTGAAATAGTCACAGACTGTTAAATGATTGTTAGCCAATAAAAAAGCTTAATTGTCCTCCTTGAGAACAGAGGACAAAAAATAGGGATTATACTTAGGACTTGAGTCAGAACTGGAAAGCTGTTCTTTTGATGCAGTCCACTGCAATCTTACAAGAACTGTAATTATAATAAGGATGATTACTAAAGTTTCACTACCAAGTTTTTCTGAGGGAGCAGAAACAAGATATTGAACACAGATGACAAGTAAAAAATGTTTGATTTCTTTAACTTGAATTGTAATTTATTCTATATATTATTTTTAATATTATATATATACACATATATATATATATATATATAAAATATTATTATATATATAAATAATATATTAATTTTACCGTATTCCAATGCTGGTTGGTTCTGTTTTGGTTCTAGTAAGGCATCAGTTTTGATCCTGCGTACAGGAGAGTGTTATCATTCTAAATCTGAATATATTTGATGTGAGTTGCTATGATACATTGCTTTTACAGCACGTGGTTGGATGCCTAATTAAAACTAAGCCTTTTTTCATTAAAAAGATCAGTTAAAATCTGAAAATGTGGCAGGTCAGAAGTTCTTTCATGATAATGGTAACGTTGTTTGAGCTTAGTGAACAAACTGCGTTTGTAATATCACCACCTTCCATTTTGGTACATGTTATATTTAAAAGTACTAGTAGCAATATCTTTTTTTCCCTTCTGTGTTTACAAACTTAATGGTGGGGGGGTGGGGGGTAAGGTGGAGAGTTATATTTATTTGTATTTTATTCATAGGTGGAGAACTTGGACACCCAAATAACTGAAGAGCATCAGTCTAGAGTAATAGAATGTAAAACTTCAGGAATAATAGATAAAGAAAAATGTAAGTGATACAGAACTACACAAATATGTGTAAAGCCTTGCTGCTGCAAAAGAAAGTCCTGCTGTGATCAGTCTGTACAGTTCTCTTTTGGAGGAAGGAGTAGAGTAGGGAATTCCAAAATCCAAAGCAATAAATCTTTTTTGAAAACAGCTCAATATATTTGATATAACTTAATATTTCTATCAATGTACGGTGACAAATTCAGTAGTACGCAGAAGAGTTTTATAGTAGCTTTTTAGAGGGAGCAATTTCTTTTTAATCTATAAAATAATTACTGATTTTATCATTAAAAGAAAAAAGAACACAGAGGAGTATAAAATGAAGAAAGCTGATCATCAGGGAAATACCTAGCCATTCACTGAGCTTTGTGAAGCTGTTTTTTCCTTGTCTAGAAAGAAGGTAGTCCATTGAATGGCCTGAATATTTAAGTTAATCTATTCATTTAGACGTTTTGTTAACGTAATCATTATGGGTCTATGTAGTATCTATTCAAGCTCTGCTCTTAACTGCAGGAAAGACTTACTGCAAAAAACCTTACTATAAGTTTTTTGTGCTTTTTTTTGTGTGTTTTTTCTGCATCAGAACAACGAAAAAGAACAGAAAAAAATAGCATTAGGCTAATCGATATTACTATTTCTTTGATAACTGTTTTTATTCTGCTCCTAAAAATACTGATTTCTTCAAGTGTGTGATTGGAAACCATGCAGTATTCATTATAGTGTACCTCATAGCACTACCTGCTTTTTTTTGGTTGATTTGAAGAAAAGATTGGTGTTGAAATTTGAGAGATACCATATCAAGAAATTAAAAAAATAATAATAATAAAGAAACATGAATTCTTTTATGTATTTTTTTTATATTCCTTTACCAAGAGAGGCTAGCCTAACTTTCTGTTCATAGCTTTGTAATCAAGATGTTGCTTTTCAATTAAATATTTATTATTAAATAAAAAAAAAAAAAAATCTTTTCAATGGTGTGCTAGTATAAGAACCATATAAAATCTGACAAATGAAAAACTGTTTGAACTGTTTGTTTTTGCAGGCAGCCAACTGACTGCTCAGGATATAGGAAAGGATGACGATCCAAGTCAGTGTTCCAGAACAAAACCTAGTAACATCAAGGTATTTTCGAGAACATTTTCCTTTTTTAATGTTGTGTAATTGTAAAGTGAATAATACTTCAGTGTTTATTTCTATGGCAGTTTATTTTGGGAGGTATTTTCATTTTTAACTGTTAATTACTCTTAGATTGTGTTGAAAAGAAAATGACTATACAATGATAATCAGTTTTCAGAAGGTACTCAAAAAGAAAGGCAGCTTTGTTGTTCTGTGAGATGTCTGTATAATACATCTTTGATGCATTGTGGGCCAGTTTGCACTGTAGTTAAGAGCTTGGGATCACGTGAAGTACCACAGAGTTCCAACTCTCCAGCAAGTTCACTATCTTGATGGTTGTACTGATCTGAGATCTGCAAAATGATATCAGACTTGACCTGAGTTCTGTATTTGAAATGACCCCCTTTGGGTCAAAACAGGTACTTAATGAAAAATAATCTCTCCTTTAAGAGAACATGCAGAATGTTCTGCTTTATGTCACCTATTGAGTTTGATGAAGGTTGTCAGCATCAAAGTTTTCAAGAGACGGTGTAAAATCTTGATGAATAAAATAACTGCTTTCTTTTCTAAATGCAAGAAACTGACTGTAATACGTAATTTGTAGTAACATGCTCTGTTTCAAAATAATGCAGGAAATTACTCCATGTGATGCAGCAGAAGTCTCCAAAGAACTTGTTATAACACATACATCTCCTGCAAGTGCTGTGGAAGAAAAAGGTAACAAAGATAAAGAATCTGTGCAATTTACTGACCCCATATGAAATGCTAGTATTATTTGAATGTTTCTGAGAGCAATGAGAAATCCAATCCCAGCCAAATAATTGCATAAATTCTCTAATTGTGTTCTGTTCCTGCTATCAAATAATGCGTTATTCTTAATTTATTTAATTGTGAGAGTAAATGTGATGTTCCTGCTGTGGAGATATCCTGACCCAGATAAGGAGTTACAGGGGATATCATGCATCCACTGCAGTGTGCAGCCTGGGAAGCCATTTGCAAGTAGACAATTGGAAAAGGATATAGCAAGTTCAGGACATGGGCAAGAGCTTCTAACTCAAACCAACCATAAGAGGAGAGTCATTCTAAGAAAAAATCATGACAAATGCACCATCAAAAACAGCCATGTTTGCTTACATAGAAAAAACAACCAGGAAGGAGTGTATGAGTTAAGCTGTTGTAGTTGACTTTGTATAAAACACTTTATATTAAAAAAAAAAAAAAAAAAAAGATATGGCCACAGTGCTAATATTGACTTGGATGCAATTTCATTCTGTCTTTATGTGAATACGGTGAGAGCTATTAACAGTTGTGTGCTCTCTGTTGAAAAATCTGAAACTGTTTAGCAATGAGCTTGTATCCTCAGGTTACTGTTTCAGGGAATGTGAGAGGAAATTAAATAGTAGTTTGTTGAACTTTGATTTAAAGTCACTTCTGAATCATCTGGTGTTAAGGAGGCGTTCTGGCAGTCCAACACATTGTTGCTACAAGATGGGTGTTTATAGGGAAGTTGAATTTAAGCCCATAGAGTGATACGATACTTTTAGTGTGGGGACTGTGGCTTGTACCTTTTACTTTGTCTAATAAAATAAAGATGCACAGTTTCTTTTTTTTTTTTTAATGTGCACGTGAAGATGAATTTACCACTGAGCAGGAAATGTTTGAAAAGACGAAGCAGAGACTAGAATCAAATGAAAATTCTGTAGAGGTGAGTGGTCTTATTCATGTTAACTAATTGAGATAATGTCGATTCAGACAGAAAACAAGTACTTTGTGTTTTGCTGACTAATACTAAAATTCTGATTCAACCAGTGTATATATAGCTGTAGAAATTTTGGGTTGTTTTTTTTTTTTGGTACTCTAAAGTGCCAAAGGCTCTTGTAATTATCTGTCACAAAGCATTAACATGCACCATAAGACATCAGTGGTTGTTATTAATGTAGAAGTAACTTCCTTCCTGCGTTTAATGGTGCTTACAAATTGTATATAAAATAACTGTATAGAATTGTATACAAATTGTGTTTCCTGGAAACTTCATAATTGACATGTGGACAGTTGTATCACTTCAAATCCAAGCTGGCTTTACAAAAATATCACCATTCAAAAACTTTTAAACTCTTTTTTTTTTTTATTATCTTCTATTATACTTGTGATATTCTGCAGTAGCTGTTTAAAAGTATGTCTGAGCATAGAGGATAAAATTGCTGTCTGAATCCAGAAGTAGACGCAGTTATAAAGACTTGTGTTTTGTGGTTTGCTTTTTTCTTGTTTTGCCTCTGCATTGAAAATGAAAGAAGACCTTTTAAAAGTTGAAGAATAAATTGCTACATTTGTAGGCTCAATGCTTGAGTCACCAATGGGGGATCAGGACACCTCTAGATTTCTGTAAACTCTGAATGAGGCACTTAACTCACTTACATGTGAAGAGGAGAAATGGTTCTCTTACTGGAGATGCTCAGACCATCTTCATTACTTGTAGGTGTCCTTAATACCTTCAACTTCCAACAGCTTCAAATAGGGAGCTTTTTTCTTTTTTCTCCTCCTTCAAACTAAAGGCCTGATGTCTCTAGTGAGCTTCACCAATCTGTGTATTGGGATAATTAGGATACTGACTGTTAAATAGCACCTCCTCAGCTGTTACAAGGTGTAGCCTATACTATCTAGAAGAAAATATCAGATTGGGAGTTCTTTTAAAGCTGAAAAAGCACAGTGAGACATACAGGAGAAGGTTAGAAACATTTTTTTAGATGAGGTGATACAGTTGATAGGGGTGCAAAAGGCACTGTGCCTGAGGACAGCCACTGAGAGTTTTGCATAATCAGGATTTGTCTTGTTTCTTTTTAGCCTTGTCAATGAACTTTATGAAAAGCAATGTCTATTTGTACAAAACGTGCCTCACCTATGTTATAACAGATGAGCACTATTTCTGCTCACATAACATTATGTTGACAACAGTCTTTGTTACATTGCCCCATTACTGGGTGTTAGTTGTAGTAACTGAAATACTTTTACTTTTTATAGGATAATCAACCTGTGATAATAAAACGGAAAAGAGGAAGGCCTCGTAAACATCCTGTTGAAGCTGTACAGCCTGGTGGTGGTAAGTAATTCAAAATACTTGTGTGGAGAAAGAGTAAAAATAGCAACATTCAAGTTCTGAATTCATATTTCTTCCCTCAGGTGGGGAGTCAAAAGCTGATATGAGCACTGGCAATGTAAGTGCCTTTATTTTGTTTGGGTGCATTTAAGCATGAGATCCATTATTCTGTTCTAACAGGTAACAATATTTCAGAAACATTCTGTAGCAAGCTTAATAACTGAGTTCACACTAAGCATACAAAAATTATAAAAACTAAATCCCGATACAACAGAGTTTACAAGCAAAATATACTATTAAGTCTGAACATGGCAAATAACAGTATCAGTCTTAGTACAGTGTAGTTACACTGTCTATCAGTATACTTGCAAGCAGGATGAACTTCTGATCACATGCACGTGTCTTTTAGTTTGTGCTGTGAATAATTTTGGCCTAACAATCAAGGATGATTTAATGTAGAAAACTTAAGGCTCTTGTCTTTACTGAGCGTGTTATAATAACAGCATATAGTAGCTCTTAACTTCTTTAAAATGAGCTTGTACTAACTGTATTACACTGTGTACAGTTAACTTGGAAGACAGAGATACGCTGGTAATAAGTTAAGCACTCCTAAAACAACTCAGTCTTCTAAAACTCAGTAGTATCTTGATTTCTTAAGCCGTGAGCCATAAGTCACTGCTAAGTAAGTATTTTGCTGAAAGTGCTTCTGAAGTTCAGTTGGATTACAGCACTGTGATCAAGCATGGATTGAGCAAAAAAATCTTGCATAAAAAGAGGTAGTGATTAAAAACTAAATAAAAAAAGTTGTATTGAAACTTGTGTGTTCTGCCTGCTTGCCTGTTAAGGCACCTGCTGGTGTGATTGTCGAAAGTCTTCGGAATTTACCTAGTCTATAAATAGCAGATATTCTTCTGCCCCTGTTTATTCTGTCCATGCAGTGTTTCAGGCAGCCCATTCAGGGTCCTGTCCCTTTTACAGGTCTGGTACAGTTTTGTGTCTGAATTCAATTTTCCTAATCAGTATCTTTCAATATTACCTCAGTGAAATGTAATTGTTTCAGCTTTGTTTGTTTTGTTGTTCCAAATAAGAATTAAAAGTAACTTAAAATCCCCTCTGGAATTTGTATACCTTTACACAGTGCTGAAACTGAATTGTCTTGCTCTAGCTAACCATTTTAAAGGTCGTATACTTCCTGCTGATGATGGGTAGTTGTACCAGTCAGTTACAGGCTAGCTTCAGGAGGAGCAGTATTTACCCTCCATCTGAGAAAATGGTTCTGTAAGGCTACGTGCTGTCTTTGCAAGACAGTCTTCTCAGGCTGCTTTGAGAATGTGTTACTACTTCAGAGGTGGCATAGGCATCTTAGTGTAGTCGTTCAGTGAATAAAGCAATTAGATTTTATTAACAGTCATCGTAAGAGACCATGTAGTTGTACCTGGCTTTTTCTGTGTTCTGAATAAATGCAAAACTCTTATGGCTATAATTTGTAAATCTGTGTGCTTACATAAGTGACTGCACTGAGTTTTTTGTATCACTGAGAAGTTTTCAGAAATGTATTTCACTGAAACTACCTTTAAGTTAGTGTCTGTTATTGTAATGGCTTCCATTGTCAATTACTCTGTCAGATTACTGAAACTACTGTCATTTCATTTGTTTGGAGGGTAACTGGGTGCAAACTTTCTGCCTGTTGATTAGAATGTTCTTTTTTTTTCCTGAGTTTGCAGATACATTGTACTATGAATGGAGACAAGTTTCTGTGTTTATGTAATACAAACCTGGATTTTTCTGATTTGTCTGCTTTCTTTTTTGTTTCTAGCTGCAACTTCCTACCTCTGCAAGTAGAGGGAAAAGTCCTCAAAGAGGTAAGCAAACCATGAGAAAAATACAAAGGGGTATTCAAGAATATCAGATGAGTTCTTAAACATTGTGTTTTAAAATACATATCAGAAAGAAATCTAATTATGTTCAGTTAATTACATTATCTGTGGATATGAATTCAAGAGGTCAGTGGCAGCTTGAGGGGATATTTCTTTCCCCTGTCACAACTACTGAAAAATCTTTATAAGATGATTACTTATCTTCCATTGGAAAAACTTTTATTGCTACAAGCTGAAGTCAAACAAAAAGAGATTTTTGTATTTCTTCTTCTCATTCAAACACCTGTCATTTGTAAGAGGTAAAACGTGATGAATTTTAAGCAGTGTAGTGAATTTCAACAGGTAGGCAATCTGTACTGCACTAGCTATTTGGGTGCCTTTTTAGTAAAAGCCATTCATGAATGTATTTTAAAATCCACTCAGGAAGCTGAGAGGAAGTTGAAAAATGGCTTATGAACAAATACAAACATTCATGCCCTTTTAACTTGAGAGTGTTCTGCACAAGTCTCATGCATAATGGGAAGCGGAGTTTTCAGTCAGTGCAACTCATGCAGTTGGAAACAACTGGTTTCTAGAGACAGCATCCTACCTTAACAGTTCTCTTGTGTAATTACTCAGTAGTAGAAAAGGACTTATCTGGAGAACTCTTCCTGTGTAAGTAGAAACAACTGACAGTAGGCTGGAAACTAAAATTATTCTTGCACTAATTGATGCTGAAAAGTTAGTAGGACTTTTGTTATTATTGTTATTCCTAATTGTTTTTATACTCAACTTGAGGCAAAAGTACAATCTTTTCACATGTTTGAGAAGATTGGGTCTGTTAAATAAGATGTGGCTTGTAGTTAATTTGTCTTTTATCTCAAAGTATTTTGCTATACATTCACCAACACTTACCAGAATTTTAAATACCTGCCTTTAGTACATCAAAAAATTAAATTCTTTTTAATATGTTAATTAGACTTATTTTGTGTAAAACACTTAATACAGTGTACTGTTCTTCATTTTATTGTGCTGCTTCTGCTTAATTTTATTTGTTTCTGTGTAAAAGCTTTTTCCTGTGATTTTGACAACATAACTTCAGAGAATGTGCGTATGAGTTTAAGAATGTCTCTGCTTTGAGACCTCTTTTTTTGATAGACTAAATTGACATTCTTCTCTATTTGCTCTGCTGGTCTAAGCAGCGATGGATTTAGAGTTTTTGGCCTTATTTTTAGTTTTCAGAAACAAAAATAGACAGCAATTTTATGGCATAAAAGAAGTGTTAAAAAGATGGTATAAAAACTTCACGTTGTTTAGGATGCTTCTCTTCTTCAATGACTGGGGATTTTTATCATTACAGTATTGCAGATAACTATTTGACAAACCTCAAACTTCATAAAATCATCTTTCTTTCCATAGAATTGGGGTAGAAATGGTAACCATCTATCATAGAGAGAGGCTAAGTTGGGGCGACATGCTTCATAGAGTTCATAAATTTATTTCAATGTGCACAAACCAGTCTGTAAGAAGCAATGGATTGAAAAACCAGGCTTCTTCAACAGAGGAAGTTAACTTATCTGTATGCCAGGTATTAGTCAGGTTTTGCTCCCTTGCTGAGCTACAGCTATCTTGGTGCTTCACTGTAGATGTAGTTAAGCATTAGAACAGATTGCCCAAAGGAGCTTTCTAATTTCTGGTTTAAAAGACTCTCAGAACTGCATTGAACAAGATCTTGAGCAGTAAGGTCACATTTTGAGTTTAGCTGTGCATTGAGCAAGACTGGTCTAGATGACCTCTGGAGAGACCTTCCAAGCTAAATCCTTCTTCATTCTGCTGTTGGTTGACAGTAAATAAAATAGATATGTAACTTTTGCTTTTCCACGTTAATAAAACAAACAAACAACAACAACAAAAAAGTATGTGCAACAAAGCAGTTAATATAGCATCAAGCATGTAAAAGCTTCACTACTTTAAAAAAAATAAATAAATCACTGTTGTCAGTCTGTATATAACAAAATGCAACAAAGGCAAATTCTAGTTTAGGAACTGTAGATGTTTTCTGACTTTCTGTGATGTTTATGCAAAGTTGACAATGTTTGAAAGAATTCCTTTTAAAACTGATTAGTAAAAGATTTGAAGTTCAGGATTCAGTTTTCTTTTTTCTTTTCTAGGTACAGACATATCTAATAAGAAAGAAACAGCAAATGTAAGTGCGGGCAATTTAATTTGTAAGTCTACATGCAGTACGTAATGAAAAATGTCTGTCTTCTATTAAAACTGTCTTGTCTTGCTTGCTTCCATTTCATTTCTTCAGGAAGAAGAAGCTGGGAAAGCAGAGATGACTGTGCGTAAAAGGGGAAGAAAACCCAGGCGTTCTCTGGTTCAGGCAGAGGAAACTGGTAAAAAGAAGAAACCGTGCTATTCCTAACAGAATGAAAAGATATTACTGTGCCTTTCTGTGTACTGATAGCAATAAGATAAGCTTTATTCAATTTCTCCTTTCTTGAGGAAAAATCATTGAGTTACAGCTAGTGTAAATATTATGTAAATATGTGTAAATTGCTGTAATCTCATGTCAAAATTGCTACATCCCAGATGCTTCCATAAAGCCTCATGAATTTTCTATGAATTCTGGCTATGAGCTGCATAAGTAAACTGTTGCAAATGTGTTAACAAGATTAAGTCAAACAAGTGCGAATTAAAAACATTGGAAGCATAAAGGAAATGGAAAATTACTTGCTTAAAATGGGATTTGTGAATAGAATACCTTTTCTAAACTAAGTGTCCATATCCTTTTGGAGGGCTTTTGGAAAATTATAGCACATGTGTAAAATTTTACATGGACAGAAATGCTGGAGCCAGAAAGAAAACGTCGGAAATTAACATCTTCTGAAGAGGAGATAAGAGAGCAGGAGGAAGGTGAGGAAGAAGACAATGAGGAAGAGGATGAGTCCACAGCTAGACCAGCCACAAGACTAGAGGCTCAAAGGTAACTCTATGTAGAGGCGCACGTATTTTTTGCTACGTTATTCTCAGTTGTGGATTCAGGTTTTCTTTGCAATTTGTTATGATTGAAACTTCCTATATAATCTTTGATCTAATTCTAGCATTATGAAACTTTTTTTTCTTTCAATAATGAGGAATGGAAAGTCTTATTAGAACTGGAGGTTTTTGCCTTTATATGACAGGAGATAGCTATTATTCTAATTATGAATAGCAAGGCAGAAGAGGCAATGTTTTGCCTTGGTTCAACATTGCTAGATGAGAAACTGTTAGGGTAACAAAAGATGGGCTTGAAATGTCAGAAGGTAAGAACTGATCCTGTTGGTAATCTTGCATCCCAGTGATGTCTCAGAAAATGGGTCTGAGCATACTTAACTTACAGGTAAAAAGGGATTTGACTGCAATTCACCACTTGGCATTTGGAGTTGAAGCAAGGCAAAAATGTAATTTTCAATGTCAGTTTCTTTTTCCTAATATTAGCCCAGTTAAATACATGAATATTGCAGTACTGTAGGATTTCATTTATATTTTAGTGAACTGCAGGCTCAGGAAAAATCAAACTGCAAAAGATTAGTGCAAAAGATACCAAGAGACCTGCTTCCAAGGAGCCATTCCTTGTCTGTAGTTTGCGTGCAAAAAGGCTGGCTAAGAAAGTATAGCAGAGGTCATCCTTGTGACAAAACCTTTGGAAGTTTACCACTTTGTGAACAGTTCTGTTGTGGTAAACAAGTCCTTTTGACTAACCATTAACTCTAAAATTCCAGTATAAGGTAAGACATTAGTGTGTTCATTCCTATTGCTTTTGGAAACATCTACTTTGTATTTACAGATGTTCTTGTTGGTCTTGTTTCTCAGATTTCCAGTGCTAATTTTGTCTGCAGCAAAACAAAACATCTCTGCCTGAAAGTGCCACAAATCTGCTGCATTTTATAAGTAGCATTTGGGAATAGTTTAATGGAAGGAAATACCTGTTTTCAGCTTTACTTAGGTCAGAAAACTTGATAATTCAGCAGTCTGGCTTGTGAACTATGAAGTTCATTGCCAGTAATCACTTCTTCGTATTTTTGAACTGATGAATACTGAAGCTGTAATGTGAGTTCTTTATACTGGATAACCAGATTATTCTACAACTTGTTTTCCCTTCCTCTTTAGTTGTTATGTTCTTTTGGCTTTTTTTTAAACATGGGCATTTATGTAGCAGAGCTATTGCAGATCTTGAACTAAGATTTTTTTGCCGTTCCTTTAAATATTGTCAATAAAGTAGCCAATTTGGATTTTACATTTGCTGTGGAGGTGCACAGCTCTGCTTGTCATTTTGTCTAAAAGCGTGTAAATGGTATTTTTCCACCATTTCTTTTGGCGACTTTGATTTATATGTTGCAAATACTGTTCAGTCTTAGTTTTTGCACTTGGAATGCTAAAAGAAAGTGAGTTGGAAAAGTATTTTGTTATATACACATTCATCATTCTTTTTTTATTACAGAATGCAGTCCAGCAAGCCAACCACTCGTGCAACTTCTAAAGGCAGCAGTCCGAGTTCAGTTTCTCCCAGAAAACAACAGAAACTATCAGCGAAAAAGAGATCTCCAAGTGATACAAAGATTAACAAATCTTCTCCATCAACACAGTAAGTATGAAAGTTAAAGCCACTTTTATTATTTGTTTTGGAAGCAACTACATTTATATGTAAAATACTAGTTCAAAATCTGAACATCAGTCTTGCTTTGTTCTGTTCTTTTGTATTATTTAAAAGCTTTCAAAGGATTTTCTCCTGTTTACGTTTTTTCTTCCTTTCTTCAACATTTGCAAGACTAGACTGTGTGTGTGTGTCCTTGGGAAGTTCTTAGTTTCTTTTCTGAAAATGCTGTTAAGCAGTATTTTAACTGAAGCTGTGGTTCTTTCCTGAAAGTAGGGGGTGGAAAGAGCACCCTTAGTCCAGGCTAAAGCAACATAATACGTCATGATTCTAATGCTTGAAGATATTTCTAAGATCAGGTGATAAGAAAGGAGAAACTTTTGAGTCCTTACATCATCATACTTCCATTTCCCTTCCTTCCTTGGTACACTTATTAACTGTTAAAGTTGACATCACTGTGTAAAATCCCAAGGGATCAACGAGTGCGATGCTCAGTTGCTATTTGTTGTCTCCATTATGAAACACAACAGTGTTTTCAAACTGAATGTGGGGAACAGTGGCAGATGTGCATAATTCATTGATCAGCTGCCACAGTTCACCTGATGTTAATTATTTAGCATGGCTGTAAATGGGCAAGAGTTGAAGCTGTGCACCTGAAAGACAGTGGGCTTATATAGATGCTTAATTGGAGGTAAGGGCACATGATTTCTGCCCTTTATTCCCTCTTGTGTATGCAAGTCTTAAGCTGCTTTTGCTCTTTTTCTGTCTTCGTGTGAGGGGGTAGCAGATAGAATATAGTAAACTACGCTGTTCTGATCCACAAGTCATTCTAGAAGAGAGGAGGGAGGAGTGCTCCGGCCCCATATTCTACATTTGAAGCACTCTTCAACATACAGAACTAGTATGCAGTACCCTCACTAAGACATGATGGGAGTGTGTAAGGTCTCCCTAGGGTCTGTGCAGCTCTGTGAAGGTTTAACAGTAAGCTTTTAAATAATATATCCTTGTAATTCATTAGAGACGAACACTTAAATTCATCATCTAAACAGGATTGTGCCTGACCACGCTTCTTGTTTTCCAGCTGCTACCATTGTTAAAATAATGAATAACTGTATTTCTTTCTTTCTTTTTTTTTAGGCAAAAGGTGCAGTCTACGAAGCGTAAAAGAGAAGGCAGCCCAACAGCAGTACGGAGAAAAGGCCAGCAAAAAACAGAAGAGACACCAGTGAAGAAAGCAAAGCGATAATCTCTACCAGCTGGTACTGTTTGTGGAGGAGTCAAAAGGAGGAAAAAAATATCTGTGCTTCTATTTTTTTTAAAGCAAAGGGATTTGCACGTGCTTCTTTCAGAGCTCTAAGTTAATCGATGCAGTACTTTTAAGTTACATTTTAAACAGCTTTATAAACTATTGTTTATACAGAATATTATGTACATTTATTTCAGAAGGAAAAATAAGTTTACTTTGTATCTGAATGAAAAACAAAGCAGTTATATATTTTATCACTGACTTGGAAAGTTGGGGATACCCAATGTGACATGCTAATGCAGATGCTTCCAACTCCTGAGACACCCCTGGCCTACTAATACACTTTGTACATAAACTTGTAAAAATAGGTTGTATTTTACTCTGTGTATGAATCTAATCAACAACGGACATCTTATTTATTATATGGAAAGCATTGGTCTGTAAACTTTAGTATATACTGTAGGCTTTTTTTAATTATATATTTTACATTCTATGCAGACGTCGATAGGAAACTTCACTCCCCCAGAGCTGTCTAAAATCTGAAGTTCTCTAAAATACACTCAGTTGATAAAACATTTTTTTTCGCATGCATTGCAGTAGGTTAGCATAGTGAAAGCAACTGGGCTCCTTTCTCTTCACACTTGAGACAAAGTCTGAGCTTAATAGATTCTGTTTTTCATTTGTGGTCTTACTACCAACCTGGAGAAATAAACAACGTTAGATGAGGTTTATTTGCAGCCAGCCAACTCTATTCTGAAGTGGAGCAACTTTATTTTGCAACTAAACACCCATTCTTTCAGTAGTTGTCTTTTTCAACAAAGAGGGACCCATTGAAATGAAACATCACTTCTCTTAACTATAGAGCTTCAGCATTTTATGTTACATTTTATACGCAGGTATTAAAAAATGAACCTGGTATTATTGCCAGAATCTTTTTTTAATGTATATTAACTCTGGTAAGAGCAAATGTTCAAGTGAAGTTGTATATAAAGTTCCAACTTTTCTTATGATCAAATGTGTCTCTTGTAATGATGTGATGAGTTGCCAAACAATCTGAGATTATTTTAAGTGTTCTGTTCATATTCTGGTTTATAATTACAAAGGGTTCTGGGGGGTTGGAATTCTCCTTTTTTATTTTTTCCCCCCTCTCTTTTGTGGGATGGTTTGGTTTTCTTTGTTTGTTTTTTGTTTGTTTTTGAACTTGTTGTAAGGCAGATGTTTCCATCAGATATTCTGTTTGGTTTCTTACTGAAACTTTTATATAAAAATTATAAAATGTTTGCCAAAAATCTGAGTTGCCATATTTTATTACCCTTTAACCATATTGCTGTGAAACTTGTTTTTACAGGTATTCTTGGTTGGAGCCATTTCTGTAATTAATGTTGATACTGATTGGTGTCTTTAATTATTCTACAGATGTTTATATGTCAGGTCTATTAACAGTAGGGGAAGGACCTAACAGGGACCTAACAGTCTACCAAGCCAAGTGTGCTATGGAAGCAGATGCAAACAGAATTACAAGCTGAGCTTTTTGTGGCTTTTGTCTCTTCTGTCCTCCTCTACTGGGGCTTTCAGAGCTTTTATTTGGAGTCCTCTACATCTCTTCCAGTTTCCTTACATCTGAATTCAGTAGTGAGATTGCTCAGGCAGTTCCTAACGAACTGCACTGTATGTGACTGTAATTTCTTCTTCTCTCTTCCTTCTGGTAATGCTTCTCCTACCACAGTGCAGTCTGTGTGTGCTTTTTTCACAGGCTGATCTTTTCTCCCAGCTTTTGGTGATTGGTGAAACTCCTGCTTAAGTGTCAGAGCCTTCTGACTGTCTTTTGCCTAATGAACAGAGAAACAACCTTGAAGATCAGTGACATCTGTATGGTTCAGAAGTTGGGCTTGTAGTCTGACTTGAGCCTTGATGTAAAAGCAACTTTTACAGCATGTGAAGTTTGTAAAAATCACTGTAAAATCACAGGGGTTCCAATGGAGAAGCCACTTTCTTTTTTTGTTAATTGGAAATGGGGAAGGTAGTATCCATTGTGCTGAAGAGCTAAGCTGCGTTTGGAAAGAAGCGTGGCTAAGGTGTTAGTTGCTAATGTGATTGCACTCAGTTGTGGAAGACAGATCAGGTGCTGAGTGGAAAGCAGAGGTGGCAAATGCATTCCTACCGTGTGTAACTTCATGAGAGTTTGGTGGAAGGGCGAGGAACTGCTTTGTGCTGTGAGAGAACAGTGTCCCTAAAGCACTTCACAGTGCAGCTCCAGCCTCCTCTGCCTACTTTAGTGTGAGAACGCAGCTGCCCTGAAACCCCAGGAAACTTCTACAGTGTTTGGCTTCTTTTAATGTTATAGGGCCTGTTTTTTCTTCCAGCTCATTCTTCTGGAACTGTTTCATTTTGCTGGATACTGTAACGCTGAATGAACCAGAGAGATCCTGGTGGAAGATGGAGTTCAGCCCCTTGCTGAGTTTTAGGGAAGGAGAGCTTGGGTCCTGCTCACCAGCTCTCAGCTGTCTGTTAGCCAGAGGACTTGGCAAGCTGTCAGGATCTCTTCATATTTTCTGGCATGTTATACTTAGAAGTACTTCACTGTCTTCAACCTAAAGCTCTATGGGTTTACCCACTATATAGGTTTTAAATCACCTAAGTGGATTGAGGGGGAATTGTTTTTTTAACTAACTAAAGGATCATCAGTAAAAGTTCGTTTGCAGTTGTCACTTTTTGATGAGGTCTGGCAGGCTTGTGGCTCTTGCAACTGATGAAATTTCCATCTAGAGCCTGATCCAAAGTCAGTAGGTGCACTCAGCAGCTGGGGCAAGGCTTTTGCTGATACTGGCAGCTCTATGAATGCCTCAGTTTTCTATTCCAACAGCGTCTCTAATAGCACATCTTCTTAGGTGTTTTTTAAAGCTATGACATAGATCCCAAGTACACACATCCACTGTTTCTTGCCTAAGTCTGCTTGATGCACGTCCAATACAGGGTTGAGTGACAGTATTAAAAATAGTCAAATTCTGATTCCTGTATCAAGTGCTGGAATGGAAAAGAATTTTCTAGCCCTGGTTTCTGCCACTCCTTGCTTTTGGAAGAGGTGGTGGGACCTCTGTGGTTCAGTCACTGCCCCGAAGCTGGGATGTGCTGAGTGACCTCTCTATTTCCTTCTAAAGCAATGTTTGATTTCCTTGGAGCTGTACCTGTTTATAATATAAAGAGTAAATTTAGCTGGTCGATTTTAGCTCTCTTCCCATTAAACCCATTCCATGTGAAATGTTTTTAGTTTTAAGGTGTAATGTAGACATCCTAATGAAGTAAGCTGACTGTACATTCCATAGTCTGTATACCTACTCCAAGCTCTTGATCATGCAGATCCTTGATATTACACCCATGATTATCAATATTAGTACTCAGCCATTTCTCATACCAGTTCAGAAGGCTCTTATCCTCGCGACTTCAACAGCCCTCCAGCCTTCCCCTTGCCTGTAGCTGCATTTCAGAGGAAACTGTCCATGTCAGCCTTCTGCAGGTTTTGGCAACCTCTTAAAGATGCTGTGCTTGCTTCTTCCAATGGACTCCTTGTCCCAGCTGTGGATGTCATGCTCCATTACTTCCATCAGCTTCTCAAAAATTCTGGGCCTGCCTCAAGCAGGCTGTTTTTCTACTAAAGCACGAAAGTTTAAACACCAAGGAAATTCCATCTGCATTCTAGTCTTTATTTCTAGATTCTGCTGTTACACCAAATCTCCCCTAAAGGCTGTTTCTGACTTAAACATCTTCTTCAAATCTCTGCTTTTTTAGCTCTTACCCTTCCTGGCTTCGTAGGAAAAGAAAAAAAATCTCCAAAAGTAAAGCATAATAAAAGTAAACACATTTGAGGGAGTTACTAGATAACTTTATTTAAAGCCAGGAGGAAAACACTTGCCAAATAACTTGGGAAGAAAAGCGTGGTTTGAAATGGCTGCGTTGTAGAAGGGCAGGAATAGGTCTTTGGAACTGAGTATGCAGTTAATTAGCTCAGGGTGTGGCTTAATGGTCAGAGCAGCCACTGCAAGGCACCTTTCACCCTCTCTGCTCTTCTGCCCCGTGACCGGTGCCAGCACTGGCATGTGCATTCACAGCCTGCTTGGTCAGGTAAGCCTGAAATGTTCTGATATTGCTGGATCACTACACCAGCTGTTGACAAGGCTGTGTCATATGGCCAAGATGTAGAAATCAGCCTTCTGTTATAGCATAAGTTGGAGTACGCTTTGGTTGGTCATCCGGGTGCACTCTCACATGCATAGCTCTGTGTCAAGTAACTATAGGTTCAGAGTGTCACAGAATAGCTTAGGTTGGAGGGGACCTTAAAGATCTCCTAGTTCTAATCCCCTGCTGTGGGCTCATTGGCACCCACCAGCTCAGGCTGCCCATGGCCCATCCAACCCAGCCTTGAACATCTCCAGGGATGGGGCATCCACAGTTTCTCTGGGCTGCCTACTCCAGTGCCCCACCACCCTCTGAGTAAAAAAAAACCTCCTGATTATTGTGTAAATGCACAATGAGCTGTATTGTGTGTTGTATCCTTCCCTAGTGACAGTGCATTTGGGCTTCCTGTAAGAAACACAGCTTATCCAACCTAGTTAGGGATCCTTGTTATATACCACATGCTAGGAAGAGGGCATACAGTAGCTGAAAGCTGAAGACAATTTTGCAATGGCTGTATTTTGCTGTGCTGGTCTCAGTAGTGCAGGTCCTTTAGCAGGACTGACCTGCTGGGAAGAATTCTCCCTTAGTGGAATGCTTTAAATTCAGACCCAGGAAAAGGTTTTTTAGGGCTCTTTAGGAACTGACACCCTGTTTCTAAAACTGATGTAGAAGTTAGGCTTGTGCTCAAGACTGAAATCAGATCTAGTGTCAAAACATCTGAATTTAAGCCAAATGGCCCCCTAAATAAGGAATGCAGGCAAAGCATCACAGCTTTCTGTACTAGGAAGCACAGGTGCCTCAGGTGCAATCCCCAGTGTTGAGGAAGCTGTGCTGGAAGCTGCAGCACTGACTTGTAGGAAACATCTGGGATTGGCTCCTCAGGGACAGGCATGTAGTGCTGGGAGGTGATCACAGAATCATAAAATCATTAACGTTGAAAATGATCGCTAAGATCATGAAGCCCAAACATCAACCACCATACCACTAAACCACGTCCCTCAGTGCCACATCTCCATGTTTCTTGAGCACCTCCAGGGAAGAAGACTCCACCGTCTCCCAGCACAGCCCATTCCATGACATTCACTGGAACAGGTTGCCCAAGGAGGTTATGGATGCCCCATCCCTGGAGGCATTCAAGGCCAGGCTGGATGTGGCTCTGGGCAGCCTGGTGTGGTGGTTGGTGACCCTGCAAATAGCAGGGGGGTTGAAACTTGATGATCACTGTGGTCCTTTTCAACCCAGGCCATTCTATGATTCTATGATACTCTACAGCTGCTTTGGTTTCACCAAGGTCGGACCTTTGTTGGTCTTTCTTCCACAGATGCAAAGTAGGAAAGCTTCTTCTGTGCTGCGATGAGAGTGAGTTATTAAAAAATAGATATTTAGATAGACAGATATTCCTTCCAGATTATATTTTATTGTGACATGTCATACACACGATGCAACATTTTCTATCTATTAACATTTCTTAAGATGACTGTAAGGAATACATGACAATATTGAGGAATACAGGAGAAACATGCTCAGTGATCCGTGGTATCCCGGCACCAATTCCAGTATATAAACTTAAAGATGTTAAAATCAAATAGTTATTCCTGCTTCAGTGCCCAAAGCAAGCAGAGATCTGGCGTGTGCTTTCCCCTTTAGACACCGATAGCTTCACTCTGCTTTCTGTATAAACAAGGGCTAAGAACTGTGCAGTAACACACTGCTTACTTAACTCCATTCAACCTAACTCTATTCAGGCTAAGTAAATAGGCAATGCAAACTGCTTTAAAATAATAATAATAATAATAATAAGCTGATGGGAAAGCATCTTTCAACTAATCATGAACTCAGTTTGCCACTTGGCCCTTACCTCAGCCTTCCTGCAGGTCTGGGGCTGTTCCCCATCCCCTTCTCCTCAGCTGGGGCTGATCAGATTCACAGCCCAGGCTTTGCGTGGACACGGTGGGTTGCTTTAGTCTGGAGCTTACAGACCGAGCATCGTCAGGAGGAGCCAAGAACGCGGGACGTGGTTTGGGGCAACATTGGCGGCAGGTGAACGGTTGGACTAAATGACCTTGGAGGTCTTTTCCAACCTTTATGCTCCTATGATTCTAAGAAAGGAAGGAGGCGGCTGTGCCACATCGCACGGCTGTGCTGTTACCCATCCCTGACACGAGGAGCAGCCCAGAGCGCGGTGCAGCGCACGGGGATTTCCGCCCCTCCGGCGCCTCCCGAGCCTCCCCGGACACACCGCCAGGTGGCGCTGCGCTGCGGCACAGGGCGGACGCGGGGCCCCGGCCGGGGGCGGATACCGCCGTCACCGCTGTCACCGCCCGGCGGTCCCCGAGGTGCCGACCCACGGCAGCAGGCAGAGCTCCCGAGGAGCTGAAGGAATGGCTGTTCTCAACTCGACGCTCATGAACACCCTCCACAGCACGCCAGGCGTAGGTTCAAATCCTGCCGGTTTACGGATGGAGTGCCTGCACAGTAAATCCCTGTACCTATCTGTGTGTGTATATATATATGTGTGTGTGTGTGTATTCCACACATAACATGGCTTTATGTTTACAGGCACAACAAACTTTCTGAGCAACAGCACGTTCAATATGTTCCCTCCAGCACGTCAAGCTGATAGGACAAGAGGGAATGGCTTCAGGGCCACCAAGGGAGGTTCAGGTTGGATTTTAGGAACAGTTCCTTCCCAAAAGGAGTGGTGATGCAGTGGCACGGGCTGCCCAGGGCGGTGGTGGAGTCACTGTGCCTGGAGGTGTCCAGGAATTGCGGAGATGTGGCACTGAGGGACGCGGGCAGTGGGCACGGTGGGGATGGGCTGATGGTTGGACCTTAGTGGGCTTTTCAAGCCTTCGTGGTTCTGTGGAGTTGGATTTGGAGGTGTAACATCAGCTATCAACTTAAGTCACAGTTTCCTGCCCAGACCTTCCCATTTCTCTCATTCTGTGCTGTCTATCCAAGCTCTTCTTTGCTCAGTGTGCATTTTTTTCCCCTATCCTATTTGTCAGCTAAATCCCAAAATGTACCTGGCTAATAAACCGTACAAGCGTTACTCCTATGGCAGCAATACCCCTATAATCCACTCAGACTACATTCCACCCAACACCATAACAATGCTCAGCAGGAGACAACATGTAACTGTGGACCTCTACACTGAGGTGAAACAGCACCAAACAGCAAATGCAGTGGGGAATTCTGAGACAAAAGAGTGCACGTGGCAAGGATGAGGCTGCAGACACCTCTCACTGACCCATTCAGAGCCTCTGCTCCCAGGGTGAGCACAGACACTGTGGGCAATGGCTGTGCTGCCCACAGACAGCTCGTGCCATGATTGCCTATTTTCCATCGACCAACTCCATCTGCATGGGAACCGAACGCAAAGGGGTCACTGATTTAATTGTGAGGTTTGTGAAAGTATTTGTATTGTCACTGAGCAAGCCAAGAGATTCTATGGTTTAATGCAAAAGCTGTGTTTGAATGAGATGTGCAGTCCCTGTGCATACAACATCACTGCCAGTGGAAACAGCACTCGCAGCAGAGCGGTCGTCGCTGGGACTGCGTGACCCAGGCACTGCCTCCATGCACTCCGTGGTTTAGGATCCTACAGGGCAAAAAGGATGTGAAATGAGGGAATCCCTGATCTTAAGCTCAAAAGGTTTTGAGTGATTGGCATTTCATAAAAATGGGTAATGTTTGAGCCACAAACGCTCTCAAATATTGATGCTGATGGGTGACGTATAACAAAGAGAGGAAAAACGAATATGAAATGAGTGCTGACATCCTGAGCTGGAAGGGACCCACAGGGATCATCGAGTCCAACCCTTCGCTCCAGATAAGTACACCCATGGATTTGCGTCCATAAAGATGGACAAAGGTCTGTAATCACCATGTAAATATGAGCAGTTCTGCACAATGGAAGGCATTGGCTTGGTGTGGTGGACCAGAAGCAACAGAATACATTTAAACGCCACTCCACTGATTCTGTGTACAGTGAGCTCAACTGTTTAAAACAAACAAATAATAAGAAACAAGGGAGGGAAAGGAAAATGAAGGAAGGGAAGGGAAGGGAAGGGAAGGGAAGGGAAGGGAAGGGAAGGGAAGGGAAGGGAAGGGAAGGGAAGGGAAGGGAAGGGAAGGGAAGGGAAGGGAAGGGAAGGGAAGGGAAGGGAAGGGAAGGGAAGGGAAGGGAAGGGAAGGGAAGGGAAGGGAAGGGAAGGGAGAAAGAGCGAGAGAGAGAAAGAGAAAAAGAAAGGGGAAAAAAAGGAGAAAAATACAAGTAGGTAATATTATTTTGTTGGAGGCTGGCAGAGGAAACCTGTGACGCTGTACCTGCTAACAACAAATGAATCCATGCTATGGGTGTTTTTAAGACCCTAAAGCTTTGCACGCAGCAAATACATTCGGTGCAATGCAGCGACTCTTTGTTACAGCGCTCCAACAGACAGCACGCACACAGACGGAGCAGGGCTGTTTAGGTGACCCACGGGTGACTTCGGTGCACCGTTCGATCCGTTTCTGCTTCCGTTCTTCTATCAGAGACTGCAAATGAACCCCGCTTCTGAAAAGTCCTGGAAACAGATGAGAAGCCGAATGCAGCAGTTACACATCGCGGTATTTATTGCCTTGGAAAACTCACAGGCTTCAGTTACTGACTGCGAGACGCACCTGGCCGTTCGGATGTGTTGCTTTGCTTCTTATTAGCAAATCAATTGAATCCTGCCTGGGCCGTGTTTCTGTCCTGCGGGGAAATAAATAGGTCGGAAGATGACAACATAAAGCGGCGCAGCAGCGGGAAAGCTGACATAAAAACAGGGACGGAGCGGAGGAGCGGACTGACGGGAGGCGCTGCTCTGCCCGGGGACGGCCCCGCTCCTCCCGGGCCGTGCGGTGTGAGAGCCGCGGGTCCTCACCGGGGTCCCTCGGGGAGGGCTCGGGGGGGACGGAGCTGCGGGAGGAGCCGTGGATCGCTTCGCCCCGCGGCCCCGAGCAACGCCACGGCCGCACCGCGCCGCACGCAGCCGGCAGCGCTCCGGCGGCTCTGCGCTTCGGCTGTAAACGTCCATAGGAATGTTGGTGCTCGGGGCTCCCGGCCCCAGGGACACGGCTTTTCCCCATATAAGGACTGTGAGCGGAGAAGGGCACCGCCGCCCGCTATTAAAGCCCTCCGAGCTCATTTGCTGAGGGTTTGCCCAGTCGGTGCGACGAAAATCCCCTCTGCCGGCAGGACATCCGCACGCTCCCCACGTTTGATCATTCGGTTCCTATCCAAAAAAATCAGGATTATTTATTTCCTCTTGGGGAGAGAGACGGGCGGTGCATCCCTCTGCCGCCGGAGCCCACGAGGACGGAGCGGCGCAGGGACGGGGCTGCTGTGCCCCGACGGCGCTGTCACCGCCGTGCGGCCACGTTACCTCTCCTCGGAAAGAGATGGGCGTCATTTAGGAAATAGAGTCGGAAGCAGACGAGATTTTCCCGCAGAAGAAGCGAGCTGCACGGGGCACGCCGGCATTCGTTGATGGCACAGCCCGGGTGCAGCCAGGAGGCGGCTCCCCCCGACCTGCAGCCGCTCCTCGAGTGGAGCTCCGTTTGTGCCGTTGCCGTCTCCCAGCAGAACCCTGGGCAGAGCCCAGAGGCTGCGGGGTTTGCGTCTCCGTGTATGTCGGGAGAAGAAGCGGGGACATTGTAACGTGATGCTCTCCCCAAGTAGGACTCGGCTACTAGAGGGGAGATTGAAGACTGACTATAAGGAAAATGTTTGTTACGATAAGAGTGGCCAGGCACTGGAACAGGATGCCCAGAGAGGCGGTGGCTGCCCCATACCTGGAGGCACGCAAGGTCAGGCTGGACGGGGCTGAGAGCACCTGATGAAGCTGTAGGTGTCCCTGTTTGTTGCGAGGAAGCTGGACTAGATGGCCTTTCGGGGCCTCTTCCAACTCAAACGATTCTATAATTCTAAGGCACGTCCTTCCCTGTTCTGGTGCCTCAGTGCACGAGTTGCCGGCCACCTGAGAAACGTTCGTGCTCATAGAAAGGAAAATACAAAACAAAGTAAAAGAAAATGAAATAATAAAATGAAATAAAAATAATAAAATAAAATATTTTTAAGCGAGGGAAAAAAAAAAACAAATAGGAAAAGGGGGGAAAAAAAGAAGAAGAAGAAGGGGGGAAAAAATGAAGCAAACGAGCGCAGCCCCCGCTCCCCCGGCGTCCCGCAGCGGGCAGTGCGGCCGGGCCACCTCTAGGGGGGGCAGCCGCCCGCCGGCAGCCCCGGGTCGGCCCCAGCCCCGGCTGTACGGGAGCGGCACGGCGGGGGCGGCCCGCGGAGGAACCGAGACGGGATCCCCCGTAAAGCGGACGGGGCGGTGGGTTCGGCCCCGTCCCTCCCTCCGCCGCCCCTCTCCCGGCGCCCGACGGCCCCGCCGCCAATCCCCGGCGCTTACCCCGCTCCGTTTCCCCTTCCGAGCTGCCGATGTCGGGGCCGATGGAGGAGAGATCGCCCTGCGTGGGAGAATAAATGGAAATGAAAAAAATATATATATAGAAAGAAGGGAAAAGAAAAGAAAGGAGCGCGGCTCCCCGGCCTCTCGCTGCAGGGGTGGGGATCGGGAGGCACAGCCCGGTGCCGCCCGGCCTCAGAGCCCCGCGCCCCTCCGACAGCGCCCGCACAGCCCCGCACGGCCCCGCGCCGCGCTCTCCGCCTCGCACTCCCCGTCGGCTCTCACAACCGCTCCGTCGGGGCGGCGGCGGCGGCACAGCGGGAGCTCCGTCACACGGCCGACGCCGCCGGCTCCGTACCGCGTAGCGGAGCGCGATTCTGCATTTTCGCCCTTTATTTACGGGCGGGAGCTCTGCTCGTCGGTTCCCGCCGCCCTCCGCGCGCCGACGCCCTCCCCGGGACCGCGCGGAGCGGTGCGCGGTACCCGCGCCCGCCGAAGTCGCGTTCCGTGCGCGTCGCCTTCCGAAGCGCCCTCGGTCCGCGGCCGCCCCGTCCCGCACCGCCCCGCCGGGCCGGAAGGGGTTAAGGCGCCGCGCGCCCCGCCGCGCGCCCCGCGGAGCGGCATCGCCCCGCGGCGGGGAGCCAATCGGAGCGCGCCCCGCGCGCCCGCCGCCCAATGGGGAGGCGCGGGGCCGGCGCTGTCACGCGGCGGTGAGGGATGACAGCGCCGCCGGGAGAAAAAGCGGAGGGCGGGCGCGGGGCGGGACAGAGCGGGGCGGAGGCAGCGCCCGCGCCGCCAGGGACCCGCGGCGGCGCCCGGTGGAGCGCGGCCCGGCCCCGGCCCTATGGGCGGGCGGGCCGGCGGCGCACACAGCCTGCCCCCGCTGGCGCCCGCCCTCCCGGCGGCACACAAGGGCCCGGCAGCGGCGGCGGCGGCGGCGGCGCGGCCGCGGCCGGAGGCGGCGATGCGGGCGCCCAGCTGAAGTTGCGGCGCTGTCGCTGCTCTCCGCCCGGGGCCGCCGGGCCATGGCCGTCCGCGGCGGCGGCGGCGGCGGCGGCACCGCCCTGACGCCTTTCTCCATCCAGGCCATCCTCAACAAGAAGGAGGAGCGCGCCCGCGGCTGGCGGCTGTGCGCTGCCCGCGCCGAGGCCCCGCCGCCGCCCGCCCCGCGCCCGCCGCCCGCCTGGGACTCGGACTCGGCGCTGAGCGAGGAGCCCGAGAGCGAGCGGCGCTCCGAGGAGGAGAGCGCCGGGGGCAGCGCCCGCCCCCCCGAGGCGGCGGGCAGGGGGCGGCCGGCGGCGGAGGCGCGGCCCTCGGAGGCGGCGGCGGAGCGGGACCGGGACCGGGACGGAGCGCGCAGCGACAGCGAAGCGTCGGCCGCCGCCTCAGGTAGAGCGGCGGGAGGGGAGGGGGGGCGGCGGGCGGAGAGCGGGGAGCGAGGAGGGGAGCGGGAGGGGAGGATGGACGTGGGGTGTCCCGGCGTCCGCGGGCCGTGACGCCGCGCTCTGCCCTGCCCGCAGGTCGCGGCCTGGCCGAGGAGGAGGAGGCGGCGGGCGGGAGGCTGCTGGCGGCCGAGGAGGAGGCGGCGGCGCCGAAGCCGCGCAAGAAGCGCTCCCGCGCCGCCTTCTCCCACGCGCAGGTGTTCGAGCTGGAGCGGCGCTTCAACCACCAGCGCTACCTGTCGGGGCCCGAGCGCGCCGACCTGGCCGCCTCCCTCAAGCTGACCGAGACGCAGGTGAAGATCTGGTTCCAGAACCGCCGCTACAAAACCAAGCGGCGGCAGATGGCAGCCGACCTGCTGGCCGCCGCCCCCGCCGCCAAGAAGGTGGCCGTCAAGGTGCTGGTGCGCGACGACCAGAGACAGTACCAGCCCGGCGAGGTGCTGCGGCCGCCCTCGCTGCTCGCCCTGCAGCCCTCCTACTACTACCCCTACTACTGCCTGCCCGGCTGGGCCCTGTCCTGCGCCGCGGCCGCCGGCACGCAGTGAGCGCCCCGACGGCACCGCCCCGACGGCAGCGCCGCGGCGCCCCGGACAGTATTTATTGCTATTTTATTGTTATTTTTATTATTAATATTATTCGGACGGTCGCTCGGCCTCTCCCTATCCGCCCCGGCGGCCGAGGACTCGCGGCCGGGCACCGCCTCTCCACGGGATCCACGCTGCGGTGCGGCGGCCGCGGACCGTCTGTTGGTTTGTCTGCTCCGTCCCGCGTCGGATCGGCGGAGACTGACGTGGGAGACGCAAAGAGAGAGGGGGGAAAGAAAACACCCAAAGCGCCGCGGAACCGAGCGCAGCTCCGAGGAGACGAGAACGGATCCCGGGGGGCTCTGAGAGCGCCGTGAGCGGGGCTGAATGTACGGAGCCTCTCCCACCCCCGGCCGTGTCAGCCCACTGCGAAGGATAACCGTGTCCCGTAGGGTGAGACCCGCCCCAGCGCTCCAGGCTTCTTCTTCTTCTTCTTCTGTTTTATTTCCTGAGATCTTTCCGTGTTCGGGGAGGGAGGATTCTGGATTTTTCGCACTTTCCGGTTGTATTAAAGTTGTTGTTGTTGTTATTTTTATATTCAATGTGAATATTTCTAGGCAGGCTTTAAAAAAAAACAGAAAAGAAAACTCGATGTAACGGGAAATGTTAATGCCATCAGTGCCTTTTGTGCAGTCGTTCTGCAGCCCTCCTCACAAGTGTAATTACGGTCTCTTTCCCTCGAGGTAACCCATCGCTTTGTTTCTTTCTTTCTTTCTTTTTCTCCCTTTAATGGCACTGTGCACTCAACGACGCTATCGACTCCAAATGGATTGTGAATGTGTGTAAGCAGCCCGCTGTACTTTTTTTTTTTTTTTTTTTTTTTTAATTTATAAACGTTACGTTCCCACCTCGCTGTGCCGCGTCTGTCCTTCCTCGGCCGCTCGCGGGGGGGATGCGGAGCTCCGGAGCCGCTCCCGGGTACAGCGGTTGGGTGCCGCCGGGCACGGGGAGGACGCAGGCGGGGGGGAGCGCGGGGAGCACAGAATCCGTCGTTGTGGCGGAGCCGGGACGGGACGAGCGTTTATAACCTCGGCGGCTCCCGGGGACAGCGCGGAGCCCGGCCTCGTGCACCCGCCGGGGTCCCGCAGCCGCTTCGGGCAGCCTCGGCCGCCGCCCGCAACCGGCCCGGGCCGCGAGAGCGGTGCCGGCGTTGGGGCCGCGTTCCCCTATCCGTCATCCCGGGGCACCGCTGTAGTTTCGCTCTTCGCAGGCTCCGTGCGGCAGCGCTGCGGGTGGGACCCAGCGGGGATCCCCTCAGCGAGGGGCCGGGGCCGAGCCGCTCTCCTCGGCGTTGGGTCCGGGTTTGATTTCAGTTCTTTCCTCGTTTTTACCCCCCGTTTTGCCCTTATCCAAGCGGACGGGGCGCAGCCGCAGCCGCGGGCGCAGCGAGTTCCGCAGCCGGCGGGCCGGGAGCCGGTGCGGCTCTGCGTGCAGCGATGCGGGGAGCGCTGACAGCTATGAGGCCCTATCCTGAAACCATTTTCCCTTCTTTCCTTCCTTCTTTCTTTCTCTCTTTCTTTCCTTCTTTCCTTCCTTCTTTCTCTCTTTCTTTCTCTCTTTCTTTCTCTCTTTCTTTCTCTCTTTCTTTCCCCCTTTCTTTCTTTCTTTCTCTCTTTCTTTCTTTCTTTATTTATTTTTCTTTCTTTCTCTCTTTCTTTTTCTCTCTTTCTCTCTTTCTTTTTCTCTTTCTTTCTCTCTCTCTTTCTCTCTCTCTTTCTTTTTCTCTTTCTTTCTCTCTTTCACCATTTCCTCCCGTCTCTCTCTCTTCTTTCCCTCTCCGGAAAACGAACTGGGGTTTCCCACAGTAAGCAGAGCCCTACATGCCCTGATCCGCACCCCGATCCACGCCCCGTTCCCTCCCGCACCCCCAGCTCGCCCCCCACGGGCACGGAGCCGCCGGTTCCGACGGGACCACCGAGGGCAGCACGGGGCCTCGCTCCGGCGGGGCGGGCGGCGCCGGGTCACTGTCACACCGCTGTCCCTCGGTGTCACTGCGGGCTCTGGGACCGACAGAGCTCACCCCGAGGCGCTCCTTCCCCGCAGCGCCCCGCATTTCGTTGTTTCCCTTCGTGGCCTCGGGCGGATGCAGAGCGGGAGGGGTGTCCCGATGCGGTGCGACGCGCGGTGACAGCGGCACAGCCCCGAACTGCGCTGTGGGAGCCCGAACCGCTGAGATGCGCTTTGTGCGAGACGGAAATGGCTCAAACAGAGGATCCGGGTACGGTTATTTGGGATGTGGGGGCAACGTTCGACACCGAATAGTCTGAGTGCCTCCGATGCCGTCGTTCGGCGTTGGCAAAATTGGAGAAACGTCGATATTTGCATCGGGGGAGTCGAATCGATCGTTTTAATGGAATTTCGGGGCGGTTCGGAGCCGTTCCTGTCCCCCTAAGAGTACGATGTGAAGCACAAAGCAGCGCTCTGTGCCTTTCTGTCTCTTCCCGATGACAAACCGCAGCGCACCGCCCGGAGCGGCGCCGGGGCCCAAACGATCCGCCCGGTTTTGGGACACTGCTCTCAGCCCCGGACGCGTTCGGCCCCGCAGCGCAGCTGCGGTCCCAGGGCAGAAATCCCCTCCCGGCGACGTGTCCCGGCCCCACGCTTTGCCCTAAAGTTCGGATCGGCTTCGAGGCCGTGGGAATGGTTTACAGCCGGCCGTGAGCTGACTGCGGAGTCACCGAAGGGAAAAGCAGAAGGAAAGAGCAATCCTCAGCTCCGAGCAATCCGACTGTTGCCATAGAATGGCGTGAATGGCGTACGTCTCCCCAGGCGCCCGTGTCGGGGGTTGAAGCACTCTCACGGGCTCACGGAGCGACCCCGCGACCCGAGGCCGCCTGTATGCAGGTGCCCCCCCGCCCACGGGGCGATAAACCGGGAAACCGTGGGCATTTCCCTGCGCACACACACACACCGCTCAGGTGGAGATCAGCCTCTCGTCTCCAGCAGAGAGAGGATGCTGGAAAACCTCGGGCGCTATTGGGATGCCCGCAGCCCGCACTCTCCCTGGCCCTGCGGGTACCGTAGCCCGAGAGCGCCCCGTCCTCGTCTGCTTTGCGGTCCCGAGGGCCGCAGGAGGGGTGTTCTGTGCCTTTGGTTCTGGGAGCCCTCGGCTGTCCGAGCCCCGGGGGCGCTGAGCGGCGGCCGTGCCCTGCAATAACGGGGTGTTCACTGCGGGGCCGGCCTCGGTGCCGCCGTCGAGGGGTTTCTTGGGAACGGGGCTGCGGGGCTTTCAGGTACTTTTAGCCCCAAATCTGGCTCAGGAGCAAAGAGATCGAAAGGATAGAAGCGCCCTGCGGCGAGCAGAGCCCTTCTTGTCTGAGACAGAGACCGGGAATGTCTCGCAGGGACGAACTGTGCCACCAACGAGGGATGTCCTTCTTGATGGGAGACAGCGGGGGGGGGCGGGGGGTGGAAGTGAAAAGCTGCATGCTGAGGCTCGGCGGGACTTCAACCTATTATTGCTGTTATTATTACCACGATTGCTATTATTTCTATTTCTATATTTCTATTTCTGTTTCATTTCTATTTCTATTATTTCTATCATTTCTATTTGTTTTCTAAAGCAAACACACGAAGCACGGGAGCCCTAAAGGCTCTACACGCTTTTTCTCTCCCGGCCGGCTGCAGCCTCAAGAGGCGTCCCGGCACGGAGCTGCCCCAGCCCCGCACAGGGGCTCTCCCCCGCGCTGCAGAGCGGAGCGGTGCGCAGCCCTCGGGCTGTCGGCGTTCTGCCCGCAGCTCTGCGCCGCGCCGCGCCGCGCCGCACACGGCCGGGGAAAGAAAGCCTTCGTGTCGCAAAGGACTCGAGTGATAATTGGGGATGAAATGCGCGTGGAGAGGACTAATATTATTTTTGGCTTGCGCGGGAATAATACAGATTGGCGAAGCGGGGGGACGAAGGAGAGGAGGGAGAGCCGGATCGGGGGCTCGGGAGGCAGAGGGCTTTGGGAGCGGCCCGGGCAGTGCCGGGGGGTGCGGGAGGAGCCCGGGGCCGCTCCAGGGCGGTGGCACCGCAGCACAGAAGGGACGGCGTTGTGCCGCCGTTGTGCCGCGCGGTGCTTCGAGGGAGCAAAGCGAACAACCGTTTGGCTTTCGCTAATTAAAAGAAATCAATTATTATTGCTTTTAAAAAGGACGATTCGCAGGCTCCTTTTAGCCGATTAGGAGCAAACAATCGTGGCGAACGGGAAATTTCTGCTGCTTTTTTCCCGGAGGCGGCAGCAAGAGAAAGATCCGTGCGGTCGTTTGGTGGTTGTGAGCGCTGCCCTGCGAGGTGCGGGCTGTCACTCTGTCAGGTGTCTCCGAGGTTGCTTTCATTTGTTTCCATTTTGACAAATTTATCGGATTACAGAATAATGACCATGCCCGGCAGGGATGGGCGCTTCGCTCGCTCTCAGCCGAGCCCGTTACGCGGTGCTTTGCGATCTGCAGCCACGGCCCCGCGGCCCCGGGAGCGGTGGGCGGATGGCAGCGTCCGAATGGCAGAGTCTGACCGAAAGTACCCCGGAGATGCTCAGATATCCGCTTCGCTGTTTCTGTCTTTTTTTTTTTTCCCTTTCTTTTTTCTATTTTTATTTTTATTTATTTATTTATTTATTTCATTCCAAACGAACGACCTCGCGAAAGAAGAGCTAGAAGCGAAGGGAGAGGCTGCGAGAAGAAAAATGACGCGCAAGCACTGTCCTTAAGGGGGGAAAATAAAGATTAAAAAAAAAAGAAAGAAAGAAAGAACGACATTTTATCTTATGAATAATACAGGGAAGTGGAAATTGCTTGGAAATTGCTCGCGCCTCAGGAAGAATCTCTTTCCCAAAGCCCTTTTCCCAGAGGCCCCGGAAGCGGCGCGGTCCCTTTGCCGAGGGCCGGGACACGCGGCTTCGTCCCTCGCGGTGCCACCGCGCAGCGCTGCGCAGCGCAGCTCCGCTGCTGCCCCCGGACGGTGCCCGCACCGCCAGCGGCTCCGGCTGCCCCCCCCCCCGCCCCGTCCCTCGATCGCCGCTGTGAAGGAGCGGGGAGGGTCCCTCCGTGCCCTCCGTGTGTATTTGTAGTTTGATTTCGCACGTCAAGGGTAATTTCTTCATACGACTTAATGGACGCGGCTTGACATCCATAATGATCGCTAATCATTCAAATTATTTTTGCTAGCGCCCAGACATGTTCCAGTTGTTGTGATAGATCGCGTTTCACCCATAATGACGGACAATTACCATTTCTAATTCGCCGACTTTTGACACCTAAATCCACGCACCATATGTGTCTCTGCGGCCGCCGGCCCCGACGGCGTTCGCCCCTCTCCGCCGGGGATGCCCGGCACCTGGGATGCCCCCCCCCGGCCCCAGCCCTTCCCCAGGAGCCGGGCCCGGCCACCGCGAGCCCCGGCAGCAGCTCCGTGCTGCGGGCGACCTTCCGAAAGCCGGAGGCGGCCCTGCGGGCGATGCCCGCGCGTTTGTGTCTGCACAACGATGGGAGTCCCGGCTCTCCTCAACGTGAGGGTGTACAGTCTTATAAAGGGACAGAAGAAAAGGGCGGTGGGGAGGATCAGCGGTAAAACGAACTGGAGCGGAGCTGCTTTCCATTGAAAGCCTTCCCCCTGTGCCCCGGTGCGGGGTATTTTTCCCGTCCCCGCGGGCATCGGGACTCCCCTGGCGCACCTACTGTGCCCCCCTCCCACCCCTCCACTCCGGACACGCGCTCGTACTATCATTTCTCCTCGTTCTTAATTTAATTTGATTTGATTTTGAACGAATCCCAACGAAGGGTGGGGACGGAGGGGCCGAGGTCGGCTCCCTGCGCTGCGTTGCGCTCCCGCACAGCGCGGTTCGTTGTCGCCGTTCCGGGAAACACTGTCAGCCCCGCAGCGACCTCAGCGGAGCGGCCCCGAGAAGAGCCCTTTCGGGCACCTGCCGCCTGCCAACCGCGGATCTTCATTTTAACCAAGCAAGCTGTTTATTTTCTCAATTTCTACGCGCTTTCAAATAAAGACTCTGCGGGGTTTGCCTGGCTGAGGCTTTCCAGGGATGTTTTATTTGAGGAGGAGCATCGTATCGGCGTGGCCGAAACAGGTTACAGCCCGGGTGTTCGCCCCGACGGCAGCTTCTGGAGGTGCCGCTGCCGTTCTGCTCCCTCTGCTCCTCCGGCACCTCGGCACCCCTCTTCCTGCTCCTGGCGGATCTGCCCAAGTTTGGGTCAACGGCAGAAGCGCATTAAGCGCTCTTATACATTTCTAATTATATTCACAACGACAAAACTGTTCATTACTTTATATATTTTGCAAGTTCGTGTTGGCTGTTTCTTGTCAGAGGTCTTCTTTACTCTTTCTTCCATTTTTTTTTTCCTTGTAGGAACAGGCTTAGCGCCATTCAATTAGCATAAAAAAAAAAAAAAAAAAAAAAAAAGCCAGTGCCATTCTGAAATGTCCTTGTTCCAGTAGTGAAACTCAGTGAAAATTTTGCTCGGCTGGAAGAGAGAGGTTGAGGGTCCGGAACTGCATCATGCAAAGTAACAGCCCCACGGCCCTCGGTGGGAGCAGAGTGGGGCAGCGTTGTGAAACAATACCCGAGTTGGAAGCCCCCGAACTCAGCAGAACGGGAGCTGTTAGCAACCATCGTGGGGTTGGACAGACTGGTGTGGTCTCCACCGAGACCTTGCCAGGTGTCTGGTCTCCAGAAGGGTCAGTTTCTGCGAGGTTTGATCTGGGGCTTCGGTCACAGGTTTTGGACCACGCTCACCCTTTCTCACCCTCACCTGCTCACCCTGCAGTGAGCTTCCGAAGGCAAGCGATGTGACGAAAACATGGCATTTAAGAACTAATTAATACATTTTTCTGTATGCCTTTGACAAAGACTGGGCGCTTACTACATGTGTGCCTCTCGCTTGCTACGGAGGGAGCTGATATGAATATCTGGGGGAAAAATATCCGTCTTTTTAACAACCTGGAGCTCTGTTCTCTGCTAAGAGAAACCTGGGCGAAAAAAAAAGACGAGCAAATTTCCATCGGCAGAAGGTCGGCTTTCCTTGGTAACTTCGGAAGAAATATATTTTACGTTTCTACACACCACCTCAAACCTGTAGACTTTGCAGGTCTGCATGGAAGCAAGATTTGTTCTGAGGCAAATACTGTTTCTTTATTCCTTCCGTGGGGTGTTTTCTGGGTATTCCGGGAACACAAAGGACCCTTCACTTCCACAGGGAGCACCAAGCCATCAGTGGTGCCCGCTTCTGCCCCATCCCCCCGGGGCATAGCCGAACGCCCGTTGTCCCTTTGGCACACCGCGTGTGACACTGCCACCTCGTGTTCTACAGTGTACGCTATCAGCTATAAAACAGGTCACTGTCACCAAGTTTCAACGAAAAGGTGCTCTTGCAAATAAAAACAGTAGCAGATTCTGCAGACAGTTTAATACGTGGAAGTGCCAAGCGCCGGTTTTCTCTAAGACACTACACTGCAGCATGAGCTTCCACCTATAGAGCAAATTTAAGTACACTTGAAACCCGTTGGACATTCTCAAAGGAGAAGCAGGCTTTCCTGCGCCTATCATGGTTCACCTCAGGCTTTGCTGATCCCTCAGGTCTTTCCAGTGTCCCGCTGTACATGTAGGAAGGGGTATTTGCCATGTCTTGGCAGCGACATCTGGTCAGGGAAGACAGATGAGGTGAACTAAGGGCAATATACCCCTTTTTACCTGCTAGGAAACACTGAAACATTTGGGGTGTTGGAAAGGGCAGGGTGAAATGAGGACAACAGAGGCATATCTGGAAATGCAGAAAGTCTGACAAATTGTGACTTTACTTTTAAATTCTCTCTCTCTCTCTCTTTCTCCTTTTTTTTTTTTTTCATTACAGAGAAGGCCTAATGACATGTTAGCAGGAATGACCCAATGGCTGTTTATTCTTTTCTTTCTTCCTTTCCTTTCCCCTTTCCCCTTTCCCCTTTCCCCTTTCCCCTTTCCCCTTTCCCCTTTCCCCTTTCCCCTTTCCCCTTTCCCCTTCCTCCTTCCCCCTTTTCCCTTTTCCTCCCCTCTCCTCCCCTCTCCTCCCCTCCCCTCTCCTCCCCTCTCCTCTCCTCTCCTCTCCTCTCCTCTCCTCTCCTCTCCTCTCCTCTCCTCTCCTCTCCTCTCCTCTCCTCTCCTCTCCTCTCCTCTCCTCTCCTCTCCTCTCCTCTCCTCTCCTCTCCTCTCCTCTCCTCTCCTCTCCTCTCCTCTCCTCTCCTCCTTTTTTGGTATGGTATGACCCAGATTACTTAAACAAAGTTTTCTTTTTAAGTAAAATAAGTGTAAATTGCAAATCACTGTATCCTTTTGAAAGTATTAAAGTCACATAAGAATGGTGTAATTAGAGTAAGTGATGAAAATTTTCTGGTACGAACTTCAAAACATGTCAAATTAATAATGAACAACTTGAGGAAGGTGTTGCAAATAATGTTAATTAAAAATGTCCGTGTGCAGTCCCTTTGAGGGCATATGCATAAATATCTAACAGTTTCTATCAGGGTCTCAGTTTATACTGAAAACGAGGAAGTCCTTATAATTCATAACTATTAGGAGGCTTTATGAATGGTCTTTCTCATATTTCCCACTGGAAACTATTAGATAATCTGTTTTTATTGTACAGAGCCAAACATTTGGCTTAATATTTTTGTTTTAGAGCAGACCACAGAATCATGGGGATATTAGCCATCTCATAATTTTTAGGGGTGCCTAAAACCGTGTACATTTATTTTCGTCTTGAGAGTTTCTTAAAGTTACGATCTTTGATCCTTGTTCTCCTAAAAATGGTACCCAAGATACATATAAAACAGGCATTAAAGGAGTTTCCTACCCTATGTTTCTTCATTAGCCATCTACCTTACCACCCACCAATGTTCTGGATTTAAGAGTCTACATGATTGAGTCTGTAAATTAATAAAAGCCCCAGACAGCTGCAGCAACCAAGCAGTAGATGGTACATTGGCCTTAATGTTCTCATATTAGCACATTAAACATGAAGAAAGGGAGCTTTTAATTGTGCCTTTTTATTTTTAATGACAGGACATATTTCTTCATGCAAAGTTAGTTAATTTGGGGGTGGAGGGAGGGGGGCTATGACACAAATCTATATTAACAGAGATATAAAAAAAGGACATCTACTGGACTGAAAGATTATTTTCCAAGCATCTGAGAAACATTGTAAATAGGAAGCAATGTACCTCAGGCACAATGTGAACTGGTGCTCAGCATTCCAAACTCGGAGTTATGGGGTTATTCAGTATTTCAAAATGACAGCTTGTAAATGTAAATTTTATTAAACGCAGAGCAATAACTTTTTCTAAGTTTCTGTCATTTTGAATTTTAGTGGCTCACGTTGAGGCCTCCAGCCTTTTAAATCACAGCTTGTATGAACACAGCCCTACACCAGTCACCATCCGCAAATGCATGCTTTTAAAAGCTTCATTATTGCATTTGCTCACAAAATATCGTTGTCAGAATCCAGGTATGCATGTCTCATGTCAATGATAGGCTGACAGGCTCGTGCCTTTTGTTATGTTTACATTGTATATTGTATAAAGCTTTCTTCTCTTCGTTCTCCGTAGGCAGAAAATAAACCAGGGTTAGAAGTGATATCACTCTTCAGACCAGCCAGATTTTCTCCTTTGATCTCAAAAAATTCTTCACATGCTCATGGCAAGAGTCTGGCACAAAGATCCTTGGATTGCACTTGAGAGTCATCGAATGATTCAGGACAAATGAAAACATACCAACACACACCAATTAATGCTAAAATCTAGCAGGGAATATTTTGGAAAAGCTCTTGGATGACAAAGTGAGATCAGTGGAGATCTCTGGTAACACTTTAATGCATTAACAGAGCTTCAGGACAAGGAGGTTTTGCGTAGGCGAAGGATCTCAGGAACTTGGCCAAAGAGCTTCAGACATTTATAAGAGCAATTTTTTTTTTCTTTTCAGAAGATTACAGCTGCCACTGAAGCACCAAAGCAAAGTGTCAGAATTGCACAGCATCCAGTGGGTTTATGCTTGCCAGTGAGAGTCTAGTGTTGAGCCACTTCACTTGATGCGCTCCAGTCGTCACATACACACGAGTCTGTGTGTGCAGCAGCTGTATGTGCACGTGTTTGTCCACTGAAGGGAACACTATCAAGTCCAATATCACATTTTCTTACAAAAATGTTTACTCTAGTTCCAAATAAAAAGTAAATCACACCAAACATTTCTGTGCTTGTATTCATAGTATATTATTTTCATAGTATTTCACAGTATTTCACAACCAATACAATGTGCCAGTGCTGAAATTATCTAGCATATTGCCAAGTGAAAACAAATCTCTTCATTTTGTCATTAACTAACAGGCATTCTCCCTGAAGAGTAATTCAGTAAAATCAATAGGATTGGAATCACTATTAGATGTTACAAGGGTATGTGATGAAAGCCTGAAGACATTGCAAAGAACATCCAATCTCCTGTTAGTAACACGTGCATATTCTCAAAACCTTAATTACGTGGTCTACTTAAGTACAAAATTAGTTATGTAAATTCTGTCATAGACATCATTTAACTATTTTGTGGGGTACTTCCCATTAATCTCTTCCTTACTGATCACTTTCTGTATTCCTCTGTCTTCTAATAGCTTAGCTAAACCCAGATCTGAGATAACCATACCGTAAAGCTAATCTAGTTCTGTCTGGAACACCTATAGTTTTGGTACTGGTAAATTAAGTGTCCTCAAAGACAAAGCATCTCCTAGGAGGAAATTAGGTTGGGGGCACACTGACTAGTGCTGAATGAAAATGTTTTGAGTGAGTCGTGGGTTTTGATAACACACCAGAAGAAAATCAGTACAAAGTGGAGTTTTGAAAATCAGTTATCTCAGGCGTTATTTTGCTGGTCAGACTCACAGATTATCAGAAGTCTTCTCTCATTTTACTTTTATTTGTATGCAGTAAGAAAGATGGACAGGAAAGGTATCTGAAACGACAGCCTTCTGTCACTTCAGCTGAGCTATCACAGAGCTGCAAGCCTTACTGTATTAAATAATGCCAACAATATCCAAGAGAGTGTGTTTATTAAAGCTCCCCCATGCCAGCTGCTGAATCTGAGTGAGATCCCTCACTGCCCAGCCGGGACATCAGCTGGTTTGCTGCATACCCAAAATGGCAGAAGGAATACTTGCCCAGGCTTGCTGCTCAGGGAATGGCTGAATCCCCAGTGAAGATGAGTTCATATGAAGGAAGGCAGGAGGCTGTGGGGTGGGAGGTGTAGGTGCACATTTGTTTCTCCAAACTTCTTGCTGTGGTGGTAACCGCGGGCAGAGGTGTGGAATAAAATAACGGAGGGAGTGAGGATGATAATATCTTGAACTGCTGCAGCTGTTTACCCTCTGTGAATCAGAGCCCTCTGTCACTCTGGTTAGTGACAAGAATGCCTGCTGGGCACAATAGATGTTTCAAAGTCGATTAAGACATTATGTTTAGTTATTCAGATGGGGATCATTTTTCTGTCAAAGCACAGAATATTTAATGGTGCAGTCATCCTTGTCTTACTTTGCTGACATGTTGCACTGACATGGCACACAGTTCATGGAGGTAGCATCAGGCCTGATCATCTCCTGCCCTGCATCTTATGTAGACACCAGAAGCAGAATAGAGCATGAGTAAGGAGGCTACTATGTGTTGCATTACAGATATGTCAAGCTAATTTTTTTTGACTGGAATAATTATCTTATATTTTCAATTATCTTATAATTATCAATATTTTCAAGAAAATCAAGCTCAGGCATCTGCAAACTTAACCTTCCATGATGGTTTCAAAAGAAAGTGTGCATCCATCTGAGTAATTCCATACTAAGGTATGCAACTTTTTGATGACACTGCTTGTACAATCAAGGCAGCTAAAATCCCTAGTCATGGATTAGAATCTCAGTTCCCTTAAGGAATTTACACAGCTATGGTCATTAGATCATATTTGCTCCTTGAAAATTGCAACTTTGCAAGTTAGGCACAAAGGAAGAATGAGGAATTTACCACAGTCATGGAGGAGAACAAGGAAATAACGAGGTGGCTTTATTCACTATGACAGGCAACTGTACTGGGTCACCAGTATCTTCCAGTTAAGATACAGAAAAGCAGGTGGAACCATGAAGGAGTGGAGGAACAGGCTCTCACCTCTTCACATCTTGATCTTGGTGTAACTGGACTGGTAACAGACTTTTGCCATGTAGTATGGGGGCTCCTAAAAGACCTATGCAGATGCATAACCATGAGTATAACCAAAAGAGATCTCCTTCTGGGAGAAAAGCTGCTGGAACGGAAGTTCAAGTTTCGCCAAGCAGATCACAACTCAGAATATTTTTCCATGCTATAGAGAGACTAGTAAAAGAAAGGCTAGGAGTCTAGGGAACTAATTAGCTGAGATCACATGGAAAGCATGGTTGGCATTTGCTGCAGAGAACACAGAATTGTGTGTTTAGGTATAGCAGTCACGACTATAACACTTGCAGTTCAGCGGTAGAGATAAATGTATTTCTGGAGAGGTCAAGGTAAGGAGCCCTGTGTTCTAAGCTTGCTTTTGAGGCTGACATCATATATGACTTTGAGCAGGTCTGACTTGGCAGAAAAGGGATTGTAGTGAATTTCCCATGCCAAGATTCATTCATCTCATGTATGTCCAGTTCTTTGGATAGAGATCAATAAAGAATGACGATAGAAAGACTGACCATAAAAATGACTGAAGGGATACATTCATTATCATGGATATTTAAAAAATCAGTTGCAATCATTTATTTATTCAATAAACAGAATTTATCTTCTTGTGAATTGTTCACAAGCAGATCATATCTTCATAGATTGATAGATCTATGCATAGATCTAAAAAAGCATTTACTGATGTACTTCCAACTGATTTCTCTTGGCATAAGGTTCAGGGTGAGAAAAGAATAATTGACAAAACCCTTGGGTAAGTGGAAAATATGATATGTTGCAACACAGGTTTACTTCAGGTAGATTTTGTCAGATTGATGTGGCAGTTTTCTTTGCTGAAAGATTTTTTAGACAAGGGAGATATCATCTAGGTAGGTATAGTCTATGTGGACTGACAAAGATAGGGTGAGGTCATCAAGTGAGAAAGGTGAAAATCAGTAGATAAACTAAAATGGGTCACTAGCTGAAGGGAAAATTATTATGGTATTACTGAAAGAAGATGTATCATGTCAGTAGAGATGGGCTACCTCAAGGATAAGGTTCATCTGCAACCCTGAGGAATGCATTTCTTGATAAGCTCACCACAAAAAGCAGGATCAGTCTAGTTAACTGAAAAAAGGATGTTTGAAAGCTATAGCAATGGCTATAGCTATACTGGGCCAAAAGAACTCGATAACTGTGGACTGGAATGCTTGATGTGGGGTAAGATTCAGTTATATAAATTGACTGCTGTTGAAAACTAGCAACCAAATCTTCAGGTGTGTACTGAGTCTGTCTGCAACGGAGTTAATTTTCTTCATGGCAGCCAGTATGGTGCTATGTCTTGAACTGGTAACTAAAACAGCCTTGATAACACATTGATGTTTCACTGTTGTTGAGCAATGTTTGTACAACACCAAAGTATCTTCGCTTTCTCCCAGTGGGGAAGCTGGAGGCAAGCAACAAGCTGGGACAGCTGACTCCAGCTGACCATAGGGATATCCCATACCATATGGCACTGCGCTCAGAAACAGATGCTGGGGGAAAGGAAGAGGAAGTGAGAATGTGCAGGATTATGGCATTTCTCTTCTCAAGTAACTATTGCATTTGATGAGGCCTTGCCTTCCAGGATGCAGCTAGACATCTGCCTGCTGACGGGAAGTAGTGAATGAATACCTGCCTCATTTTGTTTTACTCCTAGGATCGTTTTCCACATTCATTATAAAAGGAAGAAAAATGTTATGACCTGACTTTTCACCAGATTGATAACAGGTCAACACTGTGAGAAAGACACAATTCTCTATTATTCTAACGAGATGGGAAATTTCAAACTTGCATCGACTCTTTCTGTAGAACTTAGACTTACTTAGTGTGAATTTAAGTTGTCTCTCCTATAGATGAGATCTTGTTCTCTAGATCCTTTTGACTTCTTTTGTTTCTCTAGCTGTTGTTATTTAGCCTGGCTGTAGCTGAATTTTCTACTGAGTTAGCTAACATGCTTTCCTTCAATAGTGAGAAAAAAATGTTTACCACAGTGCAAATGTAGTGTGGCTTTACTAGCAAATTTGGCTAATGGAAAGACCAGAGAACTTGTTTGTGAATTCACACAACCAGAGAGCAAATTTCCAATGTGGGTTTTTCATGTTAGCTGTGGCCAGAATTTCTGTTAGTGTCTCAAATACTGGCCAGGTGATATTTAGCTATTTTCCTCTTCTCAATGTAGGGAAAATTCAGCACCTTACACACACACACCAAAAAAAAAAAAAAAAAAAAAAAAAAAAAGCGACTATTTACTTCATTCTTCTCTCCCTGGCATAGACAAGGCAGAAGAAGACGTGTTATTTAGTACCAAAAGCCTTTGCCACTTTTGCGGCAGAGTGGATGAGGTTAGCCATCTCTTAAACATTTAGCTTGGCCTCCATAGTCTCATGTTTGGTGAACCTCACTGGTCCCATTTTAGTGGGTAGTTTGTGGAGAACAGCTGGCTAGCGGTTCTTCCCCGTTTTATTATGCAATGTAGTTCATAAAAGTGGCGGCCTTCTGTTTAACCATATTCCTCTGTGGAAAGTCTTGTTCACTGCAGCGTCTGGGCCAGAGACATTTACATCACTGTAATCACCAAGCACTTAAGACAGTTATTCCTTAAATGACCTTGGGTTAGCAAGAAGCAGAATGGAAGAATGCTCTTCCAAAAGCAAGTATTTCCAACCTGAGTAGGAACTGTTTTTTACATGTATTAAAAACAAATGATTATTTACCATTTCCATTCAGTTGCCTGTCTAGTCAGCTGCAATAATCATTCAGTCTGACTCAAGACACAGTAAGCAAACAGCACAGAAGAAAGATGACCTGGCAAAGACATTAAAGATTACACCAGTGAAGAAGAAATGTAATAAAAATATTTTCAAATCTCTACTACAATGAAAAGTAATAGCTATTTTCTATTCTGCTCCAGAGCATAGTAGCAAGATCAACATAATAGATCTGCTGTTGTTATTTTTTACTGATGCACGTTCCACCTTTTTCTGCAACTCTTTTTCTTGTCATGGACACCCTCCTCTTTCAATTAGATACAGCAGCAATTTCCATCTTGAAGATTGGGAGAGTCCATGGATCTCAACTGCAAGGATTTGAAACAGAAAATCTGACATGAATGAAATACAGTAAGAAATGTGTGTGTATGTGTGTAAACACAAGAAGAAACAGCAAAACAAAAAGGAGTGGCTTGTATTGGTAACAGAGGACATGGCTCTCAGACAATCAAACAGAGAAATGTGTTGTTCTCATTGAGTGCTGAAGACACAGTGCAGAAGAGAATGGCAGAAAGGTTGCATGATCTCACACGTGCTGTTCCTTTTTCTGTCAGTCCATATTTCCAGCTCATTCAGGTTGATCCATACCTAATGCCAGTGTTTGAGAGGAATAAATCCGGCTCTGACACAGGGAAGGATGGCACAATTTATTAATTCTTGCTATAACTATTTCCCATGGATGTAGTGATTTTAGTTTATTTTGCAGCTGAAAATAAAGCACCAAATCAAATGAAGATTTTTATTTTTTTAAAAATTCACTGTGTGCTGATAAAGGTGGGAGATAAAGCAGTAGCCTCCAGCAGCAGCAGCAGCAATCAGACTTGACTTTCAGACACCTGAAAGTCTCAGCTGAAAGTGCAAACCTACCTTGACTACATGTAAGCCTTCTGGCATCTGGCTTGTTTTTCTCAGCAACCTCTCAGGGACTCCTGCAAGGTGTTTCGCATACCCAAGAGTCCACTGATTGAGAACTATCAGGTAAGGGAATCGAAATTCTCTCCCTTTATCTGAAGTATAGACATAGGAAACTATCCATACAGTTTGGTTTCATATACAGGAGTTGATTTAATGCAATAGAAAATGCTCAACCTGACTAATAGGCGAAAATGTGACTGAGGATGGGATTACAATTAGCTTCATATTTAGAAATTAAATTTAATTTGGAGATTTTCAAATTACTTCCATCTCACTTCATCATTGAAAATATTCTCAGGACTATGAGTGATGTTTCTTCATAAAGGAATAAGATATAATATGTAGAGAGTATAACTAATATCAAAAGAGAAAGTATCTAAATACTGATTACCAAACACCGTACATTTAATTTCCATGTTGTTGGGTGATTAAGACACTCTTACAAGAAAGTTTTATTCCAAGGCAATGCTCAAGGATTCTTAGCATCCAAAAAATGCTGAAGAAAACATTCAAATTATGAACATGCTTCTATCATGAAAAAAAGGGTCTGCAGTGTGTTCAGTTTGTTAATCCCAGGACTTTTTAGCATCACACTTACGTTTCCTTAGGTTTAGATTATCAGGCAGCCCAAGACCAGCTTACTTTCAGCTATAAAATGTTGTTGAGGCTTAGAAAATAAGTAGTTAAGAATGCAATTTCAGAAATATGTTATTTAGTCTCATACACAGATTTTTAACATAGTGAAAAAGGAGTTTAGTCAACCACTTAACACTTGCAATACAAGTAATCCATACACTTAACAAATGCAAGGAAGCTTTTGGGCTGGGATTTCTGATTGTGTGTTTTTACCTGTGTCATCTTTTCATTTTTATTTACAAAATTATGCTTTAATGTCTAAGCACTCATTTAAATAGATAAAGCAATGCAGCCTCAGGACAATTAAGCTCATGAGTGCTACAACAGAAATGAAAGAGCTCTTCTATATTGTTCACTCATTTAGGTGACGAAGCTAAAAAAATCAGGAGTTTTTCTAGAGGAAAAATGAATATGTACTGGAAAGGAACTTAACTTTGGGGACACGTATTACAACATATGACATTTTTTTGTCATATTTCAAGGAAGAATACACTGAGCATGGAACACATTCCTCTGACTGTCCCACTTTTGCACACTCAGCCCCAAACCCCTCTATAACTCTCTCACACACAAAAGTGCTGGGCAAGTCTTATTTTTCTTGCATTTAAGGGTGACACCAACTCCCTCCCAGCTTCCCCTCAGCCACTGCCCTCCATCCTGAGGTGAACTGTACCTGCCCATAATGGCCATAACGCCCTCACACCTCCTGACGTGTGCCTTCAAGGCACCACATGCTCCGTCAGTGCAGGGTGGCCATTTTGGTACACAGCCCAGCTCTTCCCTCTGGGCTGGAGCCTTGGCTTACCCAGCAGGAGTTCTCCAAGGACTGGGGCAGCAGCAAGGCTGTGGCACCCATGTGCAACCGTGTTCCATGACTCAGCTGTGGTCCTCAATGTGAGCTGAGCTCCTGGTGGAAAAACTGTAATAAAAATGAGGAGCCTGGCTTGTGTTTTACTTGCTAACCTATGCTATGAGAGCACACATATTAACATCTCTTCTGGAGAAAGGAGGGGAAAAAAGCCCTTTTTCTTCAAGAGTTGTAGATAGCCTAATTGACAATCTTTAAATTCATCTTTTTCTGTTCATTTTCAAGGAGACTGCAGCAGAATCAGCTGGGGTGGGGATGGTTCCACCAATATTCCCAGTGGTTTATAAGTGGTCTGCCCTGATAAGAGTGTAGAGCTTTTAAATGCCTCATGGTAAGAGCACAACAGCCCTGTACGTGAGGAGTCTTCAAGGAAAATTCCACATTCATCCCCAGTGCCCTTCTTCCTGATAAATGCCACTTGGCTGTACCCTGATGCTGATCCTGTGACATTCCTACTTAGGACAACTTGCAGTAAAATTACACTAAAAATGATTCAAAGTGGAAAATACTTGATGAGTAACATGCTTAATTTGTTTTTTTTAAGCATGAGAAAGTGACATAGATGTGTGTCTGTCTGGTTTTCCATTAGAAATTTGGGTCTTTTCTCCAGTTTTTTAAACAATGTCACTGGGAAAGCTTTTGGCCTGAATTCTGCATACAGATGAACACATGAGTAATTTTCTTCGCATAAGGAATCGTGATCCCACTGAGGACTCAGTAACACTGTGTACTTGTAAGATTGGAAACTTCTGACAAACGTTCCAGGCAGAAAACCTGAGAGAGACTGAAACAGGAATGATTTTCATCCAGGTGTTACACAGAGTTGTTCTAAATACTCTTAGCTTGGAATTGCATCAGGTAAATATAAGTTATATGGTTTATGCTGTCACTTCTGTTCAAGATGTTTAAAGCATACACAAATAATTGTTATTGGTATATTGGAAGGATGTGTCACATATGGGTGTGCAGTGATCTGGCATTACTGCATGCATAAAGAGTCTGGAATAAAGAACATAATTCTTGAAGTATCAGACATAACCAGGTTGGGAGGGATATCAAACATTTTGGAGGACAAGTTTATGAATAAAGTTATGTTGACAAATTGTTTGAGCAGCCTGAAATATAGGATGACGTTCCATGGGGACATGTAGAAAGCACTACATTTAAATACTTCAGTAATTTAAACCTTAAAGTGGATGACATTTTGATAACAGGAGGGGATTCAGAACTTATTATTATTATTATTATTATTTAGTAAATCAGAGACAGTGTGAGTCAGTAATGTCATACTGTGAAGAAAGCAAACCTCATACTGGGATATGTAAACAGGAGTCTGGTATACATGACACATGAAGTAACACTTCCACTCAGTACTCACAGGGCCTCAACCAAAGTACTGTATCCAGGTTTTGGCACAACGCTTCAAGTAAGTGGAGAGGGGCCAAAGGAAAGCAACTTGAATAATCAGAAGTCCAGAAAAGACAACCCAGGGAACGATGGGAAGAAGGGGAGTTGTTTAGTCTACAGAAAACAAGGCTGAAGATGATTTTCAAATACATGAAAGACTGCTGTCAAGCGGAGGTTATAAACTGCTGGTCATCATGCATAACAACACAATGGCTTTAAATTTGGGGTTAAAGTTTTATTACTGTTTATCTATATGGATAGCAAAGTTTTGAGCAGATAAAACATCACGGTTTTTGATGACTATCTGGAGGCTCTTGGAAGTTAGACGAACAGCTGACAAAGATGGCTGAACTGCAGCTTGGAGAAAATAGGCCAGACAAGATGTGATGCTTGCTGTCATACTCATTTTTTTATGCCAGGACAATATTTCTTTATAAATATTGACATCTCAATCTGTGAAAACCCAACCAAACAACTTAATGGGCCTTAGCCATGCAAGTAGGTCCAGCTAGCTCTGTTAAGACCTGCTACATTTCCTAGACCTGTCAAGATGGGTCACAGACCACAGTTTTAATGTATCCAAAGGCAATCTCCCAGGGACTTGCTTGTTAGAGTCCTTTCCCAGATCTGAAAGTGGCTGGTCCAGAGCTGCCCTTTGCTGGAGGTTAATGGTACGGAGGGCTGCTGGATGATGGGTGGGCATCCCCCCAACACAAGGAGCACGGGCTAATGTGGTTGGTGATGGCACGCTGATGGAGCTTCTGTCTGCCTGCAGTGTTTTGAGTGGCAAAGGGAGAGAGCACAGCTCTGAGTCAACCTTAATCCAGCGCTTTTCACGTAACTTTCTCAGACGTCTGTCGCTCCTTACAAATAAAAAAATAAAGCTAGCAATAATTTTGCAAGGCTGTGCCTGAAACCGGGTAGGAATTAAGGCTGTGAGAAAGGAGCGCAGTGGTATTAACTCAGAGGTCTGGGACACCTGACGCACCGCCGGGCTGAGATCGCTCCAACCGGGCGCTGGCAGCTCTGACCGCCAGCAGACCCGCAGCACCATGCCACGTCCCTCAGCACGTCGGCACAGCAGCTGTGAGCCGGAGCCAACCCCAGCCCCACAGTGCCCCTCCTCCCCGGTTCTGCCCCGCTGCCCCCGACCCCACACCAAGCCCGCAGGCGCGGCCTCGAGGGCCCCATCCCCGCCCCTTCCCCGCCCGCCGAGGCGGTCCTGACTCCGCCCCACGCCCTCTGACCCCGCGCTCCTTAGTTACCGCGCGGGGCGTCACTCGGGGCCGAACCACTGCCGTTCTGAGTACGGCGCTGGGCTGAGCCACTCTCCCTCCTGCTGGGGGGTGTGAAAGTGAAGGCATCGCGGCTGCCCCCTGCGTGCGCCCGCAGCGGCTGCCGGTCTCGCTGCGCTAGCTCCTGTCCTCTCCCCCTTCCCTCCGGTCTCTCGTTGGTTTCGTCCGGTGCGGCCCATAGCGACGGCGGCCGCGCTGAGGGAAGATGGCGGCTCCGGCCTGGGCGCCGCGGCCGGCTCCGTGATCGTCGCGCGCTTCTTCCCTTCCCCGCGGCGAGCATGTCTGACTCGGAAGAGGAGGAGAGCCCGGACCGCCAGCTCAAGCTCGTGGTGCTGGGGGACGGCACCGCAGGGAAGGTCAGTGCCGCGTCTCCCTCTCCGCCTTCCTCGCCCCCTGCTCGGGCCCGCCGCTCTCCGGGCGCACCTCCGAGTCCGCTCCGCGCTCGGTGGCGAAACGCTCCGGGAGGTTTCGGTACCCTCGGCTCTCCTGGCGAGGCTCGCCAACGAGCGGGCGTGCGCGGCTGTAATCTCCTTCTCTTGAGCTTTAATAAACAGAGCGGCTCAGAGCTGCTTTCCTGCTGCGAGCCGCGCGACGCCAGCGGGGAACTGCGCGCAGGGAGCGCTCGGTTCGACCCGGAGCTGTCGGGGTGCGCTCCATACAGAGCTCAGTGCCTACGGGGCGCCCGCAGCGCTCTGCCTCACTCTGAGGCGCAGCTCCAGGGCTCGGAAAGAGCCGGCTGCAGATTTCGGTTGTGGTTTTTTCTTTTCTTTTTCTTTCTGTAGCCAACATAAGCGCTGTTTAGGAGTAGTCTGTGAATGAAAGCTGTACGCCAGTGTTTACACGACAGCGTAATCAGTTGCGGTTACAACTTGACCTGTTGTAATAGGGAGCATGAGGCCTCTTGTGAGATGTGCCCACAAATACTCCTTCGGCGGTGTGTTTGAGAAACACAGGTTTACCTCTGCCATTAATTTTTGATAAGGAAGGGAGGCAGGAAGCTTTCCTCATGTGCAGTTCAGATGGAAAGCAGATTTACTCGAGGTGGTTTAAATGAGCTGCATGTCCTTAACAGAGATAAGCTCTTCATGAGGGCGTGATCATGGTCTTGCTCACTTCAGCAGAGCTTTAGGAAGCAATAAAAGCTTTGTTTTTTTTTTTAATTTAGCGATTTGAAATGCAGTCTGAAGTAATGTTGTATTTGTATGATGCGGTAGATGGACTGTGTGATGAGAGAATAATAAATGCACAGCAGCAATGGAGTGCTGTTTCATGAGTGGCTTTCCTCAGAAGTTTTCCATTCAAATGGAAGAATCCTTTCACTACTCCCATTCAGTGCCTTGTGGCGTGACCTCTTGCCAAAAAGGGATTTTCCAGCATTCTTGAGTTTTGATGCAGATTCACACTGGTTCCTACCCCTCACTTTGGAGCTGCCATTCACTGAATCTCTGCTGGCTCCAGGAATCCTGTGCATCGAGTGCAGCTTATTTTCCACGAGCAGCAGCTGTGTTGTGGTGGGCTGCTTTTCCTTCTGTCCCCCCTAGATGATGCTGTAATAGAGCCTTCTTCCAGTCATTTTTATGGCCTAGCAGCAAACATGTGCAATAATGGATTTATTGTAAGATCCTGTAAAATAAAGAGGTGATTGGGTTTTGAGGTGGAAAGGTAAAACATGCCTAGTGGTATTTCAGGCACCTTGGAAGACTAAATTGTTGAGGTTCCTTTCCTTTGTTGGCTACTCGTTTGGCTGAAATGTTGAAACATGCGTATGTCTATATGTTTTCAGCTAGCCTGGTTCTCACATCTGTTTTACAGCTGGTCTTCACACACATACATACTTAGCCTCTCATTTGCTATGCAAGACATTGTTTTTTCTCTTCTTCTGCCACTGGGATCATTGGAGAAGAGAGGTGTAGGAAATAATGGAATGCATCTTTGAGATATCACATATTGTGAGTTTAGTGTGAGATTTTTTCCAATTTGACTCCTTCCCGTTGCTTGCTTCCCCTCTGCCCCTTTTAAAAAATATTTTATTTCCTCCCTCTTGGCCATGTGGGGCTCTCTGGTCTTCAGTTCTCCTGGAGAGGAAAAAAAAAAAAAAGACCTCTTTGTGCATCAGCAAGCTGAAGGGGAAAAACGTTTCTTCTTCACATTGTTTAGAAGCAGTACGATTAAAGTTCTGCAGAAGTGTTGGTGGCAGTTTTAAAGCAAATCAGTATCAGTCCTGAGCTAAGGGTAATATTTATGTTTACTCTGGCTAGGAATTCCTCCCTCCATAAGGTGAGGGAGGGATGTTGTGCTTCTATTTGTTAATTTTGTGGTGGCTCATTGAATAACGAATACTTAAGGTCTTAAAACAAGCAGTAAGCACTGCTGGAGTGAGCTTGAATGAGACAAGGTTAGAAAGGGAGAAAGAAAGAAAGAAGTGTGAGACAGTAAAACCTGAAAAAGCATTACAATATAATGAATATGGTAAGAAAATGCTGAGTTGTTGAAAAGAAAAACTGAGGAAGGTAATGATTGGTTAGTAAGATATTAATAAGAGAAATTTTTTTGTGTGTGCGAAACAGACAAACTAGGAAAACAAGCTTAAAAGAAACCTGTAATCAGAAACAGAGGTAATGTGCCAAAGAATCCAAGAATTATTAATAGCGATTGGTTCCTTGCTTCTGATGGTGAGAAGGATCATAGATGCCTAAAGCTGTGTATATAGTTTCCAAGTCAGCTTGCTCTTCCCAAATCAAAATGGTTTTTCCATTAAAATAAACCAGTTCAAGTATGGATTGGAGGGGAAAAAGAGGACATTATCACTTACGTGTTCCTACTCTTGCTATGCACAGGTTGGCTTTTATTGGAATAGGTAACAGTTCTGGTTAGAACGGCACCTGTTCTGGTTTACTACTGTTGAAAAAAGTTTTGGGCCTCTGGAAGCAAATCCGGGAGCTATTCATGGGCAGGGAGGTCCTGAAACCTGGGCTGTGGGAGAAGGGGAGAGGCTGTGGTTCTGTCTTTTTGCCATCCTTTGCAAATGGAGGCTGAAACACCTTATGTCTTCCGTTAGTGGATGGTGAAAATGAAGGAGATCACACTCAACCTGCTGTAGGTATTCGCACGAGGTGCAACGTAGGCTGGAATATGGAGTGATGTCCATATCACTTTAGGATTTGTTAGGATACCTTCTTGAAGTGCTGTGCTAATTCTGGATCTTATCGTGCTTGGGCTCAATACATTCATAAATGTTGACTAAAAATTGTCCCTGTTCCATTTTGAAAATGGAAAACTACATCAAGTGTCCTGTGGAGATGAAGCTGTCTTTATAGATAAATGCCTGACTTTAGAAGTTTTGGTAGTCTTCTCTGTGTCAGTAAACAAGGGTTTGTCAGTAGTTAGGAGTGGAAAGACTTGGCCTTCAGATGACAACTGCTTCCTATGCTTGCAAAAGGCTTCTTGTGCCCCAACCCACAGAGCTATACCATTCTTGGTCAGAAATTCTGTGTTGGATAATTCCTTGTTTTTAATATTAGTTTAAGCATTTTTCTATTTAGTCTAAGATTTTCATTTGGCCTGTCTTAAGATTCTTGCCAGCAGGGGTGGTACATGAATGTTGCTGTGCTTGGGAACTACAGCTTAATCTTTGAGAAGGGAGGGTGGGAAGGGATGGACAGATGTTACTTTTTGGTTCTCAGCTGGTTAGTGAAGTTGTTATGTGAATGGAGATTTGTGGCTCCAGCACGATGTGCTTGCATCCCATTCAATTTTGGCTTTGGTTTTAATTACTTACGACAGTGATACAATCCTTTGGCTTCACTTTCTGAAAGTGTTCCTCTATGGGATTTCATTCAAAGGATTGCCTTTGACAGGCTGATAGTAAGTGTCAGAGCTGCCTATCACTGCTTGTTCTGTTCCACTGCTCTGCTGCTATTTCGTTAATACTTCTCTTTTCTTGTTCTATTTCTGAGTGTGTGGGTATTTAGGAATGGCATGTCAGCACAGTTCCTGCAGTCTGTTGATGACATTGAAAAATATAAACATGAAATTCCCATCTCACCTGCACGGTTTCCTTGTATCTTTATTTCCAAAACAACTCAAATGTCCTGTTGTATTTCATTCTCAGAATGGTGTAATTTTTTCGTGTGTTTATTTACTGTTGTCTCGGTTACTGTATGTCAGAACTCAAAGAACTTCAGATGTTGATGAATGGGTGGTTGTAAGACCAGGATTCAATGCCGCATTGCTGTTCAGAACAGCATATGAAGACTTTTTTAATACTTAAGACAAATTTGTGAATGTACCAAACTGGGCTAAAGTCAGGTTGGCTGGGAGAGGTGATGGCTTGCTTGGCTTAGTAGTGATGTGGTAGAACAAGGCCTTCTTGGTATTATGTTGTCTTCTGATCTCTGGATTAATGGCTGAGAGCTCCTGCATTGAACCTAATCTTATTTAAAAAGTTCTCTAACCATCTCATTTGTTTTTAAAGCTACAGTTCTTCTGAACCATTATTTAACTTTGTTTTACACAATGGTAATGGTGTAATAAATGGATCAGGTGATACCGATCCTATCTTTACAGGCAAAACTGTTACGCAGTCTTTCATGAGATGCGTGGTAAAGAACAGTTGTAGGACTGATGGGGTTATTTGCATTGCAGAGGTACCTGAATGTGCAGTGAGATGATTCGCTGTTTGCTGTTGTGAAGGAGTTGGAGCTGTTGCATGCAGTGCTTTGTGAATAAATGGTTGCTCTGTGAATAGAGAGCTCCAATCTGGTAACCTTGCACTAACGTTTATTAGAAAAAAATTAAAAAGGAGTTACTCAATGAGTTTCTGCTATAAATTCCTTTGCGTTCAAGAGCACGGTGGAAGAAATCCATTTAAGAGAGCCTTGCTTTGCTGCTGATAACTTGCTGCTCTTATTGGTTGGCTGTTAATTGAACGCATGTTGTTTATTTTTACTAACACCCTTAGAAGCCCACAGGGGATATTGAGTGTCACAGAGTGATAAAGCTAATATTTACTGAGCCCTTAAAACAAGAAGGGAGTGGCTGCTTATTAAATGGGGATCCAAATTAGCATCTTGGAGAAAATAGAACACTGCTATTGCCGGATGATATATAACCTGCACTCTGGAAATTGATATTCTTTTATGGAAAGAAAGAATGTGCAGTGGATACGGTGTATTTATTTTTCTGTGATGTTCTTATTCTTTAAGGTCCTGTCAGATAAAAACGATGTCTTTATAATACTGCAGTTCTAACCATTGACATTAAAAAAAATCTAAGAGTAAGCACTACTGATTTTACTGAATATTACAGAACAAATTTGTCTTGAACTGTTTTTTTTGTTTTGTTTTTGTCTATAATGTCAGTGTTACTGTCACACAGCTGTAGGCAGAACAATCTTCTCGTGATTCATCCTCTCTGGTCGTCTTCCCTTCCAGAGCAACATAAATATATAAGCATAGCAAGTTCATGTTTACTTCTCTCCACTCCCATTTACTTATTTTTAATTTTCTCTGGGCTCGAATTCAATGAAGTAAATAAAATACTGTCATAACCTTTATTTTTATTTTTTAAATTACTTCATAAACGTATCTTCTCATCTCAAAATACCACTTATTATACGAGTGACAGTGATAGGAGTGTCAATGTGATTGAAAACAGTGAATCTTCTGTTATTTACTTCACAGGTAATTGTATAGTTGAATACATGTTTGCCTGTTAATACTTGAGCTTCAATGCCGTAGCTCTTCTGGTCACGTCTTCATGCCAAAAAGAGTCAGTTATCTTTTCTTCCTGTGTATGTTGGACACATTACTAGCATAGTTCAGATCTTTGTTACATGAGGTCCATTAACAGAACTCGCCTATTGGTGCTATTTTACTATTGCATTTTTAGCTAAATGTACTCTAACAGCAACCTCTGACAACAGCTGACATGACTCTCATCTTTAGGTCTTGATGGACTGAAATCTGGCAGAAGTTCCTTTTTGTCCATTTAGAGGTTTTTTGTTTGTTTGTTTGTTTTTCAGGTAGCACCAGGATTTTGTGAAGCTCTCAGGCTTCTCTGTATGTGCAAATATATAAAATATCTTCTATTTTTCTGCAGTTACTTTGTTTTTTATATTTCAAATGTCACATCAGCAAGAAATTTCAAAGTATGTGTCACTAACTGGATGTTGGTTATGTTACCTACCTGACATTCATACTTATTGTAATGTATTTTTCCATGTACAAACTTTTCATTTTCTCTGTAATTGCATTTCTCTATTTTCTTAACACTAGAGTGTGTTGCTTTTACATTTTTACACAGAGATCTTAAATTGCCACTGAAAGAATGGAAATGCTGTGCTTTGTTAATTCATGCTAGTTGTGTATCCTTTTAGCAGCATGTAGTAAAAACTGATTCTTTACTGTGCCTTCAGGGCATTGGTCTACTTTTGTAAATCCACATAATATAAATTGAAGGCATAAGTTTCCAAAGTTCTGTCTAGAGGAATGATTCGGCAAATGTGCATTTTTAACATGGGTTTAGTCTTCTCTTTGTTGAAGTGTTTGCAGTCTCTCCTCCTGTCTTAGCCATCATGTAGTAGCTGATCCTGAGGCTTCAGTGTGCAGTGGCAGGAATCCTGCCCCACGTTGGAGCCCCTATGGGGCTCTCCACTGTGCAGATATCTATTTTCCCCACAGCCTTCCCTCCAGAAAATAACTGGTCAGGGTTCGGGCTGTTCTGCATCAGGATGGATCCTTGTTTGAGAAATGGCCATTTATCAAAAGTGAGCAGTTCATGTACAGGTAATTTAGATTTGTATCAAGTTGAGTCTACTAATGGCACCTCATTCCAGTCTGTTAATATTTTATGATATGAAAATTGCAGTGTCTTTGAGATGCCAAGGAAATATGTGTCTGCTGATTTCTGTATAACTTGGTGGCTGTTGCTACCTCCTCTTGTTGTGTTGAATCTATCTGGAATGCTTAACAATACAAATCCTTGAACACTGTCAGCATGCGTTGATTTAGCAAGTGCTTAACTATATTTCATACTTCTTGGATTAACTTCAAGCTTTATACTGTTTGAAATGACAACATAATTTGATATTGTTCTGTTTTAGACATCCTTAGCCATGCGTTTTGCCCAAGAAACATTTGGAAAACAATACAAACAAACCATAGGACTGGATTTCTACTTGAAAAGGATCATACTGCCAGGTAAGAGAATGAGGACTCCATCACTGAAAGATTGGGACACAGTAAAACCTTCCGAAACAGTCTTTGAAGTAATGTGTGCTAAATAAGCTCAGTACACTGCTTTTTATTGTAAAATAATAATAATAAAAAAAGGTTACTAAGTAAACTTTCTCCAAACATATTCTTGCCAGGTGACAAAGAGTTATGTATTTGCAACATATCTGTAAGATTTTAAGTTAAACACTGCCTGCAAGTAGGAGAAGTACTATGCTGTCTGTATTCATGTTTTTTTTTATCTCTACTAGAGCATACTCTTAAGCATAAAACAATGGAACTTTAAGTATACTCGTTGGGAAAAGTATCTGTGTTCTGAAAGAAATAGTTTTATTTTCTCAAATGAAATACACAGCGTATTTGGGTTGTGTGTGTGAGAAGCATAATGCAGCTATGGAATCGCAGTGCTCTAATACGTGAATGCTGTTTTATGCAAGGCAGCATGAAATTGCTGGCATTTAATAGACCACTAAAATTTAGGGTCCCTCAGCACTCATAAAAATACAGTTTGAGCATTCAAGATGTTTCGGTTCACGACGGCAAAGAAACTATTTAGATGCCAATTGCAGCACGCAGCGTGGAAAATGCAAAGAAATAATTCAGAAAGAATAGTTGCTGCTAGAAGCTTGTTTCTGAACAATTGGGGTTTCAAATAAGTCTTTTCATTGACTTGTGGTCGCTCAGTTTCCAAGCCTCAAAGTTTTTCATTAAAAGCAATTTCTTCTGTTTTCAGAAATCAAAGTTAGAAAAAATGTTAGATGATGGAAGTTGTAGTGAGATTTGATAAATTTGATGCAAGTTCTGTGTTTTTTGCCTTGAGAAGTGGAGGGAGAAACCAACTCAGATAGTTAATATTTTAACTGTAACTTAAAGTTGTAAGAAAATATGGGATTCCTGAACTTAGTTTCTTAAAAATTACATTGCCAATAATCTTGGTTATGTTTATATATTTTTCTAAAGTGAAACAGAATGACCTTTTCAGATATTCTTACGATCACTGATTTGCTTTGGTGTTTTTGCTGCTTATAGCGATACTTGAAAGTGGAATATGTCCACAAATCATGCTGTTTGCGTGCTGAGAACTTGTATTTTGCAGGGTTTTTTTTCCAGTTGTTAAGCATGCAGGAGCTATTAGCACATGACTGGGATTCTAAATGCTCTTTTTAAGTAGAAAACGTAGAAAATTATCATCCATTGACCCATTCGTATTTTACTTCTAGTTTATTTTTTAATAAAATCAGAAAGTAGATTAAAATAGCACCAAAACAACAGCAAAGTCTTTGCATCTATTTTACTTGTTTATTGTTAACAAAATACTAACAGAGGTGGAATGTATTCATATTTGGGAAAAGGCATTTTTTCATTATGTCATCGTTCAGTTTTTGCCCATGCCGATACATGTATTTAGGGAGATGTAAATCTGTATGTTTTATAGGTAAGGTGAGCTGGTGGGGAGAGTGAGAGAGGAGAGTAAAACTTCTAAATACCAGTGTGGAAAGCATTACTTAGGTAAATGGATCTTTCTGATTTCTTGATTAGTTCTGGGTTTGCAGAGCCGTTCTGTTTACATGAAACATTAATTCATACTGCTACACAAGAATTATAATGTGTATATCAGTAGGAAAATGAGCCGTGATTTCTCTGTAGGAGAGCTGGCAGTTGACTATTTTCCAGCGTTTGAAATGTGCTTTTCTCCTTTAAGCAACGTTTCTGAAGTTGAAATTACCAATTACTACAATTTCACAGAAGTTTATATCACGGTGTATTCAAAATCCATTTTAACTTCTTTATTAAAGTATTGGTATTATTATTTTTAATAAGAAGTCTATTTTTCACCATTTCTTTTAGGAACTAATGCAATCTTAAAGTTAAAAAAAGGAGAATATTTTACTTGCTAAAACAATATGGCTTGATGCAAATACTAATCTCTTGACTATTTATTTATTTGCCGTTTATTTCACTGATGACTTTAATTAAACTTTGATTAATTGTGAACAATGTCTTCTATTATTCATCTGCTGAAAAATTCATGCAGTTTGTTTGAAATTTTTTGCATTTTTTTCAAATGCAAATAAATTTCAGTGTATTTTGTGATGCAGTACTTTGTATAGTCTGGATTCAGCCACAGTGTAGGTTTTACTGCTTAAATAGCTTATATGTTAGTCAGGGGTTCTGCTGATAGAAATTCTGAAGTGCCACAGTCAAATACCTTTTAGGAAGGCTGTGGGTGCAGTCCAGTAAACAAGATTCTTCTGTGAAAAGGATTTTTTAAGTCTTCAGTGCAAGAAGTGGGCAGGCTCGTGTTTTTAGTTCCATCCTGACTGTGCAGCACTTTAAGTAAGGTTAACCAGTGCACCAAGTGTACCTCTGTGGGGTCAGTGTTCAATCAGTCCAGTGGCTTCAGTTCATACCAGAAATGGCCTGGAATACCTGCACTGTGCTGCCTTAGCTATTTTAGTTTTGTAGTTGCATGCTTTTTCTACAGACTAAAGAAGTGCTAGCACTTTCCTGTTCTGGGATTCTTCAGTTACTTTTATTGTATGTTAACTTTGTTTCTAAGAACTGTCTTACTTTATACATACGTTCTTCTTGTTTTGTTCCCATTCTCCAATGTGTTCCTATTTAATATATTAAAAAACAAAACAACAAACAGATATCAAATTTTTTTGCAGAAAACTTTTCTGTTGCTCTCATAGTCTCTTATGGGTTATTTGCTAGGCAAATGGTCTGGCATTCTTCCTTCTGTCAGAATAATCTTAACACTTTGGTTTTCTCCCCTAGAATCATTCTGAGCACAAAGCAAGTATTACAGGACCTATATATATATCTAGTGTGTGTGTGTGTGTGTGTGTGTATAAAGGGGAAAATTAAACATTGCACAGGGAATGATCAACATGAATTTCAGTGAGGCCTTAATTAAGAACTGTTCCGACTTAAATGAACATCCCAACTTCTTCTTTTTTTTTTTTTTTTTTTTTAGTCTTCAGTTTCTTCTGTTGTTAGTAAAGAGAAATTAACATTTCACAGTGAGTTTTTTTTAAGGCGAGGAGTAGAATGCATACAACCAGAACAATTCTTCAGCATGGTGGACTTTGGAGAATGTTTGTTGGTTTACTGACTGAGAATGCACAGTCATTTCAGACTGCCTCTTCACCCCTTCATCCCATCCAGATGATGGAAGACTTACCTGTATTGTCTGCAGTAACTTCTGTTATAATATTTAAAAAGAACTGATCAATAAATAGTAGATGCATGGTCAAAACAAATAATCTCCTTATTCTGGGAAAGGTTGCCTTTACTCAACTGGAGTTTTGTAATGTATTTCCCAAGCTCCTTTTGGAATTTATTTATCTTACTGTTGATAGAATTGTATTCAGAGTACTTTTAAGGTGCATAGACAGTTTCATGTTCATCTCTGCATATTTGACCAAAGTAGAAGTTAAGGATATTTGTGCTTTTAACCAGATTAAAGCAAGATGCATCATAAAAGTGTAATGTGGAGTATTTAGTAGCACAAGTAGCATATATTCAGCTATATAGTTCTAATCTGTTGTCTATAGTCATGGAATACTGGGATATATTTCCATGGAGCATACTTGCACAACTGACGTGTAAGACAGTTTGATTTAAATTGAAGGCTGAACAGATCACGTTGTGTGAATTAAGGTTGTTAATAACTTGAAGTAGCTGAGCTGAAAGTACGTATTAGCAGTCCAAAATACTCTATTTTTCACTCAATTGAAACGTTGTGATGGGGGATTTGTCGCGATGCATATACTTCTTGGAATAAAGTTCATAGGTGGTTATGATTGTTCGTGAGTATATAGAATTGTTATTAACATGTAATTATGTAGAGATGAGAAACATTTTAGTTATAAGGGCTTACTTATTAGTTTAGTGCTTCCAAGACATCAGTGCAGTTTTGCAGTTCTTACTGCAGAACAAGACAAATTGTATTATAATGTTTGTAAGCACGTTGTAACGTAGGCTGCTGTGTGCACATGCATAGACTGTGGATTTGAGTTTTTGGCCCCAGAATATGTATGACTTGCAGGGTATTAAATATTCTGCTTTTTTTTTTTTTTTGTAAGCATGTTTTGAAAGCCTGTTAACAGTTTCAACAGTTTTCAGAACTGATATTAAAACTGTTTAGAGTAGAAAGGCAGATCTGTTCTTGGTGTAGATTCTTGGAAGATGAAATTATGTAAATCATATTTAACTTGGTTGTCTGCTTTGGGGTGGTGGATAGAGGGAAATTTAGTTCGCATTGGCAGTGTAGACTTGTATCTGCATCTCCGAGTTAATGTCAACCACATAATTCTTTATAGTAACGTGAAGAGCGTCACTACCAAAATACATTTACTCTGCACATTTTCCATTGTGAATTTTCCTTACAAATGTGGAGGTGGAAGGCAAAGGGGACGCAGAACGTGAAACAATATAGTTAGGTTGACATCGTTACCTTCCACTTCCAAGTGCTGTGCTGTAGAACTTTCCCTGTGAAGTTATTATGCATTCCTTGAGTAAAGTATGTTGTATAACTTCTAGTCAGGAATGATATACTTTGTGTACAATTTTGTGAAGTAACGATGTTGGAATGTGAATATTTAGCTATGGTTTTATGACATTGTAATGAGTTACCTGGACACAAGTGACTCCCCCCCCCCCCCCAAACGATGGCCATCTTTCAATTTGGTTACTATTTGTGTTATACTTGTAGAAAGCTATTGCTGTTGATATGCTAAGAGATATTACCTGCTGTAATAATATAAATTAATTGTATCTAAGCTTTCCAGGTTACATAGTAATCTGTATAATTTTCTTTTCCAGGAAATTTGAATGTTACTCTTCAAGTGTGGGATGTAGGGGGACAAACGATAGGAGGCAAGATGCTGGATAAATATATTTATGGAGCTCAGGTACGGTATTGATTGTGATAATTGATTCTGTAATAATTATATAGAATTATTGAAACTGTGTTCTCAGAATTATAAATATCTTGCAGTGTGTTGCTTTGTAGGTCTTGAATCTCTGCTGAATCTAAATATAATTGATATTAACATGCTATTGTAGGTTGTTTTTTTTTTTAACAGCTGATTTAAAAAGCAAAGGAAGAGTGTGCATTTGTAGATCTGAATAGCTCAAGAACAGATGTATGTTTCTATGCTTTTTGTCTTGAGTTAAGAAAAGCAATCACAGTAAATAGTAAAGGCGATTTGGATATCCACATGGTCGATACAGTGACTGCTTTTAGAGTAGATGCCTCCTGGGGAGAAGAAGTAGAAGGAGGAAATTAAGAGCAATCCTACACCATTAAACTCATACATACAACTGAGGTTATAAGAGGGCAAACAAAAGGAGACAAACAGGTAGCTAAGTGTTTTCACAGAACTCCAATCCATGAATATTTTATTTTTATTTTATTTTTAAATCAAGTAAGCAATATAAAATGAGTGGTAGGTTTAGGTAATTGCTATATATTATAACAGTATCTTGAGTTATGAGCTGATTTAAGACGAAGTACTATATGCCAGAATTTCCAACATGATTGATCTTAAAATCTACTCTGTTCTTAAACTTGGAGTTGGTAATGAAAACACAGTAGGCATCACATGTTTTAATATTACATTTATCAAAAAACAAATTTATCTTTTTAAAATCTATAATAATTTAAGCAGAAAGAATATGGAATTCTAAAACTTTTATTGGATAGAAGTTTTGTACTGATAAAAACAACACAGGAATGATTAATTAGGGAGATATGAATTTAACAAGTAATAATATCTAAAGTTTGCCTTTATCTAATCATTTTGTCAGTTTCAAAAAAGATCTAAATGTTTTCAGCTGTTGCATCTGTTTTATAGATTTTTTTTTCTTATTTCTTTAATAAAAAAAATTTGCTGCCTGTGAAAGATACACCAAGCAACAGACTTGCATGACAGGCAGAATTTGATTAATCACAAATTGATGCCATATGCCCCAAGTAAACTCAGTGAAGGAAATAAAAGGCAATTAACCTTTTTCCTATATTGAATTTGGTGATAAACCTTAGGAGTTTCTTATGAATGATGGTACATAATAAAGTTAATAATGTCAGTGCCCCAAAGTAGGTGAAAAAGTTATCAGTAAGTTTAAAGGCACAGTAATTTGTTTTTTTTAATCATTCATTAACAACAGCAAAAAAATGTACATTCAATCTCTTTTCCTTTTGTTTCTCCCCAACTCTTCATTGTAAGCCTATTTTTTTTTTCCCAATATCAACTTCTTTATTAGATTTCTTATTGTTGGAGCTGATTTTCAACATGCTCTTCTATTAGCTTTGCAACAGCATCTTCTGAAGACAGATAAAATTATCTTTATTTTCATATATTTGCAGAACACCAAGAATAATTCTGAAAAGCACCACTTTCAGCTTGCTTTCAGTCAGAAGCTTATTTAATGTTGAGCATCTGTATCTTTGTAAAAGGAGAAAGGGGAAAGATGAAGTAGAATAAGTAGGAATATTTAGAAGGAAAAATAATGTAAATAGACAGCAAAGCAGCAAGAAACTAACTGGGAGGAGCTAGCATGGAATCAGCAAGATTAACTTCGGCCCAACCAGCTCAGTTGCCTTCTGTGGCACTCTGTAGAGGGGGGAGCAGTGGATGTTGTTTACCTTGACTTCAGCAAGATCTCTAACATAATTTCTCCTGGTATTAATACGCGCTTGCACACACATACACAAAACAAAACAAAAAAAACAAGCAGAGATGTAGGTTGAATGGACAGACCATAAGGTGATTGGTGAAGTGTACAGACAGCTGGAACTGTTCCATAGCTTGATGCCTTTCTGGTGTCTGCTTATAAATTGATTTCCTTAGGGGTTGATACTATTTCATGTCTTTTATTAATCCTGTGAACAATGGAACAAAACATTGTTTGTAAGCTTGTGAGTGATGCCAAACTGGAGAGGAAGCCTCAATACACTGAGGGTGAGAGCTGATCCTGAGCCAGACCATGACAAATAGTAGGAATGGGTATGTAGAAATGTGGTTCAGAGAATGCAAAGTCCTGCACCCAGGACAGAATAACCTTGTGCAGCAGTATAGGCTGGGAATCAACTGGAAAGTGAGCAGTGAAGAGCCACTGGGCTATTTAATGGATTGGAGCATCTCACATAGAGCTGGGACTAGTCTAGAGCTGGGACAGTCTAGAGAAGAAAAGGCTTGCCAATGTATATAAATATTTGAAGTGAGTGGGTTAAGAAGGCATAGCCAGTCTCCTTTTATTGGTGCCAGTGATAGGCAATGGTCACAAACTGAAGCACAGTACTGTCTGAACATTGAGGAACACTATTTTTACTATGAGATTAACCAAGATCTGGCACAGGCTGCTCAAAAGAGATTGTGGAGTCTCCCTCTGTGGAGATGCTCAAAAGCCATCTGGACATGGTCCTGCACAGGTGATGTTGTATTGGACTAGATGAGCTCCAGATGTCCCCACCATTGTCAGTCATTCTGTGAAAAGTCTTTTGGAAGTGGTGTTCTTTGGAAGTGGGGGGGGAGAGGTCAGGGGGAAGCAAGTTAAATAAAGCGATTATCTTTGACATTTTTGTGGCTACATTGGAGCACTGTGTTCAGTTTTGGATTCCTCAGTACAAGAAAACTTTTTAAATATTGTAGAAATTCTGGCAAGGACTTCTGTAAAAGAAGTGTGTGTACCTATGATGTGCTATACCTGGTCAGCTTGTGTGGTGCGACTGGGATTTTCAGCATCTTGTTTTTGAAATACAAACAGTATACATAAACATAAAGCAGACAGTTTGGATGTACTCTAGAAATTGTGTTCATCTGCACGTATATTGCAAGTCTGAATCATTCCAACTTAAAGCATGTGTGTAGAACAGCATGTGACATGCCTCCAGTGTGCATCATGCTTTGGTATGGTATTTGCAGATGGCTGTAGCATGATTAAAGTTATTGCTCATCTGGATGATGAGACTCAGAAATCACAAGTGGCTGAGTTCTTGGCTTTCTGCTCAGAAATTCAACTATGTGGTAGACCTACCTAAAAAAAATAATAGACTTGCTGTAGGTGGAGGTTTTGAGGTGGAGCTGAAATCATTCACTTCACCTCAGCTGAAACATGATCAGGACACCAGGGGGAGTATGCAGGGGATCCATGTGTACTTTTTTCAGAAGTTACTGGAAGTTTTCTGGTTAGAACCGAATCAATTTTACAGATAGATCATATGGTTAAGTCATGGTTCCATTTTTGATGGAGGTCCCTCATCTCCTTGTCATCTTTTAAAGTAAGAATGCCAGATCTGATGAGCATCTACTTAATTTTCTTGCATGGTTGCAGTTGGAGAAATTGCAATTCACTTGCTGTCTTAAAACACTTGCTTTTTCTTTTCTTTTTTTTTTCCCCATGGATCTAAAACAATACAGTTTCTGTGTCCCGTTGTAGTAGTCGAATTTTGCTGTTGAATCAGAAGAGTTCTACAAGCTGGAGAGAAGTCTTTGATCTTTATAAATGAAAGTTGCTAAGAAACAACTTTTTGCCAGCACCAATTAAAGCACGTTTATCTCAGAAGTGAGAGGCCAAGAGAGGTCAGATAGTCAGTTACCACAGCTGAGCTGATAAACAGTTGTGTTTCATTATATTGTGGCAACTCAGTCATATGTATCTAAGTAACCACATCCTCAATATCATTGAAGACAACAGTGGTTAATTATGAGTACGCTGTAAACCTTCTTTTATCCTGTAAAAATAGTAGTAATACCTTGCAAATCTGCAGAAATACTCTGCTAAAATTAAGTTTCACTCCAAGGGAGAGTACTAAAAATTTGCTCTAATGTTTCATAAGTATTAAAAAAAAAAAATCACACTGAAGTCTATTGTAGAATGAGGGTGGCTGAGGAGAAGCCTGAAGAGCAAAGCAATTTTTGTAGTTATTGTTTTCTGTTGCTTTCTTTTATTGTGACAGATTCTGACATGATCTTGACATCTTTTAAGTGTTGATTGTCTGGTATGGATTTATTGACTGGTTGAATATTGTTATGATACTTCCATAATTGCAGTTCTGTTGTATAATAGTGCTGTTGCTGTATGTGTGGTAAATATCTCAGAAATGTTCCCATCTCTAAGCTGTAATTGCTGTCCCTATCCACATATCTAGTTTATAGTATCCTTAAGAGCTGGCATGCACTACCTCAGAAATTGGTTTGTTAACAGAAGAAAGAGTACTGCAGACTCTACCTTATCTAGAGACCAGGAAACCATTTCTGCAACATTCTCAGTGGCTTATTTTTAAAATATATCCTGTAATTCTGAGACAGAAAGTAGTCATATATGAGTCATTGCACTCATACAAGAGAATGCCTCTATTATTAGACTACAGTTGTGCAAGCAGGGTCAGGGTCTACTTGTGCCATTGCTTCAGATGAGAGAATTTAATATACTGTTCATGTGAAGAACAATATGTCATGTTTCCAACCTTTTTAATGGCAGGGAATGTGCTACTTTTTTTGAGTTATTAAAAAAAAAATGCCAGTGTTAATTTTCCACCTCAATTCCTCATGCATAATGGAGAAATAGCAGGTTTTACAGTATATAGAATACAGAATGAGTAGGTAGTGTAAGCAGTGAAAGCAGTGGTAGAGTTTTTATCTTCAGTTAAAAGAAAAAATGAGAAATTTTAGCTGTGGCATTATGCCTGGTCCTTATTCACAACATATTAAGCTGCTTAGAGGGTGCTTTTGAGGCAGAAATCTAGACAGGAAGTATTCTTTATGGCTTGGATGGTGTGCTGCGTTTTTCCCTGAGTCTGAGGTGTTGTATTTGCCAAGTATAACAAGTATTGACAAGGTTCAAAAAGAGAATGGTTAAGAAATAAAAATGCTTTCATGGCAGTGCTTTATTTCATGGAGAAGGGGACAAAAAGGAAGTCAGGTGAGCTCTAGTTCCAAACTTCATTCAGTAATGTCTTTCATGATAAGTCCACCATGAATGCTCTTTCTTCTGAACGTATAGGGCAAGAGCATCTGTAGCAGTGTAGCATTTTGTGATGAATTAGTAGAAACAGAGTTAGTCAGCATTAAATGCTTTATTCTTCAGTGCTGAAGATGCTCCAGACTTGACTAATGTTCCAAGAAGTGTGCTGTGTTCACTTCCTCATATGCAGAGAAAGAAAGTGGGGACTGAAGGGATCTCATTAGGATCTGTTGCACTCCTCTGAAGCCATACATGCATGAAAGAAGCTTTTCCTTTTAACTAGTCAGAAGCTCTCATTCAAACTTACAGCCATTGTTTCACATTCCTGCCATGTGCTACTGCGTAGAACCTATCTCTATTGCCTCAGTAGCCTCCTCATGGATAGGGGAAGGCTGCACAGATGTTTCTTCATGCTGAACGAGTCTGGTTCCTTCCGCTTTTCATCACAGGACAAGCGCTCCAGCCTCTGGTTGTCCTGGTGGACCTCTGCTGAATTTCTGCAGTATATTAATGTCTTGTGGGGCCTAAAACTGGATGTGGTCTGACAAATACTGGTTATGATCAGATCTCTTGCTCATGTGGCTGTGCTCCTGCTAATGCGGCTCAGAATCCTGCTTGCCATCCTTTCTGCCAGGGATCATTGCTGACTCTGATTTAGTTTGTTGTTTACCAAGACCTGAAGGTCATTTTCAGTTCAGCTCCCCAGTCAGTTCCCAGCCTGTATTATCTATTGCTTCCCAGCTGTGGGACTTTGCTCCTTGCTGAACGTTGAAAGGTTCTTGTTTGCCCATTCCTTGAACTTGCCTACATGTGGAATGGTAGCGAGGCCCTTAAGCATATCATCTTAATCCTCCCAGTTCAAGTGTCATCTGCAAACTGTGTATGGAAGCACATAAAAAGAACTCATGCTGTCTTCTCTTGAAACTTTTACCCTAATTTCTAAACTTTGGGTGCTGTTACATACATCTTCTAGCCTACCCTTTTCTTGACATTGTGTCCAAAGCTGGATGCAGTCCTTCACGTGGAATGTTTCATGTCAATATGATAATTGCTTTTGTGGCTACAAAATAAGGTTCAACCATGATCTACTGTAACTCCTTGATCCTTCTCTATAGAACCTGTTAGAAAGCCAGGTGTTTCCTATCCTTGTGCTGTTGATTATTGCTTCCTTTGAACTTGTCACGGTACTTATTGAACTGCATCCTATTATTTTTAGATTGTTTCTCATTTTATAATCTAAACTTTACTCAAATACTACTGCAGTCTTTGCTAGTCTGTTGTAGTCTTTGAAATTAATGCTGGCACTGTATTTTGTCATCTCGGGTAGTACTAATGAAACAGTTAAGCAAAGCCTGAACCCAGACAAACCTCAGAAAAGCTGTGCTTGGAAAATCTTTTCTGTTGACAGCGGACCATTGAAACAACTAGTTTTGTATGGATGTCTTTTTTTTTTTTCTTTTTAAGAATATTAGTGAATATTTAATGTGAGGGACAGTGTGCAGTTGCAGGGACTTCTTCCAGATGTGAACTCTACAAGCACAATAGAATCCAATTCTACCATTATTCCTCAAGAACAAAATACTCAACAATGCTTATTTTGAGTATTTGTTACTTGCAGCTGGTCCACAGCCTCTGAAATATGTGAGACTCTCTCCTCTTCTTGACTTCTGACTACATTTTTAGTATTTCTTTGAAAGGCAAAAAGATTGCCAGTAGTATGTCTTGCTTGTCTACTACAGCAGTTAAGGGAGGCAGCTGGCCTTTCTTCCCAAAGGAGAGCAGAGAGTTGGGCAGTATGTAGGAATATGTAATCGTACATGTTTTTTTATTTTTTTCCAAGGAGGGAAGAGTTAAGCTACAATTAAGATTTGCAGAAATAAGTCTCTGTCCAGTGTGATTTTTACCTTGCTATATGATTCTATGATTTGCAAGAAATACTTTCTTTTTTTTTTTTTTTTTCATAATACACATGCTTTTTGGCATATTTCTAGTATAACTAATTGTGCACCTTCCTGGACTGCCACTTTATTCTGCTTTTGTAGATCAGCTAGTGTCTGAATTTGGAACACTTGTAATGGAGGAGAAATACTGTAATAACATGTTTATTATATCAGCTTGTACTGACTCTTGTTTAATTCCTTAGAAGATAAAATATGATTAATTTTAAATGACCTATTTTACTATAATAATAAATTAGACATTACCATATTAAAAATACTTTTACAACTTGTAACGTTTTAAATGTATTTTTTCTTCAGGGTATTCTTTTGGTGTATGATATTACCAACTGCCAGAGCTTTGAAAATTTAGAGGACTGGTATAATGTGGTTAAAAAAGTGACTGAAGAATCAGAAATGCAGCCACTTGTGGCCTTGGTTGGAAATAAAAGTAAGTTATTCATATTTAAATATTAATTGGAACACTCTGGATATTGCTCTCCAATGAAGAAAAGTCACAGGGCATATATCATTAGTAAATTGAAACAAGTACTGTCTTGTGCAATATTGCGTACATATGACATATCTGGGTGTATCTCAAGGTTCTGAGCAGTTAGGTTGAGGGACTTGTTGCAATCTCTCTGCCTGTCTTTTCTTCTCTTGGAGAGCATCATGCAGGAGTGGAGAGATCTCTCATCCGTGTTTGAATTTGATAGGGCTTCAGGATATAATCATGGCATACTTCTAGAATGGAGAGCTGTGAAGCATTCCTGGATCTGATAACAGGTATATTTCATGATTCTGTATTTCAAGAGACTGGTAAATTAAGCACTGGTATCTATTACTTAAAGTAAGCGTGCTGGGCATGGTGTTTATAAGTCGTTTATTAGAGTTTTTTTTTTTTTACACGCTATTTCTGATTTTGCACAAGGTTACTTATTACCTATTGTTATATGGGATTAGTATTATTTTTAACTTGTCTTCTTTTGATCGTGTAAGTAAGATATAATGTTCTTCTGCCCACCAAAGTATACCACTTTACACAATCATCACCTACTTAGTTCCCCAGTTAGTTTCCAAATTCCTTCATTTCCAGTTAAGAAATCTAGAAACATCCTTATTAGCATACCTGAGGTCTGGATCCTTGCTCTCACTGTTTTTCTAATAAAGATAAGAGCAACATAAAATAATTGCAGAAACGAAGTGAAGTGGTGGAAGCAGACTGGGGAAGGAGTTTTCATTTTAAGAAAACAGCAGCTGAAGGAACAATACACTTGCTACCTACCTCCCTTTCCATCAGAAGTTGTGTATAAAGAAAGAAAGCAAACTATTGCTTTCATGTGATCCGAAGGAGGCTTGTTGTTGTTGCACACATTGAGCTCCTTGGTGTCACTCAAAAGAAGGCGTGTGGGAGATGCTTTTTACAGAAGTCATTCCGTTGCTTTAAATTTATTTCCATATGATAAAAAACTTCGAGAAGTGTATTGCTTTTATGACTTTGATAAATAGGAGAAGAATGTCTAGGAGGGTTTTCACTTCAATACTTTAATTAACTGTGAGAGGTTATTATAGTCAGGCACTGGCTGGGTATGGAAAGAGGTTAAATATTACACAGAAGCATAATATTGATTCTTGCATGTTACAAAAGGATGAAGCTACTGGGGAAGTTTCACCAACCTCTGCCATGGGCAGGGACACCATTCACTAGATCAGGTTGCCCAAAGCTGAATCCAATCTAGCCTTGAACACTTCCAGGGATGGTACGTACAAATCTTCTCTGTGGAACCTGTTCCAGTGCCTCACCGCTCTGATTCTAAATCCACACTCTTTCAGATTAAAACCACTGTACTGTCAGCACGCTCCCTGACATACAGTCCCTCACCAGCTTTCCTGTAACCCCTGTTTAGGAATTGGAAAACCATAGTAAGGTCTCCTTGAAGCCTTCTCTTTTCCAGGCTGAACAACTGCCGCTCCTCCCTCAGCTTGATGGGAGAGGTGCCCCAGCCTTCTGATGATCTTTATAGCTTTCCTGTGGACTTGCTCTATCAGGTCCGTGCCCTTCTTTATGTTAAGGATTCCAGACTTAGATGCAATCCAGGATATAGTTGGCCTTCTTGGATGCAAGATCTCACTGCTGACTCATGCTGAGCTTGTCATCCACCAACACTCTCAGTCCATTCTCTGTCTAACCTGTTTGTGCTTGGAATTGCCTTGACCTGGGTGCAGGACCTGGCACTTGGCCTTGTTGAAATTCATGAGGTTCATCCATGCCCACCTCTTGAGACAGTTAAGGTCTTTATGGATTGCATCCCTTCCCTCCCGCATACTGACCACACCACACGACTTGGTGTCATCTGCACACCTGCTGAGAGTGAGCTCAATCCCACAATCCATTTTGCCAACAAAGAAGCTAAATAGTGCCCCTAAGAAGCACCACTTATCACCATTTTCCATCTGGGTATCAAACTGTTGACTGCAACTCCTTGAGTGTGCCCATCCACCCAATTCCTTATCTACTGAGTGGTCCATTCCTCAAATGCATGTACCTCTAATTTGAGGACATGGGTGTCCTGCAGAACCGTGTCAAATGCTTTGAACAAGTCCAGGTAGCTGATGTCAGTTACTCATCCCTTATCTGCCTTGTTGTAACTTAATTGTAGAAGGCCACCAAATTTGTCAGACATTATTTGACCTTTTATTAGTTTCAGCTGGGTCGGAATTGTTCTGATTAGAGTGTCTGGTGTGATGCTATGTTTTGGTTCTAGAAGAACAACAATGCTGATAACACACTGATGTTTATAGTTGCTGCTCTGAGCAGTGTTGTACAGAGCCAAGGCCATTCTCAGTAAAGTGCCCAAGGAGCATTCACCAGTCACATCCTTGTTTTCCACATGCCTTAGCACAGTTTCCAGGAGGATCTGCTCTGATATTCCTAGGTATGGAGTTGAATCTGACTTGCCTGTGGTTCCCTAGGTCTTCCTTTTTTTTTTTTTTCCCTTTTTTTATGAATGGGGCTTATTTTTAATACTTACCTTTCTTTCTGATAAAAGCTTTTACTAAATTGAATGATTGAAAATAACTGCATGGTAGTTGATGTGTTGGGCCAGCATTTAGATACCTAGATGGAAAATCTGGAAACCTCACTGAAGCCATCCTTTATGAAACTGTCCCGAATTAGTGCTGCTCTTCCGAGCATACACAGTTTGGGGTTAAGCTCTCATTTGCAACTTACTTACCTAATTATTTCAGACAGTGTTTTTCCATTTTGAGAAGAACACACCTGGGATTTGTTGTAGTGCTTCAGGGAAAAAAAAACAAAGGGAATATAACTACAGTTAAAAAAAAAAAGAAGGCTCAGGGAAAAAAAAAGATGATTTTTTTTTTCCTTCCCAGTGGCATATAGAAAACTGTTCACTAATTCGATCAGATGAAATAGTTTCCTTGGATAATCTTGTTACTGAAAGCAGGTTACTTCAAGTGCGGCAATTTATGCTGTGTAATTGTGTACTATCTGTTAAACTGGCTATAAATGTTAATGATCTGTTTGTTTTGTTACAGTAATTTGTAATCACTCTGTTAAATTTGTTTGGAATTTCTTCAGTATTATGCCACAGAAAATGTTCAATTGTGATTTAAATGAATCAGTGCTAGTTTTGACTTTTCCATTTTATTGTCCACTGCATTAGATTAAAAGAATGAATACAGTAAGCTGTATAATACTGTATGCCCATTGAAAGCATGATAATTTACCTCAGTGATTGGAAAATCCTGCTGTGATAGTAAGCAATTAAGATTTACTTATGGAAGACTAGGAAGATAATTTCTACATACAAAGCTCTATTTGGTCTGCAGTCTCTCATCCATCAGAACCTTATTTGAAAATAGAATAATGTGAATTGAGATCTGAATTCCAGATCTCCAAACATCCTTACCTAGCCCCTTTTTTTTTTCCTTCCATACTAGCTAAAATGAAGGACTGTCATTGCCCAATTCTGAAAATGAGCTTCAGAGATACAGTTCTCCTTTGTGAAAGCAGTACTTTTTTAAGGTGACTATCTTCCTCCTGGCTGCTTTTTTTTAAATATATTTCACTCCTTCCCATTTCACTCCTTCCCAAAAGTTTCTATCAGAGAGAGTAGAAAGCTAATTTCAGTCAGATCTTATGAAAATCAAATCTTGCCCAGATCTGCTTTGTTCAGCTCTGTCTGGTTGGCAGTTAATCCTCTATCTTCTAATCCTCTATTTTGTGTACATGGTAAATGACAAATAGAATTACAAAATTTTGTCAGTTTTCTTTTTTATATTATTCATAAATCATGAGATCATAGTCCTAAAATTTGCAGTTGGTGTACAATCTTAAATATTACTTCCTTTGTAGCTTTACTGTATTTTATTTTTATTTGATATAAAGTATATTTAAGCTGTTCTTAGATCTGTGTTGCTATATCCCACTTAATTTGCACTGGAAATAGAGGTCTAAGCCTCACTGTAAAGATTAACGAATGCTTTTGAGCTTCAGTGCAGTAGCTTATAAGGTATGTTGCTGTAAAATACTTTGATTTATATTGTATGCTACAAGTTAATCTATGGTTATTGAGTGAATGAAGTGTATTTTTTGCACTTAAAAACTTTGCTTACAGGTAGTATTAATTTAAAGTTTGCTATGGATCTTCTGGTCATTGGTGTGAAGTAGAGAGGTTTCGTGGTGTTACATATGACTGATGCGTTTCTTTTCTGTCTGCCTTGACTACTACTTTATATATTTTCCTTTGCACTAATCTATAAGCAGACTCCTCAAGTGTCCTACCAACGTTTTCAGTGGATATATTGTAAACAAAAATTAACCCAGGTTGCATGGGAGCTACACTCACTTTGATTTATAGTTACCTAGATGGTCTTAGGTTATCTGGAGCTTATGTGGGGGCTAGGAATTATCAGGTACCAGTGTATAGTGGATGGATGAATGATTTCTATCCCTAGAGATATTAACCAGATCCACTCCTCAATAAAGACTAATAACACAGATTTTTAAACAGTCTTCATGACAGATGAGGGCACAGAGGGGAATGCATCAGCGCTAATTAAGAATGTTGACCGTTTGTTCGTCTTAGCCATGATTAATTGATCTTGGTGATATCTCTGAACAGGAAGTGATATGCTGTTACATCGTGAAGTTTAAAGGTTATGTTTTAGTGTACCCTTTAACTTGCATTTACATACAATGTAAAAATCTTTTTGCCTATCTTATTTGAGTTCAGAAAGGAACATTCTTCAGCCCCGACACCTGTGAGTGTTTAGTACTCTGTACTAATGAGAATGTGACTCCTAACAGGACATACCCAGTCTGGATTTGGACTCGTTTATTACCTCAGCCACTTAGTCTCCTCACTTGTACTTAGGACATTTCTTCATTAATACTCTTTATGAAACTCTGGCATTTTAAAGTTTAGAATTACATGTTCACTCTTGTTCCTCCCAAGCTCCCTCAGCTGTTTTCTGTTCTTGTTTTCTGTCATCTTGCACTTGTTAGGTTCTTCACCTTTAATTAAGACAAGTGTTGAATAGCAAATGCAAAGACCCCTGTTCTTCAGAGTCTTATACCTGGTTAAACTGAAGTTCCTGTATGCCTGACAGCAGGTCCCACACATACTCATGGGATTGGAGGGTAAACTACTTGCATGTAGAAACTCCCTTAAAATGAAAACCTTGTCCTGTGCTACGGTCAATTTACCAACTCATTTGAATAAATGTAGAATGCTACCCTGTTTTAAAATATGTATAGAATGTTTGTCTTGACAAACTTGTAAGATTAATAGAAAATTGCAGTCATATATTTGGGTTTTTTTTCAGTGGTCAGTTAATTTTTATGAAATTGTCAGTTAGCTTTTATAAAATTATTTTTATCTAGAAACTTTAACGAATGGAGAAATGACAGGTGAGAACAATCTTTTTTTCATCACGTAATATATTTCCAACCCAGTGTCTGAATATGATAGATATTATTTTCAGGATGGGAGCAATCCAGAAGCATACAAGATTTTGAGTGATAAAATTACGTCACTGAGAAAGCATCTATCTTGGGAGATTCTAATCATAAACCATGCTTGACATAATAGTAGTGGAGCTGGCTGCCATCAACCCAAAGTAGTCTACTGCTGTTCTACTGCCATGTGGACAAATGTAGTAAATTACGATACATATGCCATAGGTGTGGTTCTTCTTAGAAAGTTACTAAGCTCAAAGAAAATCATATAGAAAAAAAGGAAAAGGAGTGTGTGTGTGGAAGGTTTATTGCTGTTCCATAGTACTTGGATGTATTCCATTGCCTGAGAAGGGAAAGCAGCTGATGGGATATGTCACCAGGAAATGGATGTATGTACTGCATTCTGGCTCGGATCTGTTGTGATGTCTGTTGCATCTGGTCACAAATCAGCCTATGTTTTAATTGTACCCTTCTTTCAGAATCCTACACAAAGTCATCGCTTAGGTGGGAAGTCACAGTGAACACAGCGGCTGCTAAGCCAGCTTCAAGCTTTAAGCTTAAAACAAGACTGTTGCTGCTGGAGCGTCTGTACATGATTTCGATGGTGGCTCTTTAGGGATGGAGGCACATAGACAAAAAAAGGAGAGTAAAAAGGAGAAATCTGTTCTGTTGTGCTGCTCAAAAGACAGTTAATGATCATTGTCATCATCTTCTACCCTGCATGTCTTGAGATGACTTTTTGATGTTCAGCAGATAGGGCTGGCCAGTAGGGAACTTGCTCAGTTTTCTGCTACAGTGTGGGATGAGGCTGAATAACATGTAGATTTTACTCATAAAGATATTTTGCTATTATACCAGTTGTCCAAATCTGAGATTTGTATGGTTAGACAGAGTGCTGATGGAAACAGGTGTACAAAGCTCAGCAATTTTGCACTCACTTAAACCAGAGGGCAGATTAGGTATTGTGTAAACTGCTTGCTGGAAATAACAATTTTAATATTCTAATTGTGTGGTATCATAACAAGAGAGCGGGGGTAGTTATGAACTAGCCCAGTTAGTACACTGCTCTTATGCTATGCTTTCTTACTTCAGTGAGTGTGGATAACTTGGTTTCCCCTCTATCCCATACTTAATCTTGAATCTTCTCTTCCCTTACGTGTGTGTGTGTGTGTGTGTCTGTATATATATACATACATATATGTATATATGTGTGTGTGCGTGTATATATGTGTGTATATGTAATATAAATATATATATAAATATATATACATACATGCGTACATAATTTTTGTGTGCTAAGACCAATGAAGAACTGAGACCAGTTTCAAAGACCTGGTAGATTGTTGTTAGTGTGGTTGGAACTCAAATGCTAGTGTGATAGAAGTACCAGTAAATAGTATGTTCTCATTCGCTAACAGTTATGCTTAAATTCAGAAAAATCTTTAAAGATGTCATTGAAAATGGAAATAGAAATAAACTGTTTAAATACAGAGGTTAGAACAGTATATGTATCCTATTTTTATAATAATACACAAATGAAATGCTGAGAGATCTCTTGCTGTTTCCATGAATCTTGTCTGTAGTTTATTTAGTGATGTAGACACACATCTAATAAAAAAGATGCTGCATAAACCATAGTCCAGGCTGAATGTGCTTCTGTTTTTGGTTTAGGTAGAAATGTTTTTTCTGGCTGCGTCCTTCATACTTAGGTCTTCTTACAACAAATGGAAAGCCCTTAATTGTACCTAAGGGAATAGTTAATCTACAGTGGACATATGGTGGACAAAGCTGAGTCTAGTAAATGAAAAAAATTATAAACAGAAAATGTGTGAATGTCTGCACAGTCTGAGAGTCATGGGAGATATTGTGCTGTTGGATTATAGCTTATTTTAAGTTAATTTGCTATCCTTTTCTATTGTTATGGAAATGGAAATCAGCATAAAATACATGGTTTTGAACAACAATTCAATATCTGTTTTACTGGATTGAAAAACAAACAAACAAACAAAAAAATCACCACAAAAAAAAAAAACCCAACAAACCTGCTTTTAAGCCAGGACAGAATTTCTTTTCTTTGCAAGTGTTCCATCTCTGCCTTTGCCACATGATATAAGTGCAATTTGATTTCACTTACGGAGTGAAGCTCTCTGAAATTTTTAAAAGTTATAACTTCTGATTGGGGGCAGTTAATCAGTGTTAACCCTGAGCAGCTCTTGGGCTTTATGGATTCCAGCATTATATGTGGTTGCACTGCTCCAGCAAAAGGTTAAGTATTAATGGAAAATGTTCACAGCTCTTTTACTCAAAGAAAACATGTTACTTGTAAGTTTTCTTTTGATTTTACTTTTACAGTTACATTGAATGTCTTCATTCATTTAGCCATCCATAAAGCAAATATTGTTGCACATGCAGTGGATAATAAGTCTTTTTAGGACTACTTGTGTGGTATGTCACAGATCATTAACTGCAAGTAACCACCTGACTTAAGGGAAGTCTGGAAGCATCATTACAGTGAAATAAGCTTTTATTTCTGTATCACTGCAGCACATTGATTTGTAGGAATGTCTCCATTAGCTACTGTGGAAATATATTCTCATATATTATTATTAAAGGAAGTTGATGATAGAGGATAACCAATGTTCAAGTGTGAATAGGGCAGTAGTGCTAGGATTTTGGACAAAGCAGGGAAAAGAGACAAGTGCTATTGTGGCATTATTTTCTGTTTAAACCAGATAAAACTTACCTTTTTTTCAACTGCTTCACAGTTTTAGAGTCAGACTAATAAAATGTAGTAACAGTTGTACTGTGTTTATGTGTATGCTGCAACTTGAACTGAAATGTATGCAGTAACTGAAAATGTTTACTGCTCTGTACAAGCAGAAAATGTGAAAGGGAAGCTTCTTCCAAACCAGCAGGGAAAAGATAAGCTTTTCTTATTTGGTCCAGTGAATTATAAGAAATAATAATAATAAAAATTCATAGAAAATCACCAATAATTGGCTCATATCAGGTCGGAGGATGAAGGGTAGGCTATGCTAATATGGAAGATGCTCATAACAGATAACATTTATTAATAAGACTAATACCAGTTTGTGATATGAAAAAGCACAGTTCTGAACCAACATCCTGAAAGTACTTTAGGTAAGTTGAAGTTCTCACAGACTTTAAAGTTAAGATAATACTGCAGGAGCTTCTTGCTATGATGCTCTTTTCCAAAATAATTTGCTGTCAGATTCCATCTTATTCAGATTAGTATTCCTAATGCTTAAGTTTTTGACAGTGTAAAATGAGCCACATCACATTTTCTGCATTCTTCTGCGTTTCTCAGTTTGGGGAATCTCAAATCTGAAGATAAAAAATTGCAGTTGGTTACATAGATGTAAACTATAGAGCAGTTCTAGTGACCTCCTGTGAGCTGCTCCAAGTTTACTCTGACGCTTTCATGACTAGTCCATAAACAGTAATACTGTTTTGGATTACTCTTCTTTCTTGCAGATATCTCATGGTCTGTCTTTTGCATTAAATATTGTCCAGTAGGTTTAATTATGCAATAATACTGTACTAGTGTGTGCTGATAGAATTCATTCATATTTTGAAATACATTTTTCGCACGTATATATGTAGGTTGCTCTGAAAGTAATACCTCCAATTTATTTCCATGGATACTACGACAGATACAAAGAGCACAGCACCACTATTTGATAGAGTAAATTCTCAGCTACAGAACACTCATCGTGGTCACTGCCATTAGCTCTGCATTTTGTTCACTGATGAACAGGAGCCCACATGCCACCCTCATAAAAATCTGTACCGGTGGAGGTGACCGCTGTTGCCAGTGCTGAAAAGCACCACCTACCACCTCAATGTGTTTGCATCCACTGCTTGGTCTCCATAAACATTCAGCAAGTGTTGATGAATGTCAGTGAGTGCCATTATTATTTTTTTTATAAATGAAGGAATTCCATTGCACCCCTTTGCTTTGCGCATACTTCCATGTCAGACGTCATTTTGTCAGACTGCCCTTCTGCTGCCATCTGTCACATGGCAACAACGTGTAATGGAATGTTCAACCTCTACTGCCATATGACCAGCATCCAAAGAGAGCAGGGCACAGGAGTCGTTGGTCAGACCGTTAAGTAGATTGTTTCTAAAATTTTATGTTCTGTCAATATAAAGGCTGGCTTTGCTTTCTGTTTGGTTTTCTTTTTTGTTTTACGTCTTCTGTGAATGATGTTTCGCAAGAAAAAAAAGTCTAGTAGGTCTGTCTGATTTTGCACTTGTTCAATTATAGAGTGCTGCAGGAGTTTCCAATTTTGATTGATCAGTCAATTCTAAGAATAATGTTGTAGTACTTTTTTTTTGAATACTACTACTCGGTGCTTGCAGGTAATGGGAGCAACAAGAAAAAAGCCTAGTCTGGTTGTATTGAAATTCTGTGAGCTTAAAAATGACTCTCAGTACTGACAGTTCTTTAAGAGCAGTATTCACTCACAATGGTGTAAAGACAGATATTTTCTAGAAAGCACTGTATCAGGAGTTGTAAAGAGTGCAGTGGGAGTTCAGGATGTAGGAAAGTTCTCTGTTTTCCTAGAACATATTTGTTGTGTTCTTTACTCTGTGCTTTTTGTGCTACAGTAACTATAACACTACTGATACCTATCAGGAGCCATTATTGACAATGTCTGGATTTTCTGATGTTTTAACTTAGGGTTTTGTTCGTTTGTTTACATGAAAGAATTTTAGAAATTGTATTAAGCTACACAGAACAATTAAAGTAAACAATGTAATGAAATAATAAAGAGAGATCATTACAGAAATCTCTGCATTGCCACCTAATATACTGCCAAACTGTTAATCATTAATTTTCTTGGGCTGGCTTTTTGAAGAATATACATCAAGAAGTCTTCGGCTTACACAGTAACTTCTGCAGTTTTATATTGGGAATGGTGTATCAAAAAGGTTTTTAGAGCATAGTTACTGGTGTTGTTGCATCTTTAAGTGGCTGATCACTACAGCAATAATGCTGGTTTCTGAGCACAGCCAGTACTTTTTCCAGCTGCTTTATAGTGATATCTTGAAGCTTAAAATGTAATCTATATGGGTAAGCCACAAAAGCCACTATATATTAAAGCAGACTCTGACAGTAAATCAAAATTGAACAGCTGGCAACACTACTAAAGTCATAAACTTATTTATTAAAAAAACTAAACAGAAGAATTATATTAAAAAGAGAGGAATATGTTCTACAGACCAGTGGATATAGCTTAAAACCTGGAAAGTGCTGTAGATTAAGGGCCCAATTTATGAACATCTGTTCTGGCAGTTTCTGTGAGATTCTAATGTTCTTTACAATAAAAGTGTGAAACGTGTTTTCCCCCCCTTACTAATCATGCTTTTCTGCAGTTCATAAAACTTGCATTGGGCCTTATGTAACTGGGTCTGTCTGCTTTACACACTTGCTAGAGTAATTACTATTCATGAAAGAGTAAGTACTATACCGACGTCACAGTCCCACGGTACACAGTTCTCCAGGCTTGTTCCAGGCAGTCTTATTGGCTTCAAAAGCAAGGAATGAACACCAAAGTTTCCTTCATATATTTAGACTTAAAGCGTGGCAGTGAATAATGGAAGCAAGTCACTAGAGAGTAAGATGGACAGCAAAATGTCTTTTATATGGTGAGAAAGTTCTCCATAATGGAAATGTACTTAGAAATCAGTTGTTTTACTGTAATATATTTCATATCTTTGAACACAAGCAGTCACCAGAAATAACTTTATTGTTCATTATCTCTTAATTTTGAAATAAATGATAATATAATAAATATCGTAATAATATTTTGATTGTGATATTTCCATGGAATACATTTTTGTCCTATTGACAGCTGTCTGGCAATAAGCTTTAAGATATTTTGGATTCTGCTTTGAGTGGGATATAAAGAACAGTACATCCAAAACTGACTGCCTGTCACCTGTGCTGTTTTGCCTTTGAAATGAGTGTGACTAAGATTAATTTTAGAGATTTTAGCTATATAAGCCCTTCTGTATATTCAGGTTTGATCTACGCAGCACAGGTGATGATAATATTTTGCTGTCTCATTCTTTTCCATGTCTGGTAGTTAGTCTGAACTCAAATAGATCATTGTGAAATGTTGACAGTTTTATTCTCACCCGGTGCATAATCTGCTAGCATGCCAAGCACTGCTGCCATCAGCAGAGAGTCACATACTAGGAAACCAAAGTGCAAAGAAGTCACTGAGCAATAAAAATGTTTCCGATGTCCTAAACAGATTATGTTCCTTCGCTGATGAAAGTGGTTACATTTTCTTTCCATTTGAACTTGATCAGTTTCATCTCATTAGCCTTTGATATTAGGTTGCATATATGCTACTATAGTTGTTTAATCTGAGGAGAGCACTTCCAGTTTACAGAAGGAAGAAGAGTAGTTCTGGTATCCTTTGGACAAAGAAATACTGTATGGGAATGAGGCATTTTCTGTTTATGTGCCATCTGCTTTTGAACACTTACAGTGCGGGTACGTCTTGTGATCCTGTGTGTTGGGCATATCCGTTTCTCAGAAATTTTGTCCAAATCACTATTTTTTTTAAGTTGTAAAATATCAAGGAGCAGTATTTCTGCCAAATCTTCATTGGTTGTTGGTAGTTCCTTTTCCCTCTTTATTAAGTGATGGTTTAGTATTTGATTTATGTATATTTGTAGGGCTGAGGGCAACACTACTAGTCAACTAAACAAAAAGTTGCTTATGTAACCACTTCATACTTACAGAACTTGAGTTTTCTTTTTGCTCTGTCTAATATGAAACATGTTTTGTTAATTGGTTCACTATGAATCATTTTATATGTCAGTGGTGTACAGTATATTAATCACAGTTCTTGGAGCATGGCTTCATTCACAGAAGGTTCAGCAACCTAAATGATCTATTTGCTTTATATTTATGTTTCCCTGCAGTGAACTTTTGTTTGTTAGGTTTGCTATGTTAAAGCACACAAATATAATTTATATGCACCTGCATAAAATATTTCACAAGTGACCTGGGTTTCATTTTCAAATTGTCTTGGTTTCTGCAAGGAACTAACCCAATAGAAATCGGGGATTTGTATCATCAAAGACAGTATCAAATTATGTCCCAGGGGAACATTAAGCAGGGATCCAATTTGTGGTGGTTTTTTGTGACCTGACTAGAACATTCTAGATTTCTGGTTCTGATTAGCTCATATTTTTGTATTTGTTGTGATTTGGTTTATTTCTTGTCCTTGAGTTTCTTGTATGTGGGTGGACAAGGGAGGGGAGCAGAAATCACTGCATCACTAACATTTTCTGCTTGACTCCCTCTACTAGCTGCTGCCGTCCTGCCTGGTTTGTATCTCACTCTTCTGCACTTCTTTGTTCTCTCCATTCTCTCTACACGCTGTGCTTGGTGCAGCGGGACTGCTCTTCATAGTGCTGGTTTTTCATTCATAGGTCATCTGCATATGCTTCTTGCACAGCCAGGTGTGACACTAGGTTTTTGTTCTTTGTGATGGTATCCTGGTTTTGAGGAGTATGGGTTACAATGCATACTTCTTTAGTATAGTAGACATCTTATAAAAATTCTAGCAGCTTCTCTGGCTGAGTAAACTTGATGGATGAACTATTAAGGTCTTCTGGTTTATATAGTATGTGTACTACTGCACTGGAAAAGATTTCATCTGGAGTTGCTACAGTCAGGAGGACATATAAATCCATGAGAATTAATGTGGCATTTCCTTCATAATCCTATTAATTTTCTGCCTTAAACATGTATTTATGCTTTTCATAAGTGTTTGAGTAGGAAAGACCCTTTAAATACTGTGATGATATCTAGAATTATTATATTGTCATTGTGTGCTTTTTTATTTAACACGTACATGTAGAAATAAAACTTGACATTTTTATTCTCCTTTAAAAATGTATGTGGTGCCATTTATTAAGTAATTAGGCCACGAGGGTAGAATTTTCATGGGTATGCCAATGCTCAAAAATGTAGATAGCTGTCTGATGGGGTTTTCAAATGTGGCGTAACCATTGTCTAGTTGCCCAGTAGTTCCAGTGCTTAAAATTGTCCCCTTAGGCATGCTTGCATCTTTCAGTACCCACGTACATTTGCAAATCTGATTTAAAAGGTTTAAATATTCTATGAAGAGACCTAAATGCTGGGGAAAGCAAAATCAGTGGTGAACCAAATCAGTAAAGATATAGCAATGTTAGTGAGCCTAGTTCTGACTAGCGTGTCGCGTAAGCTGTATTTAGGAATAAAATTGCAACCTGTGAACTGACTTGTTCTGGAATTAATTTTAGAATTGTTCCAAGGGAAGAACAGAGCAGATATCCAAGTCCTATTATATTTGAAAAATGTAACTTAATTTTTGACAACATTTCTGAAGAAACATAGGGTTAATTTGCCATTAGCTAATAAAATTTCCTAAGTGTAGCGTGCACTTAGTTTTGTGAAACTTGCTTTGTGTGTTTACTCTACCTCACTTCTTGTTCTGGAATTCTTTTCCCTAGCATCAGCACAGCTGCATCATCCATTTCCACGGTCCTTTTAACCTCCCCTTTAATTAAAAAAAAATTAAATCAGATGCTGTTTAAAGCTTCCCGTTTAGTTTTGGGAAAATAAAAGTTCACATCTAGCTTAGGAGTGTGTGAACAGCTGCTAAAAGCCACAAGCAAAACGATACTTATAAAAGTGGTGGGGGGAATTTTAAGAGCAAGCTGCCAGTCTGACTGTAGCTTTCAATAGTCCTTTGCTTTCAGCCAAATGGTTTTAACAATAATTTTCTTTGAAAAAAAAAAAAAAAAACAACAACTCTGTGTTTTATAGAAGCGACAGCCCAAGCAGTTAGGTTGGTGGTAGTAGGAGGCAACTTGCCATTTCTCTTTAACTTTTTATGAAATTTTACTTTGAATCTGGGGAAATTGCTCATTACAGAGATTGGAAGGGCTGATGTCCACCAGCGCCCACCCACCATGCAGGTACATCTGTCTCCATCTGATTCTAATGAGGGATCTTGTTCACTGAAATTCCCAGAGTTCCGAGTCTAAGCATAGGAGGATAGTCATTCACTGGCACTGTGTTTCACAGGTGTTAGAGTCCTGCGCATGACTGCAGCATTCTTAAGTAATAGAATTTCTTTTATGAGTTATCAAATTTTGATTCTCCTGTTGAACATAAACATGCAGGGAACTTATCAGATGTTGAACGTTTGAAAGAAAGAGGGAAGACTTGGAATGTTCCTTGCCCAGTCCGTATAGAGTACTGCAAAGAGCTTTCGGAGGGGAAAAAAAAGAGTTCTTCAGAAACATTTTGTCTTTACTGTTGTTGAGAAGCTGTAGTGTGAAATGCTCTGTGGCCTGATAACGGTGTATATGTATCTCTGGAATTAGATTGGGCAGTTTTCTTAGGGCCTGCTTAGGGCCTTAGTTGATCTGCTCCTGAGTGAGATCACAGAATCACTAAGGTTGGAAAAGACCTCCAGGATCATCCAGTCCAGCTGTCAGTGCCATCCCTACAGCACCTTTCAAGACGTAGGACAGCAGTCAGTCTGTGCAGGCATGCCCAGTGCTACCAGAATACAGTGCAGAGAGAAAATAAGTTCTGTAGCTCAAGCTCCTTGTGTACTTGGTACTCATACAGAGCATTGCCTGGGCGTGGGAGCGTTTTCATCCAGATTGAAAACCCAACAGATTTTTTGACTGTTAAGCTGGCCTGGGCAATGTGTGTAGAAAATGTGAGTCCAATAGATCAGACTTTGTGCTCATCCACTGAGATGAGAGGTCTGAACCACACTTTCTAATCAAATCTCTTGATTTTTACTTGGGGCAGCAGACATCTCTGCAAAGCTGTGGGTTTTCTTTTTTTTTTTAAATTGAGATGTCTGTTTTCTTCTAACCGCAGCAGATTATGACCTGTGCTAAGCAGTGCTGTCACTAAACTGGCTAGGTATGTTGCTTTGTTATGCTCTTAGCTCTTATGTTGGAGTTTCCACGCTTATAGTGTGCCTTCAGTATTGAGGTCGAAAGTTCAGTGTGGCTGTGATTTGACATGGTTGCCTAACCACTAGCTAAAGCCAGAGTTGTAGGAATTAAATGTGCAAACCCCCCATCTTCTCTTAACATACTTTTAGAAGTGAAGAAGAGTGTTAAGTCACAAAGAAACTAAGAAATCATCAGGGCTATGCTAAAATTTTAATAGATAATATCTTGGGATTACTTAACTCCAAGATGTTAACTTCTTGACTCATATTCTCCTTTTCCTTTTCACACCTAGCAAGGGAAGTGGTTTATCCTTGAGAGCTCCTAAGTATAATAAGTAGTTTGGGTATAAACCAAGAATGATTTGATGTTGTGATTAACCAAATGATATGGAAAAACACACTTTCAGCATCTAAATTCCTCTGTAAGTCAGATGGAGCTGATTGCTTTTCCCTAACTTCAGTAAAAATTGAATGAAGTAGAAACTCTTAAAATCCATTCTGGTTTTAGAGGAAAAAAAAAAAAAAGCTTACAAAAAGAAGTCTCAGTTGCTTCTTCTAACTTGCTTGCTTAATATTTTCAAATTCAAGTAATTCTTGGTTTAAAAAAAAATAAAGTTGAGTGCATACACACGTCCAAATTCAAGTGCTCTTAGTGTCTCCACAACACTCATACTCTGAGAAAGTGGTTTCACAATTGATTTAACCCAGTTTTGCTGTTGCCAAAAGTCGAACTTCATAGAGGGTTCGGTTCACTGATTCAACCTCAACTGAATGGACCAAAGGGAACAATCCTTATTTGAATGAACTCATGGATTTATTTTATACTGTGGTGGTGCTGTCATAAGAAAAGATTTGCAAGTGCTCAGCCAGCAGCAGGGAGAAAACCAGGACCGTCCATTTGACTTGCAATTAAACTGCTGAAGAAATGATTACTTCTTCTAATCCTAATTTCAGGCCATCCTCTTCCACTGAACCCTTCTTTAAGTGAGTTTTTTTGCTGAGGAGTAGAAGAGTCTGAAGGAATTGGACTGCTCTGTACAGCCAAGTAGCCAAAGTAGCTCTGAGGGTTTAAGAGTTGAACAGAGTTTCTTTCAGTCCTTTGTAGATACCTTGATGAGTTGGTTAACTTGCTCAGCTGAGACTGGTTAATACTTTAAAATGACATTATTAGTGTGTTCTGTTTTAGTTTATCAACTAATTGATGTCTTTAGTTTGATGGAGAAAAAGCAGATACAAATATCATAGAAGTGCTTTTATATTTTTCATTAATATCTCAGTTTTAGTTTTTGGTTATGTTAATGAACTTTTGGACCAAAGAGTTCACATCATGATATAAATTTGTCAAGAGAAAACAAGTTATATGCTTGTTCCACTTGAGATGAGATTTCATGTGCCCCAATCAATCTCTTATTGATAGATGTATTGAGGGAAATTCTTTATTTTAACTTGATTGATTAGTGATATTAAAATATGTGAGGTGGCAAGTGTGAAAAATTTATATAGTCTTACTTTCACTGTCTGGTTTGAAATTGCCATATTGTTGAAGTATAAATAGTCTGAATTCAGTTCTTGGTCAGTTCAAGAAATAGCTAATAAGTTTACTATCAGTAATGATTCTATTTTCTCCTTTGGTAGTAATCAAAGTATGTTATATTTCTTTGCTAAGCAGTCTTTTTTTCTTATAAAATCTAATTTACTATAAAGTTGAGTTGTACTATTAATTTTCTAACTGCCAGTTGAAAGCTGTTTGGCTTGGTAATAATTACTTACAAAAGCTTCCAAATGGAAGAAAAGCTGGGCTGCTGTCAAAGAGGATTTGATACACATGGAACAGTTAAGCAGTAATAAATTGCCTAGTAACTGAGTAATTTCACTCAAATATGTGCCAATCTTGCATCTACACTGGAAAAAATTTGGAAGAAGAACTGAAGTGATGTCTGAAATCGCTTAATGCTGGAGTTTTATTATAATAACAATAATACTGACTTGGCCTGATCTTTGAACATTTAAGGCTTGTTTTTATATCCCGGTGAATGACTTCATGTTCACTTATAATTTTTGTTGTGGGAGAGCTCCCAAAGGGATCTGTCTGTAGGAGAAACTCAGTGTCTCCAATCCACTATTGCATCTTCTGGAATCAGCAATGAAGTCAGGCGTGGAAGGGCCCTGGAAGTGACCTGGGCTGGCTGTGTTAGAAGCAGGTAATTGAGAGCATCGGATGAAAGTATCACACCTAAGAGGGGAGCCAGCTTTATAACATGGCTGTTTGATATGAAATCAACAGAAGCATTCCAGTAGAAATGGTGTGTATAGATTGATTGAGAATGTTGGAGTGAATCCTTTGAGGAGGTGTTATTTATTAGTTAAATGCTTTTTATAGGAACAAGAAGTTTTTTATAGCTCATTTCCATGGCTTTGTGAATTATATTACTTTTGCATTCTTTTGAGATAACTGTTTCAGGAACTGCTATATAAAAGATAAGGCTCTTTGCTTGATGTTGTAGTATGTCAGGATTTCCTATTTTTGGAAGAAATGACTTGTCCAACTATACCTAGTTCACAAGATGCTGTAGCATGATTAAGTATAGACACAATTACAAATGTATCAGACACTTCAGTGTGCTACAAGAAAACCCAACCATATAATTATAAACTGCATCTCATCTCCTTAGTAAGAAGAACGTGCATCTTTAATAATGTGAAAGATCTACTTTTCCGTATTTAATAGTGATACTGACTCTAATTTTCCTACCCTTCTGAATATTGACAGGGATTCAGCCCCCCGGTGCTCCCGGAGGCTGTAGTTTCATGATGGTTGGTTTTGTGATGAATCCAGTTTACAGCTTGAAGTTACCACCCTTGCCCTGTGGGAAATCAGATTGGTGGCTTGAGCTGGGTAAAAAAGAACGTAGCAAAAAGGAAACAGCTATTTTTATCATGGATCAGCTTACTGAGCTTTGTAATCTCATATGGGCTGCATGGCCTCCTAAGCAGGTGAGGAGCAAATAGTGCCCTGTGGCATGAAGGTGGGAATGAACAACCAGGAATGAGATAGAGTGGCAGTAGTTTTTGAGCTTTGGTGCTGGCATTGGTATGCCTTGAAGCTAAGGCAAGAAGCTTCTGTTGCTGCCTGTAAAAGACAGATGAGAATGACTGCAGCTGGGATTTAAGCAACGTATGAGTCTTCTTAAAATCCTCTGTTTATGAAACTATAAAGAAATTTATTTTTTGGTTGTCAACCCACTACATCTTTTGAATTTTAGGCTGATGATATCATTTAGTAGTGGTCTTAGCATTTAAGTAAAGGTGACTATACCTTTTCCTGGCATGGATAAATTCTGTGATGAGGTGGTAGGTGCATCAAGAATTTGTTAAAATATTTGAGAGATGAAGAGAGGCTGATCCATCTGTGGCTTGCAGATATATTGGACTAGCACCATCTTCTGAATGTTTGCTACATTACAACTTCATGTCTTAGCTAAGGTATTGAAGAACATGTAAAAAGAGATCCCTCAGCTTTGCATTCCAGTAATCATAGTGCAGTGATATATTTTCTACATTTTGTTGAGTTAATGAAACTGTTAAATTGAACATCGTAGAACATCTCTGGCTGAACTAATGAAAAAATCAGATTTTTAAAATGCTTTTATATTTATACTACAAGGAGAAATTATTTTATGGAAAAAAAAAATTGAAACCATTAATTTCTCACAAGTAAATCCAGCTCTGTCAATATAAGCATTTGTTTATGTTGTTTCAGTAATTCTGAAGCAAAAATTTCCATGTGGAATTGGAAGAAGGGTCTGGTAGTATTTTTCTGCCAGCAACTTTTGTTTCATAATGCTTGGGTCAGTTATTAAAGTCCACTATAGGAAAGTTTGGAAACTACTACCAAAATGTTATCTGAAGAGCAGCTTTCTTGACACAACACAATGCAATTAGTTTGCTCAGAGTTCACACGAACATTTAAAAAATGCATATTGCAGTTTTCATAATGTTAACATTTTCTAACAGGATTATGATCAAATAATGTTGTACTTACTGTATGTTGTTCTGTAAAGGGCAGTGTTACGTTTGTGAGGGAAAATATAGATTCTGAATGGCATAACCTTTTCTTCATAATATTGCTGAAACACTAGCAATTAGAAAAATGAAGTACCATTTGCTGCTTGGTTTTTGAGTGTTTGTCCTTAGTTACTGTCGTTACGAAGGATGCTGGTACAAAAAAAAAGAAATATATTTATTACTTGTAGGAACTTCCTCAGAAGGAAATGAGAAGTGAGAAGAAATGCTGCAGCTGGAGTTTCACAAATACAACATAATTATTACATACTTTTATCTGGGTTTTAGTTGAGTTTCAGTGCTTAATTAACAGCATTGCCATCTCTGAGATGGTCTCCATAATGCTATTACTGTATCACTGCTCATTCCATTTGCCATTTCATTGTCTAGTGCCAGTGTGTCAGGGTGGACTTCTACATCCAGTCTGTGGATGATGTGTTGTTGCTGGGCATCCTCAGTTGTGGTATGTTTGACTATAGGTTGATTTGTTTTGTTTTGCTTTCTCAGTTTTATTTGGTAAATAGGTCATTCCCAGCTGTGTTTGAGTACAATGCTGATTGTTGTGACTGCCCAGTGATTGTATAACCAGGTTGATATGGTAAGGAAAATCAGCTGGAGGTGTTCTCCTGCGATGGCTACTCTCTTATCTTAAGGAAATAGCAATTTGTAAAGACCTTTGAGTCCAATTTAACATCTTTAACTTAAAAAGGAAGAAAACCTAATTGCTGTTACAGTCCTAATTGGCACAAGGGTTAGGAAGCCTGGACACAAGCATTAAAGAAGATGAAAGACGATTTAGTGCATAAAGCAGTAAAATTGCTTCAGTGAAGTAAAATGCTTCAGTGAAACTTCATGTGATCTTAGGCAAGCCTTTATGTTTATTTTTTCATTCATGTTTCATTTTTCATTTGTAGAAATAAGAATAGCGTTTGCCCAATTTACTCGGAAAAGAATTAGGCAGCGCGCTATCTGTAATTGCAGAGTTCTTATAAATGAAGGCAGTAAGGGCTGTGTCAGAATCTGACTGGCTAGATAAAAAGCAATAGCGAGCAGTCTTACTTCTGGAGTGATTTATAATCTTAGCACACATTTCTTTGCAGAAGGTAAAATCTGATTAACCCAAGGTGTGAAATTAAAGAGCATTAAAGCCCTGTGAGATAATGCTTTTGAGAGACGAAAGCATTAATCTGCTCAGGCCAGCCTGATCATACTCCATAACATTGCAGACAAAGCATTTCATCTTCTTTCATTCACATTCCCACTTCAAGTGTGAAACTTACCCTAAAGGTGTGTTTGTATAGATACGTACACTGCAGACAGCAGAGATACATGGTAAATTAATCTGCGGAGGTCTGTGCTGCAACATCTATGCTCCTTGTGCCCAGATTAGTGCATTTAAAGTTAATTGGCTCCTCTCTTTGTGATGGCTCTGTCTGCAGTACAGATGTATCTTCAGGGTACGTGGTCACTTGAGTTGCAGGGTAAGCAGGTGACTTCAAGACACAGCTCTCCTCCTCCTCTCTTGCTTTCTTTGCTGTAGTGATACCTTTTCATACAGAAAGGAAAATAAAGCAAAAAAAAAAAAAAGTTGTTATAATGAAGTTTTAATTGCAAGATGATACTATAAGGTAACTTCATCTGTTTTTTTTTTTTTTTTTGTTTGTTTGTTTCATAATATACTTTTTGACTACTTTCCTTGTTTCCAAAAGCATATTCATTAGGGGTAAGGATGAGGATGATCAGTGCTTAACAGAGGGGATCACGTAGTAGTGCAGTCTTACTCTGTTCAGTCAAATGAAAAATGGTGGCAAAAATTTCTGCCAAGAATTTATTGAAAAATGAAAATGGGAAATGTCTAGCTGAGAAAAAAATATTATTTTATTCTATTTAATTGTCCCTTCAAGCTGTGTAAATCATTCATCTATCATCTTAGTTTTGAAAAGAAACTTGGGTGTGTAATTTTTTTTTCTTCCCCCTCTCCTTCAAAAAATTTTTTACTTTGGTATGAAAAGATGCCTGC